>NC_088376.1:73582222-73893611 GCF_037993035.2 Macaca fascicularis
GATAACAAAGAGAAAGAAGCTTTCTGAGAAACATCTTTGTGTTCTGTGAAATCATCTCACAGAGTTACAGCTTTCCCCTCAAGAAGCCTTTCGCTAAGACAGTTCTTGTGGAATTGGCAAAGTGATATTTGGAAGCCCATAGAGGACTATGGTGAAAAAGGAAATATCCTCAGATGAAATCTGGAAAGAAGCTTTCTGAGAAACTGCTTAGTGTTCTGTTAATTCATCTCACAGAGTTACATCTGTATTTCGTGGATCTCTTTGCTAGCCTTATTTCTGTGGAATCTGAGAACAGATACTTCGGATGCCTTTGAAGACTATAGGGCCAAAGGAAATATCCTCCGATAACAAAGAGGAGAAACTTTCTGAGAAACTTCTTTGTGTTCTATGAAATCATCTCTCAGAGTTACCGCTTTTCCCTCAAGAAACCTTTCGCTAAGACAGTTCTTGTGGAATTGGCAAAGTGATATTTGGAAGCCCATAGAGGGCTACGGTGAAAAAGGAAATATCCTCAGATGAAATCTGGAAAGAAGCTTTCTGAGAAACTGCTTAGTCTTCTGTTAATTCATCTCACAGAGTTACATCTGTATTTCGTGGATCTCTTTACTAGCCTTATTTCTGTGGAATCTGAGAAGAGATATTTCGGATCCCTTTGAAGACTACAGGGCCAAAGGAAGTATCCTCCGTTAAGAAAGAGAAAGAAGCTTTCTGAGAAAATTCTTTGTGTTCTGTGAAATCATCTCACAGAGTTACAGCTTTCCACGCAAGAAGACTTTCGCTAAGACAGTTCTTGTGGAATTGGCAAAGTATTATTTGGAATCCCATGGGGGCTATGGTGAAAAAGGAAATATCCTCAGATGAAATCTGGAAAGAAGCTTTCTGAGAAACTGCTCTGTGATGTGTGACTTCCACTCACAGAGTTACATCGGTATTTCGTGGATCTCTTTGCTAGCCTTATTTCTGTGGAATGATAACAGATATTTCGGATACCTTTGAAGACTTTATGGCCAAAGTAAATATCCTCCGATAACAAAGAGAAAGAAGCTTGCTGAGAAACTTCTTTGTGTTCTGTCAAATCATCTCACAGAGTTACAGATTTTCCCTCAAGAAGCCTTTCGATAAGGCAGTTCTTGTGGAATTGGCAAAGTGATATTTGGAAGCGCATAGAGGGCTATGGTGAAAAAGGAAATATCCTCAGATGAAATCTGGAAAGAAGCTTTCTGAGAAAATGCTTAGTGTTCTGTTAATTCATCTCACAGAGTTACATCTGTATTTCGTGGATCTCTTTGCTAGCCTTATTTCTGTGGAATCTGAGAACAGATATTTCATATCCCTTTTAATACTATAGGACCAAAGGAAATATCCTCCGATAACAAAGAGAAAGAAGCTTGCTGAGAAACTTCTTTGTGTTCTGTGAAATCATCTCACAGAGTTACAGCTTTCCCATCAAGAAGCCTTTCACTAAGACAGTTCTTGTGGAATTGGCAATGTGATATTTGGAAGGCCATAGAGGGCAATGGTGAAAAAGGAAATATCCTCAGATGAAATCTGGAAAGAAGCTTTCTGAGAAACTGCTTAGTGTTCTGTTAAATCACCTCACAAAGTTACATCTGTATTTCGTGGATCTCTTGGCTAGCCTTATTTCTGTGGAATCTGAGAACAGATATTTCGGAACCCTTTGAAGACTATACGGCCGAAGGAAATATACTCCGACAACAAAGAGGAAGATGCTTTCTGAGAAACTTCTTTGTGTTCTGTCAAATCATCTCAGAGAGTTACAGATTTTCCCTCAAGAAGCCTTTCGATAAGGCAGTTCTTGTGGAATTGGCAAAGTGATATTTGGAGGCGCATAGACGGCTATGGTGAAAAAGGAAATATCCTCAGATGAAATCTGGAAAGAAGCTTTCTGAGAATCTGCTTAGTGTTCTGTTAATTCATCTCACAGAGTTACATCTGTATTTCGTGGATCTCTTTGCTAGCCTTATTTCTGTGGAATCTGAGAACAGATATATCGGATTCCTTTGAAGATTATAGGGCTAAAGGAAATATCCTCCGACAACAAAGAGAAAGAAGCTTTCTGAGAAACTCCTTTGTGTTCTGTGAAATCATCTCACAGAGTTACAGCTTTCCCCTCAAGACGCCTTTCGCTAAGACAGTTCTTGTGGAATTGGGAAAGTGATATTTTGAAGCCCATAGAGGTCTACTGTGAAAAAGGAAATATCCTCAGATGAAATCTGGAAAGAAGCTTTCTGGGAAAGTGCTCTGTGATGTGTGACTTCCACTCACAGAGTTACATCTGTATTTCGTCGATCTCTTTGCTAGCCTTATTTCTGTGGAATCTGAGAACAGATACTTCGGATCCCTTTGAAGACTATAGGGCCAAAGGAAATATCCTCCGATAACAAAGAGGAAGAAGCTTTCTGAGAAATTTCTTTGTGTTCTGTGAAATCATCTCACAGAGTTACAGATTTGCCGTCAAGAAGCCTTTCGCTAAGACAGTTCTTGTGGAATTGGCAAAGTGATGTTTGGAAGCCCATAGAGGGCTATGGTGAAAAAGGAAATATCCTCAGATGAAACCTGGAAAGAAGCTTTCTGAGAAACTTCTTAAGGTTCTGTTAATTCATCTCACAGAGTTACATCTTTTTTTCGTGGATCTCTTTGCTAGCCTTATATCTGTGGAATCTGAGAACAGATATTTCGGATCCCTTTGAAGACTATAGGACCAAAGGAAATATCCTCCGATAACAAAGAGAAAGAAGCTTTATGAGAAACTTCTTTGTGTTCTGTGAAAAAATCTCACAGAGTTACAGCTTTGCCCTCAAGAATCCTTTCGCTAAGACAGTTCTTGTGGAATTTGCAAAGTGATATTTGGAAGACCGTAGAGGTCTATGCTGAAAAAGGAACTATCCTCAGATGAAATCTCGTAAGAAGATTTCTGAGAAACTGCTTAGGGTTCTGTTAATTCATCTGACAAAGTTACATCTGTATTTCGTGGATCTCTTTGCTAGCCTTATTTCTGTGGAGTCTGTGAACAGATATTTAGAATCCCTTTGAAGACTATAGGGCCAAAGGAAATATCCTGCGATAACAAAGAGAAAGATGCTGTCTGAGAAACTACTTTGTATTCTGTGAAATCATCTCACAGAGTTACAGCTTTCCCCTCAAGAAGCCTTTCGCTAAGACAGTTCTTGTGGAATTGGCAAAGTGATATTTGGAAGCCCATAGAGGGCTATGGTGAAAAAGGAAATATCCTCAGATGAAATCTGGAAAGAAGCTTTCCGAGAAACTGCTCTGTGATGTGTGACTTCCACTCATAGAGTTACATCTGTATTTCGTGGATCTCTTTGCTAGCCTTATTAATGTGGAATCTGAGAACAGATATTTCGGATCCCTTTGAAGACTATAGGGCCAAAGGAAATATCCTCCGATAACAAAGAGAAAGAAGTTTTCTGAGAAACTTCTTTGTGTTCTGTGAAATCATTTCACAGAGTTACAGCTTTTGCCCTCAAGAAGCCTTTCGATAAGGCAGTTCTTGTGGGTTTGCAAAATGATATTTGGAAGCGCATAGAGGGCTATGGTGAAAAAGGAAATATGCTCAGAAGAAATCTGGAAAGAAGCTTTCTGAGAAACTGCTTAGTGTTCTGTTCATTCATCTCACAAAGTTACATCTGTATTTCGTGGATCTCTTGGCTAGCCTTATTTCTGTGGAACCTGAGAACAGATATTTCGGATAACTTTGAAGACTATCGGGCCAAAGGAAATATCCTCCGACAACAAAGAGAAAGAAGCTTTCTGAGAAACTCCTTTGTGTTCTGTGAAATCATCTCACAGAGTTACAGCTTTCCCCTCTAGAAGCCTTTCGCTAAGACATTCTTGTGGAATTGGAGAAGTGATATTTGGAAGCCCATAGAGTTCTATGGTGAAAAAGGAAATATCCTCAGATGAAATCTGGAAAGAAGCTTTCTGGGAAACTGCTCTGTGATGTGTGACTTCCACTCACAGAGTTACATCTGTATTTCGTGAATCTCTTTGCTAGCCTTATTTCTGTGGAATCTGAGAACAGATACTTCGGATTCCTTTTAAGTCTATAGGGCCAAAGGTAATATCCCCCAATTACAAAGAGAAAGAAGCTTTCTGGGAACCTTCTTTGTGTTCTGTGAAATCTTCTCACAGAGTTACAGGTTTCCCCGCAAGAAGCCTTTCGCTAAGACAGTTCTTGTGGAATTGGAAAAGTGATATTTGGAAGCCCCGAGAGGGCTACGGTGAAAAAGGAAATATCCTCAGATGAAATCTGGAAAGAAGCTTTCCGAGAAACTGCTCTGTGATGTGTGACTTCCACTCATAGAGTTACATCTGTATTTGTTGGATCTCTTTGCTAGCCTTATTTCTGTGGAATCTGAGAACAGATATTTCGCATCCCTTTGAAGACTATAGGGCCAAAGGAAATATCCTCTGATAACAAAGGGAAAGAAGCTTTCTGAGAAAATTCTTTGTGTTCTGTGAAATCATCTCACAGAGTTACAGATTTGCCCTCAAGAAGCCTTTCGCTTAGACAGTTCTTGTGGAATTGGCAAAGTGATATTTGGAAGAGCATAGAGGGCTATGGTGAAAAAGGAAATATCCTCAGATGAAATCTGGAAAGAAGCTTTCTGAGAAACTGCTTAGTGTTCTGTTAATTCATCCCACAAAGTTACATCTGTATTTCGTGGATCTCTTGGCTAGCCTTATTTCTGTGGAATCTGAGAACAGATGTTTCGGATCCCTTTGTAGACTGTAGGGCCAAAGGAAATATCCTCCGATAACAAAGAGAAAGAAGCTTTCTGAGAAACTTCTTTGTGTTCTGTGAAATCATCTCACAGAGTTACAGCTTTCCCCTCAAGAAGCCTTTCGCTAAGACAGTTTTTGTGGTATTTGCAAAGTATTATTTGGAAGCCCATGGGGGCTATAGTGAAATAGGAAATATCCTCAGATGAAATCTGGAAAGAAGCTTTCTGAGAAACTGCTTAGTGTTCTGTTAATTCATCTCACAGAGTTACATCTGTATTTCGTGGATCTCTTTGCTAGCCTTATTTCTGTGGAATCTGAGAACAGATATTTCGGATCCCTTTGAAGACTATAGGGCCAAAGGAAATATCCACCGATAACAAAGAGAAAGAAGCTTTCTGGAAAAAATGCTTTGTGTTCTGTGAAATCATCTCACAGAGTTACAGCTTTCCCCTCAAGAAGCCTTTCGCTAAGACAGTTCTTGTGGAATTAGCAAAGTATTATTTGGAAGCCCATAGAGGTCTATGGTGAAAAAGGAAATATCCTCAGATATAATCTGGAAAGTAGCTTTCCGAGAAACTGCTCTGTGATGTGTGACTTCCACTCAGAGAGTTACATCTGTATTTGGTGGATCACTTTGCTATCCTTATTTCTGTGGAATCTAAGAACAGATATTTGGGATCCCTTTGAATACTATAGGGCCAAAGGAAATATCCTAGATATCAAGGAGAAACAAACTTTCTGACAAACTTCTTTGTGTTCTGTGAAATCATCTCATAGAGTTACAGATTTGTCCTCAAGAAGCCTTTCACTAAGACAGTTCTTGTGGAATTGGCAAAGTGATATTTGGAAGCCCGTAGAGGGCTATGGTGTAAAAGGAAATATCCTCAGATGAAAACTGGAAAGAAGCTTTCTGAGAAACTGCTTAGTGTTCTGTTAATTCATCTCACAGCGTTACATCTGTATTTCGTGGATCTCTTTGCTAGCCTTATTTCTGTGGAATCTGAGAACAGATATTTCGGATCCCTTTGAAGACTGTAAGGCCAAAGGAAATATCCTCCGATAACAAAGAGAAAGAAGCTTTCTGAGAAACTTCTTTGTGTTCTGTGAAATCATCTCACGGAGTTACAGCTTTCCCTTCAAGAAGCCTTTCGCTAAGACAGTTCTTGTGGAATTGGCAAAGTGATATTTGGAAGAGCATAGAGGGCTATGGTGAAAAGGGAAATATCCTCAGATGAAATCTGTACAGAAGCTTTCTGTGAAACTGCTTAGGTTCTGTTAATTCATCTCACAGAGTTACATCTGTATTTCGTGGATCTCTTTGCTACCCTTATTTCTGTGGAATCTGAGAACAGATATTTCGGAACCATTTGAAGACTATAGGGACAAAGGAAATATCCTCCGATAACAAAGAGAAAGAAGCTTTCTGAGAAACTTCTATGTGTTCTGTGAAATCATCTCACAGAGTTACAGGTTTCCCCTCAAGAAGCCTTTCGCTAAGACAGTTCTTGTGGAATTGGAAAAGTGATATTTGGAAGCCCATAGAGGGCCATGGTTAAAAAGGAAATATCCTCAGATGAAATCTGGAAAGAAGCTTTCTGGGAAACTGCTCTATGATGATTGACTTCCACTCACAGAGTTACATCTGTATTTCGTGGATCTCCTTGCTAGCCTTATTTCTCTGGAATCTGAGATCAGATAATTCGCATCCCATTGATACTATAGGGCCAAAGGTAATATCCTCCGATAACAAAGAGGAAGAAGCTTTCTGAGAAACTTCTTTGTGTTCTGTGAAATCATCTCACAGAGTTACAGCTTTCCCCTCAAGAAACCTTTCGCTAAGACAGTTCTTGTGGAATTGTCAAAGTGATATTTGGAAGGCCATAGAGGGCTATGGTGAAAAAGGAAATATCCTCAGTTGAAACCTGGAAAGAAGCTTTCTGAGAAACTACTCTGTGATGTGTGACTTCCACTCAGAGAGTTACATCTATATTTCGTGGATCTCTTTGCTAGCTTTATTTCTGTGGAATCTGAGAACAGATATTTCGGATCCCTTTGAAGACTATAGGGCCAAAGGAAATATCCTCCGATAAGAAAGAGGATGAAGCTTTCTGAGACACTTCTTTGTGTTCTGTGAAATCATCTCACAGAGTTACAGATTTGCCCTCAAGAAGCCTTTCGTTAAGGCAGTTCTTGTGGAATTGGCAAAGTGATATTTGGAAGCGCATAGAGGGCTATGGTGAAAAAGGAAATATCCTCAAATGAAATCTGGAAAGGAGCTTTCTGAGAAACTGCTTAGTGTTCTGTTAATTTATCTTACAGTGTTACATCTGTATTTCGTGGATCTCTTGGCTAGCCTTATTTCTGTGGAATCTGAGAACAGATATTTCGGATCACTTTTAAGAATATAGGGCCAAAGGGAATATCCTCCGATAACAAAGAGAAAGAAGCTTTCTGAGAAACTTCTTTGTGTTCTGTGAAATCATCTCACAGAGTTACAGCTTGCCCCTCAAGAAGCCTTTCGCTAAGACAGTTCTTGTGAAATTGGCAAAGTGATATTTGGAAGCCCATAGTTGGCTATGGTGAAAAAGGAAATATCCTCAGTTGAAAAATGAAAGAAGCTTTCTGAGAAAATGCTCTGTGATGTGTGACGTCCACTCACAGAGTTACATCTGTATTTCGTCGACCTCCTTGCTAGCCTTATTTCTGTGGAATCTAAGAACAGATATTTCGGATCCCTTTGAAGACAATAGGGCCAAAGGAAATATCCTCCGATTAAAAGGAGAAGGAAGTTTTCTGAGAAACTTCTTTGTGTTCTGTGAAATCATTTCACAGAGTTACAGCTTTCGCCTCAAGAAGCCTTTCGCTAAGACAGTTTTTGTTTAATTGAAAAGTGATATTTGGAAGCCCATAGAGGGCTATGGTGAAAAAGGAAATATCCTCAGATGAAATCTGGAAAGAAGCTCTCTGAGAAACTGCTTAGGGTTCTGTTAATTCATCTCACAGATTACATCTGTATTTCGTGGATCTCTTTGGTAGCCTTATTTCGGTGGAGTCTGAGAACAGATATTTCGGATCCCTTTGAAGATTATAGGTCCAAAGGAAATATCCTCCGATAACAAAGAGGAAGAAGCTTTCTGAGAAACTTCTTTGTGTTCTCTGAAATCATCTCAGAGAGTTACAGCTTTCCCCTCAAGAAGCCTTTCGCTAAGACAGTATTTGTGGAATTGGCAAAGTGATATTTGGAAGCCCATAGAGGGCTATGGTGAAAAAGGAAATATCCTCAGATGAAATCTGGAAAGAAGCTTTCTGAGAAACTGCTTAGTGTTCTGTTAATTCATCTCACAAAGTTAAATCTGTATTTCGTGGATCTCTTGGCTAGCCTTATTTTTGTGGAATGTGAGAACAGATATTTCGGATCCCTTTGAAGACTATAGGGCCAAATTAAATATCCTCCGATAACAAAGAGGAAGAAGCTTTCTGAGAAACTTCTTTGTGTTCTGTGAAATCATCTCACAGAGTTACAGATTTGCCCTCAAGAAGCCTTTCGATAAGGCAGTTCTTGTGGATTTGCAAAGTGATATTTGGAAGCGCATAGAGGGCTATGGTGAAAAAGGAAATATCCTCAGATGAAATCTGGAAAGAAGCTTTCTGAGAAACTGCTTAGGGTTCTGTTAATTCATCTCACAGTGTTACATCTGTATTTCGTGGATCTCTTTGCTAGCCTTATTTCTGTGGAATCTGAGAACAGATATTTCGGATCCCTTTGAAGACTATAGGGCCAAAGGAAATATCCTCCGATAAGAAAGAGGAAGAAGCTTTCTGAGAAAATTCTTTGTATTCTGTGAAATCATGTCACGGACTTACAGCTTTCCCCTCAAGAAGCCTTTCGCTAAGACAGTTCTTGTGAAATTGGCAAAGTGAAATTTGGAAGCCCATAGAGGGATATGGGGAAAAAGGAAATATCCTCGGATGAAATCTGGAAAGAAGCTCTCTGAGAAACTGCTTAGGGTTCTGTTAATTCATCTCACAGATTACATCTGTATTTCGTGTATCTATTTGGTAGCCTTATTTCAGTGGAGTCTGAGAACAGATATTTCGGATCCCTTTGAAGATTATAGGTCCAAAGGAAATATCCTCCGATAAAAAAGAGGAAGAAGCTTTCTGAGAAACTTCTTTGTGTTCTCTGAAATAATCTCACAGAGTTACTGCTTTCCCCTCAAGAAGGCTTTCGCTAAGACAGTTCTTGTGGAATTGGCAAAGTGATATTTGGAAGGCCTTAGAGCTCTATGGTGAAAAAGGAAATATCCTCAGTTGAAACCTGGAAAGAAGCTTTCTGAGAAACTGCTCTGTGATGTGTGACTTCCATTCACAGAGTTACATCTGTATTTCGTGGATCTCTTTGCTAGCTTTATTTCTGTGGAATCTCATAACAGATATTTCGGATCCCTTTGAAGACTATAGGGCCAATGGAAATATCCTCCGACAACAAAGAGAAACAAGCTTTCTGAGAAACTTCTTTGTGTTTTGTGAAGTCATTTCACAGAGTTACAGGTTTCGCCTCATGAAGCCTTTTGCTAAGACAGTTCTTGTGGAATTGAAAAGTGATATTTGGAAGCCCATAGAGGTCTATGGTGAAAAAGGAAATAATCTCAGATGAAATCTTAAAAGAATCTTTCTGAGAAACTTCTTAGTGTTCTGTTAATTCATCTCACAAAGTTACATCTGTATTTCGAGGATCCCTTTGCTAGATTTATTTCTGTGGAATCTGAGAACAGATATTTCGGATCCGTTTGAAGACTCTAGGGCCAAAGGAAATAACCTCCGATAAAAAAGAGAAAGAAGCTTTCTGAAGAAAATTCTTTGTGTTCTGTGAAATCATCTCACTGAGTTACAGCTTTCTCCTCAAGAAGCCTTTCGCTAAGTCAGTTCTTGTGGAATTGGCAAAGTGATATTTGGAAGCCCTTAGAGGGCTATGGTGAAAAAGGAAATATCGTGAGATGAAATCTGGAAAGAAGCTTTCCGAGAAACTACTCTGTGATGTGTGACTTCCACTCACAGAGTTACATCTCTATTTCGTGGATCTCTTTGCTAGCCTTATTTCTGTGGAATCTGAGAACAGATACTTCGGATCCCTTTGAAGACTATAGGGCCAAAGGAAATATCCTCCGATAACAAAGAGAAAGAAGCTTTCTGAGAAACTTCTTTGTGTTCTGTGAAATCATCTCACAGAGTTAGAGCTTTGCCCTCAAGAAGCCTTTCGCTAAGACAGTTCTTGTGGAATTGGCAAAGTGATATTTGGAAGCCCATAGAGGGCTATGGTGAAAAAGGAAATATCCTCAGATGAAATCTGGAAAGAAGCTTTCTGAGAAACTGCTTAGTCTCTGTTAATTCATCTCACAGAGTTACATCTGTATTTCGTTAATCTCTTTGCTAGCCTAATTCCTGTGGAATCTGAGAACAGATATTTCGGATCCCTTTGAAGACTATAGGGCAAAAGGAAATATCCTCCGATAACAAAGAGAAAGAACTTTCTGAGAAACTTGTGTTCGGTGAAATCATCTCACAGAGTTACAGCTTTCCCCTCAAGCAGCCTTTCGCTAAGACAGTTCTTCTGGAATTGGCAAAGTGATATTTGGAAGCCCTTAGAGGGCTATGGTGAAAAAGGAAATATCCTCAGATGAATCTGGAAAGAAGCTTTCAGAGAAACTGCTATGAGATGTGTAACTTCCACTCAAAGAGTTACATCTGTATTTCGTGGATCTCTTTACTAGCCTTATTTCTGTGGAATCTGAGAGCAGATACGTCGGATCCCTTTGAAGACTATAGGGCCAAAGGAAATATCCTCCGATAACAAAGAGAAAGAAGCTTTCTGAGAAAATGCTTTGTGTTCTGTGAAATCATCTCACAGAGTTAGAGATTTTCCCTCAAAAAGCCTTTCGCTAAGACAGTTCTTGTGGAATTGGCAAAGTGATATTTGGAAGCCCCCAGAGGGCTATGGTGAAAAAGGAAATATCCTCAGATGAAATCTGGAAAGAAGCTTTCTGAGAAACTGCTTAGTGTTCTGTTAATTCATCACACAGTTACATCTGTATTTCGTGTATCTCTTTGCTAGCCTTATTTCTGTGGAATCTGAGAACAGATATTTCGGATCCCTTTGAAGACTATATGGCCAAAGGAAATGTTCTCCGATAACAAAGAGAAAGAAGCTTTCTGAGAAAGTGCTTTGTGTATTGTGAAATCATCTCACAGAGTTACAGCTTTCCCCTCAGGAAGCCTTTCGCTAAGACAGTTCTTGTGGAATTGGCAATGTGATATTGGGAAGCCTTTAGAGGGCTATTGTGAAAAAGGAAATATCCTCAGATGAAATCTGGAAAGAAGCTTTCTGAGAAACTGCCCTGTGATGTGTGACTTAAACTCACAGAGTTACATTTGTATTTCGTGGATCTCATTGCTAGCCTTATTTCTGTGGAATCTGAGAACAGATATTTCGGATCCCTTTGAAGACTATATGGCCAAAGGAAATATCTTCCGATAACAAAGAGAAAGAAGCTTTCTGAGAAACTTCTTTGTGTTATGTGAAATCATCTCACAGAGTTACAGCTTTGCCCTCAAGAAACCATTCGCTAAGACACTTCTTGTGGAATTGGCAAAGTGATATTTGGAAGCCCATAGAGGGCTATGGTGAAAAAGGAAATATCCTCAGATGAAATCTGGAAAGAAGCTTTTTGAGAAACTGCCCTGTGATGTGTGACTTCCACTCACAGAGTTACATCTGTATTTCGTGGATCTCTTTGCTAGCCTTATTTCTGTGGAATCTGAGAACAGATATTTCGGATCCCTTTGAAGAGTATAGGGAGAAAGGAAATATCCTCTGATAACAAAGAGAAAGAAGCTTTCTGAGAAACTTCTTTGTGTTCTGTGAAATCATCTCACAGAGTTACAGCTTTCCCCTAAAGAAGCCTTTCGCTAAGACAGTTCTTGTGGATTTGGCAAAGTGATATTTGGAAGCCCATAGAGGGCTATGTTGAAAAAGGAAATATCCTCAGACGAAATCTGGAAAGAAGCTTTCCGAGAAACTGCTCTGTGATGTGTGACTTCCACTCACAGAGTTACATCTGTATTTCGTGGATCTCTTTGCTAGCCTTATTTCTGTGGAATCTGAGAACAGATATTTCGGATCCCTTTGAAGACTATAGGGCCAAAGGAAATATCTTCCGATAACAAAGAGAAAGAAGCTTTCTGAGAAACTTCTTTGTGTTCTGTGAAATCATCTCAGAGTTACAGCTTTCCCCTCAAGAAGCCTTTCGCTAAGACAGCTCTTGTGGAATTGGCAAAGTGATATTTGGAAGCCCATAGAGGGCTACGATTAAAAAGGAAATATCCGCAGATGAAATCTGGAAAGAAGCTTTCTGAGAAACTACTTAGTTTTTTGTTAATTCATCTCAGAGAGTTACATCTGTATTTCGTAGATCTCTTTGCTAGCCTCATTTCTGTGGAATCTGAGAACAGATATTTCGGATCCCTTTAAAGACTCTAGGGCCAAAGAAATATCCTCCGATAAAAAAGAGAAAGAAGCTTTCTGAAGAAAATTCTTTGTGTTCTGTGAAATCATCTCACTGAGTTACAGCTTTCTCCTCAAGAAGCCTTTCGCTAAGTCAGTTCTTGTGGAATTGGCAAAGTGATATTTGGAAGCCCTTAGAGGGCTATGGTGAAAAACGAAATATCCTGAGATGAAATCTGGAAAGAAGCTTTCCGAGAAACTACTCTGTGATGTGTGACTTCCACTCACAGAGTTACATCTGTATTTCATGGATCTCTTTGCTAGCCTTATTTCTGTGGAATCTGAGAACAGATACTTCGGATCCCTTTGAAGACTATAGGGCCAAAGGAAATATCCTCCGATAACAAAGAGAAAGAATCTTTCTGAGAAACTTCTTTGTGTTCTGTGATATCATCTCACAGAGTTAGAGCTTTGCCCTCAAAAAGCCTTTCGCTAAGACAGTTCTTGTGGAATTGGCAAAGTGATATTTGGAAGCCCCTAGAGGGCTATGGTGAAAAAGGAAATATCCTCAGATGAAATCTGGAAAGAAGCTTTCTGAGAAACTGCTTAGTGTTCTGTTAATTCATCACACAGTTCCATCTGTATTTCGTGTATCTCTTTGCTAGCCTTATTTCTGTGGAATCTGAGAACAGATATTTCGGATCCCATTGAAGACTATAAGGCCAAAGGAAATGTTCTCTGATAACAAAGAGAAAGAAGCTTTCTGAGAAAGTGCTTTGTGTATTGTGAAATCATCTCACAGAGTTACAGCTTTCCCCTCAGGAAGCCTTTCGCTAAGACATTTCTTGTGGAATTGACAATGTGATATTGGGAAGCCCTTAGATGGCTATTGTGAAAAAGGAAATATCCTCAGATGAAATCTGGAAAGAAGCTTTCTGAGAAACTGCCCTGTGATGTGTGACTTCCACTCACAGAGTTATATTTGTATTTCGTGGATCTCTTTGCTAGCCTTATTTCTGTGGAATCTGAGAACAGATATTTCGGATCCCTTTGAAGACTATATGGCCAAAGGAAATATCTTCCGATAACAGAGAGAAAGAAGCTTTCTGAGAAACTTCTTTGTGTTATGTGAAATCATCTCACAGAGTTACAGCTTTACCCTCAAGAAGCCATTCGCTAAGACAGTTCTTGTGGAATTGGCAAAGTGATATTTGGAAGCCCATAGAGGGCTATGGTGAAAAAGGAAATATCCTCAGATGAAATCTGGAAAGAAGCTTTATGAGAAACTGCCCTGTGATGTGTGACTTCCACTCACAGAGTTACATCTGTATTTCGTAGATCTCTTTGCTAGCCTTATTTCTGTGGAATCTGAGAACAGATATTTCGGATCCCTTTGAAGACTATAGGGAGAAAGGAAATATCTTCCGATAACAAAGAGAAAGAAGCTTTCTGAGAAACTTCTTTGTGTTGTGTGAAATCATCTCACAGACTTACAGCTTTCCCCTCAAGAAGCCTTTCGCTAAGACAGTTCTTGTGGATTTGGCAAAGTGATATTTGGAAGCCCATAGAGGGCTCTGGTGAAAAAGGAAATATCCTCAGATGAAATCTGGAAAGAAGCTTTCTGAGAAACTGCTTAGTGTTCTGTTAATTCATCTCACACTGTTACATCTGTATTTCGTGGATCTCTTTGCTTGCCTTATTTCTGTGGAATCTGAGAACAGATATTTCGGATCCCTTTGAAGACTACAGGGCCAAAGGAAATATCCTCCGATAACAAAGAGAAAGAAGCTTTCTTAGAAAATGCTTTGTGTTCTGTGAAATCATCTCACAGAGTTACAGCTTTACCCTGAAGAAGCCTTTCGCTAAGACAGTTCTTGTGGAATTGGCAAAGTGATATTTGGAAGCCAAGAGAGGGCTATGGTGAAAAAGGAAATATCCTCAGATGAAATCTGGAAAGAAGCTTTCCGAGAAACTGCTCTGTGATGTGTGACTTCCACTCACAGAGTTATATCTGTGATTCGTGGATCTCTTTGCTAGCCTTATTTCTGTGCAATCTGAGAACAGATATTTCGGATCCCTTTGAATACTATAGGGCCAAAGGAAATATCTTCCGATAACAAAGAGAAAGAAGCTTTCTGAGAAACTTCTTTGTGTTCTGTGAAATCATCTCAGAGTTACAGTGTTCCCCTCAAGAAGCCTTTCGCTAAGACAGCTCTTTTGGAATTGGAAAAGTGATATTTGGAAGCCCATAGAGGGCTACGGTGAAGAAGGAAATATCCTCAGATGAAATCTGGAAAGAAGCTTTCAGAGAAATTGCTCTGTGATATGTGACTTCCACTCACAGAGTTACATCTGTATTTCGTGGATCTCTTGGCTAGCCTTATTTCTGTGGAATCTGAGAACAGATATTTCGGATCCCATTGAAGACTATACGGCCAAAGGAAATATCCTCGGACAACAAAGAGAAAGAAGTTTTCTGAGAAACTTCTTTGTGTTCTGTGAAATCATCTCACAGAGTTAGAGTTTTCCCCTCAAGAAGACTTTCCCTAAGGCAGTTCTTGTGGAATTGGCAAAGGGATATTTGGAAGCCCATAGAGGGCTATGGTGAAAAAGGAAACATCCTCAGATGAAATCTGGAAAGAAGCTTTCTGAGAAACTGCTGAGTCTTTTGTTAATTCATCTCAGAGAGTTACATCTGTATTTCGTGGATCTCTTTGCAGGCCTTATTTCTGTGGACTCTGAGAACAGATATTTCGGATCCCTTTGAAGACTATATGGCCAAAGGAAATGTTCTCCGGTAACAAAGAAAAAGAAGCTTTCTGAGAAACTGCTTTGTGTTCTGTGAAATCATCTCAGAGTTACAGCATTCCCCTCAAGAAACCTTTCGCTAAGACAGCTCTTGTGGAATTGGCAAAGTGATATTTGGAAGCCCATAGAGGGCTACGGTTAAAAAGGAAATATCCGCAGGTGAAATCTGGAAAGAAGCTTTCTAAGAAACTGCTCTGTGATGTGTGACTTCCACTCAAAGAGTTACATCTGTATTTCGTGGATCTCTTTGCTAGCCTTATTTGTGTGGAATCTGAGAACAGATATTTCGCATCCCTTTGAAGACGATAGGGCCAAAGGAAATATCCTCCGATAACAAAGAGAAAGAAGCTTTCTGAGAAACTTCTTTGTGTTCTGTGAAATCATCTCACAGAGTTACAGCTTTCCCCTCAACAAGCCTTTCGCTATGGCAGTTCTTGTGGAATTGGCAAAGTGATATTTGGAAGCCCATAGAAGGCTATGGTGAAAAAAGAAATATCCTCAGATGAAATCTGGAAAGAATTTTCTGAGAAACTGCCCTGTGATGTGTGACTTCCACTCAGAAAGTTACATCTGTAATTCGTGGATCTCTTTGCTAGCCTCATTTCTGTGGAATCTGAGAACAGATATTTCGGATCCCTTTGAAGACTATAGGGCCAAAGGAAATATCCTCCGATAACAAAGAGAAGGAAGCTTTCTGAGAAACTTCTTTGTGTTCTGTGAAATCATCTCACAGATTTACAGCTTTCCCCTCAGGAAGCCTTTCGCTAAGGCAGTTCTTGTGGAATTGGCAAAGTGATATTTGGAAGCCCATAGAGGGCTATGGTGAGAAAGGAAATATCCTCAGATGAAATCTGGAAAGAAGCTTTCTGAGAAAATGCTTAGTCATTTGTTAATTCATCTCAGAGAGTTACATCTGTATTTCGTGGATCTCTTTGCTAGCCATATTTCTGTGGAATTTGAGAACAGATATTTCGGATCCCTTTGAAGACTATAGGGCAAAGGAAATATCTTCCGATAACAAAGAGAAATAAGCTTTCTGAGAAACTTCTTTGTTTTCTGTGAAATCATCTCAGAGTTAAAGCATTCCCCTCAAGAAGCCTTTCGCTAAGACAGCTCTTATGGAATTGGCAAAGTGATATTTGGAAGCCCATAGAGGGCTATGGTGAAAAAGGAAACATCCTCAGATGAAATCTGGAAAGAAGCTTTCTGAGAAACTGCTGAGTCTTTTGTTAATTCATCTCACAGAGTTACATCTGTATTTCGTGGATCTCTTTGCAGGCCTTATTTCTGTGGAATCTGAGAGCAGATATTTCGGATCCCTTTGAAGACTATAGGGACAAAGGAAATATCCTCCGATAACAAAGAGATAGAAGCTTTCTGAGAGACTTCTTTGTGTTCTGTGAAATCATCTCACAGAGTTACATCTTTCCCCTCAATAAGCCTTTCGGTAAGATAGTTCTTGTGGAATAGGCAAAGTGATATTTGGAAACCCATAGAGGGCTATTTTGAAAAAGGAAATATCCTCAGATGAAATCTGGAAAGAAGCTTTCTGAGAAACTCCTCTGTGATGTGTGACTTCCACTCACAGCGTTACATCTGTATTTCGTGGATATCTTTGCTAGCCTTATTTCTGAGGAATCTGAGAACAGATATTTCGGATCCCTTTGAAGACTATATGGCTAAAGGAAATACCCTCCGATAAGAAAGAGAAAGAAGCTTTCTGAGGAACTTCTTTGTGTTCTGTGAAATCATCTCACAGAGTTACAGCTTTCACTTCAAGAAGCATTTCGCTAAGATAGTTCTTGTGGAATTGGCAAAGTGATATTTGGAAGCCCGTAGAGGGCTACGGTTAAAAAGTAAATATCCTCAGATGAAATCCGGAAAGAAGCTTTCTGAGAAACTGCTCTGTGATGTGTGACTTCCACTCACAGAGTTACATCTGTATTTCGTGGATCTCTTTGCTAGCCTTATTTCTGTGGAATCTGAGAACAGATATTTCGGATCCATTTGAAGACGATAGGGAGAAAGGAAATATCCTCCGATAACAAAGAGAAAGAAGCTTTCTGAGAAACTTCTTTGTGTTCTGTGAAATCATCTCACAGAGTTACAGCTTTCCCCTCAAGAAGCCTTTCGTTATGGCAGTTCTTGTGGAATTGGCAAAGTGATATTTGGAAGCCCATAGAGGGCTTTGGTGAAAAAGGAAATATCCTCAGATGAAATCTGGAAAGAAGGTTTCTGAGAAACTGCCCTGTGATGTGTGACTTCCACTCAAAGAGTTACATCTGTATTTCGTGGATCTCTTTGCTAGCCTTATTTCTGTGGAATCTGAGAATAGATATTTCGGATCCCTTTGAAGACTATAGGGAGAAAGGAAATATCTTCCGATAACAAAGAGAAAGAAGCTTTCTGAGAAACTACTTTGTGTTCTGTGAAATCATCTCACAGAGTTACAGCTTTCCCCTCAAGAAGCCTTTCGCTAAGACAGTTCTTGTGGAATTGGCAAAGTGATATTTGGAAGCCCATAGAGGGCTCTGGTGAAAAAGGAAATATCCTCAGATGAAATCTGGAAAGAAGCTTTCTGAGAAACTGCTTAGTGTTCTGTTAATTCATCTCACACTGTTACATCTGTATTTCGTGGATCTCTTTGCTTGCCTTATTTCTGTGGAATCTGAGAACAGATATTTCGGATCCCTTTGAAGAGTATAGGGAGAAAGGAAATATCCTCTGATAACAAAGAGAAAGAAGCTTTCTGAGAAACTTCTTTGTGTTCTGTGAAATCATCTCACAGAGTTACAGCTTTCCCCTAAAGAAGCCTTTCGCTAAGACAGTTCTTGTGGATTTGGCAAAGTGATATTTGGAAGCCCATAGAGGGCTATGTTGAAAAAGGAAATATCCTCAGACGAAATCTGGAAAGAAGCTTTCCGAGAAACTGCTCTGTGATGTGTGACTTCCACTCACAGTTACATCTGTATTTCGTGGATCTCTTTGCTAGCCTTATTTCTGTGGAATCTGAGAACAGATATTTCGGATCCCTTTGAAGACTATAGGGCCAAAGGAAATATCTTCCGATAACAAAGAGAAAGAAGCTTTCTGAGAAACTTCTTTGTGTTCTGTGAAATCATCTCAGAGTTACAGCTTTCCCCTCAAGAAGCCTTTCGCTAAGACAGCTCTTGTGGAATTGGCAAAGTGATATTTGGAAGCCCATAGAGGGCTACGATTAAAAAGGAAATATCCGCAGATGAAATCTGGAAAGAAGCTTTCTGAGAAACTGCATAGTGTTCTGTTAATTCATCTCACACAGTTACATCTGTATTTCGTGGATATCTTTGCTAGCCTTATTTCTGTGGAATCTGAGAACAGATATTTCGGATCCCTTTGAAGACTATACGGCCAAGGGAAATATCCTCCGACAACAAAGAGAAAGAAGCTTTCTGAGAAACTTCTTTGTGTTCTGTGAAATCATCTCACAGAGTTACAGCTTTCCCCTAAAGAAGCCTTTCGCTATGGCAGTTCTTGTGGAATTTGCAAAGTGATATTTGGAAGCCAATAGAAGGCTATGGTGAAAAAAGAAATATCCCCATGAAATCTGGAAAGAAGCTTTCTGAGAAACTGCCCTGTGATGTGTGACTTCCACTCAGAGAGTTACATCTGTATTTCGTGGATCTCTTTGCTAGCCTTATTTCTGTGGAATCTGAGAACAGATATTTCGGATCCCTTTGAAGACTATACGGCCAAAGGAAATATCCTCCGATAACAAAGAGAAGGAAGCTTTCTGAGAAAATTCTTTGTGTTCTGTGAAATCATCTCACAGAGTTACAGCTTTCCCCTCAGGAAGCCTTTCGCTAAGGCAGTTCTTGTGGAATTGGCAAAGTGATATTTGGAAGCCCATAGAGGGCTATGGTGAGAAAGGAAATATCCTCAGATGAAATCTGGAAAGAAGCTTTCTGAGAAACTACTTAGTTTTTTGTTAATTCATCTCAGAGAGTTACATCTGTATTTCGTAGATCTCTTTGCTAGCCTTATTTCTGTGGAATCTGAGAACAGATATTTCGGATCCCTTTGAAGACTCTAGGGCCAAAGAAATATCCTCCGATAAAAAAGAGAAAGAAGCTTTCTGAAGAAAATTCTTTGTGTTCTGTGAAATCATCTCACTGAGTTACAGCTTTCTCCTCAAGAAGCCTTTCGCTAAGTCAGTTCCTGTGGAATTGGCAAAGTGATATTTGGAAGCCCTTAGAGGGCTATGGTGAAAAACGAAATATCCTGAGATGAAATCTGGAAAGAAGCTTTCCGAGAAACTACTCTGTGATGTGTGACTTCCACTCACAGAGTTACATCTGTATTTCATGGATCTCTTTGCTAGCCTTATTTCTGTGGAATCTGAGAACAGATACTTCGGATCCCTTTGAAGACTATAGGGCCAAAGGAAATATCCTCCGATAACAAAGAGAAAGAAGCTTTCTGAGAAACTTCTTTGTGTTCTGTGATATCATCTCACAGAGTTAGAGCTTTGCCCTCAAAAAGCCTTTCGCTAAGACAGTTCTTGTGGAATTGGCAAAGTGATATTTGGAAGCCCCTAGAGGGCTATGGTGAAAAAGGAAATATCCTCAGATGAAATCTGGAAAGAAGCTTTCTGAGAAACTGCTTAGTGTTCTGTTAATTCATCACACAGTTACATCTGTATTTCGTGTATCTCTTTGCTAGCCTTATTTCTGTGGAATCTGAGAACAGATATTTCGGATCCCATTGAAGACTATAAGGCCAAAGGAAATGATCTCCGATAACAAAGAGAAAGAAGCTTTCTGAGAAAGTGCTTTGTGTATTGTGAAATCATCTCACAGAGTTACAGGTTTCCCCTCAGGAAGCCTTTCGCTAAGACATTTCTTGTGGAATTGACAATGTGATATTGGGAAGCCCTTAGATGGCTATTGTGAAAAAGGAAATATCCTCAGATGAAATCTGGAAAGAAGCTTTCTGAGAAACTGCCCTGTGATGTGTGACTTCCACTCACAGAGTTATATTTGTATTTCGTGGATCTCTTTGCTAGCCTTATTTCTGTGGAATCTGAGAACAGATATTTCGGATCCCTTTGAAGACTATATGGCCAAAGGAAATATCTTCCGATAACAAAGAGAAAGAAGCTTTCTGAGAAACTTCTTTGTGTTATGTGAAATCATCTCACAGAGTTACAGCTTTACCCTCAAGAAGCCATTCGCTAAGACAGTTCTTGTGGAATTGGCAAAGTGATATTTGGAAGCCCATAGAGGGCTCTGGTGAAAAAGGAAATATCCTCAGATGAAATCTGGAAAGAAGCTTTCTGAGAAACTGCTTAGTGTTCTGTTAATTCATCTCACACTGTTACATCTGTATTTCGTGGATCTCTTTGCTTGCCTTATTTCTGTGGAATCTGAGAACAGATATTTCGGATCCCTTTGAAGACTACTGGGCCAAAGGAAATATCCTCCGATAACAAAGAGAAACAAGCTTTCTGAGAAAATGCTTTGTGTTCTGTGAAATCATCTCACAGAGTTACAGCTTTACCCTGAAGAAGCCTTTCGCTAAGACAGTTCTTGTAGAATTGGCAAAGTGATATTTGGAAGCCAAGAGAGGGCTATGGTGAAAAAGGAAATATCCTCAAATGAAATCTGGAAAGTAGCTTTCCGAGAAACTGCTCTGTGATGTGTGACTTCCACTCACAGAGTTATATCTGTGATTCGTGGATCTCTTTGCTAGCCTTATTTCTGTGCAATCTGAGAACAGATATTTCGGATCCCTTTGAAGACTACAGGGCCAAAGGAAATATCCTCCGATAACAAAGAGAAAGAAGCTTTCTTAGAAAATGCTTTGTGTTCTGTGAAATCATCTCACAGAGTTACAGCTTTACCCTGAAGAAGCCTTTCGCTAAGACAGTTCTTGTGGAATTGGCAAAGTGATATTTGGAAGCCAAGAGAGGGCTATGGTGAAAAAGGAAATATCCTCAGATGAAATCTGGAAAGAAGCTTTCCGAGAAACTGCTCTGTGATGTGTGACTTCCACTCACAGAGTTATATCTGTGATTCGTGGATCTCTTTGCTAGCCTTATTTCTGTGCAATCTGAGAACAGATATTTCGGATCCCTTTGAATACTATAGGGCCAAAGGAAATATCTTCCGATAACAAAGAGAAAGAAGCTTTCTGAGAAACTTCTTTGTGTTCTGTGAAATCATCTCAGAGTTACAGTGTTCCCCTCAAGAAGCCTTTCGCTAAGACAGCTCTTTTGGAATTGGAAAAGTGATATTTGGAAGCCCATAGAGGGCTACGGTGAAGAAGGAAATATCCTCAGATGAAATCTGGAAAGAAGCTTTCAGAGAAATTGCTCTGTGATATGTGACTTCCACTCACAGAGTTACATCTGTATTTCGTGGATCTCTTGGCTAGCCTTATTTCTGTGGAATCTGAGAACAGATATTTCGGATCCCATTGAAGACTATACGGCCAAAGGAAATATCCTCGGACAACAAAGAGAAAGAAGTTTTCTGAGAAACTTCTTTGTGTTCTGTGAAATCATCTCACAGAGTTAGAGTTTTCCCCTCAAGAAGACTTTCCCTAAGGCAGTTCTTGTGGAATTGGCAAAGGGATATTTGGAAGCCCATAGAGGGCTATGGTGAAAAAGGAAACATCCTCAGATGAAATCTGGAAAGAAGCTTTCTGAGAAACTGCTGAGTCTTTTGTTAATTCATCTCAGAGAGTTACATCTGTATTTCGTGGATCTCTTTGCAGGCCTTATTTCTGTGGACTCTGAGAACAGATATTTCGGATCCCTTTGAAGACTATATGGCCAAAGGAAATGTTCTCCGGTAACAAAGAAAAAGAAGCTTTCTGAGAAACTGCTTTGTGTTCTGTGAAATCATCTCAGAGTTACAGCATTCCCCTCAAGAAACCTTTCGCTAAGACAGCTCTTGTGGAATTGGCAAAGTGATATTTGGAAGCCCATAGAGGGCTACGGTTAAAAAGGAAATATCCGCAGGTGAAATCTGGAAAGAAGCTTTCTAAGAAACTGCTCTGTGATGTGTGACTTCCACTCAAAGAGTTACATCTGTATTTCGTGGATCTCTTTGCTAGCCTTATTTGTGTGGAATCTGAGAACAGATATTTCGCATCCCTTTGAAGACGATAGGGCCAAAGGAAATATCCTCCGATAACAAAGAGAAAGAAGCTTTCTGAGAAACTTCTTTGTGTTCTGTGAAATCATCTCACAGAGTTACAGCTTTCCCCTCAACAAGCCTTTCGCTATGGCAGTTCTTGTGGAATTGGCAAAGTGATATTTGGAAGCCCATAGAAGGCTATGGTGAAAAAAGAAATATCCTCAGATGAAATCTGGAAAGAATTTTCTGAGAAACTGCCCTGTGATGTGTGACTTCCACTCAGAAAGTTACATCTGTAATTCGTGGATCTCTTTGCTAGCCTCATTTCTGTGGAATCTGAGAACAGATATTTCGGATCCCTTTGAAGACTATAGGGCCAAAGGAAATATCCTCCGATAACAAAGAGAAGGAAGCTTTCTGAGAAACTTCTTTGTGTTCTGTGAAATCATCTCACAGATTTACAGCTTTCCCCTCAGGAAGCCTTTCGCTAAGGCAGTTCTTGTGGAATTGGCAAAGTGATATTTGGAAGCCCATAGAGGGCTATGGTGAGAAAGGAAATATCCTCAGATGAAATCTGGAAAGAAGCTTTCTGAGAAAATGCTTAGTCATTTGTTAATTCATCTCAGAGAGTTACATCTGTATTTCGTGGATCTCTTTGCTAGCCATATTTCTGTGGAATTTGAGAACAGATATTTCGGATCCCTTTGAAGACTATAGGGCAAAGGAAATATCTTCCGATAACAAAGAGAAATAAGCTTTCTGAGAACTTCTTTGTTTTCTGTGAAATCATCTCAGAGTTAAAGCATTCCCCTCAAGAAGCCTTTCGCTAAGACAGCTCTTATGGAATTGGCAAAGTGATATTTGGAAGCCCATAGAGGGCTATGGTGAAAAAGGAAACATCCTCAGATGAAATCTGGAAAGAAGCTTTCTGAGAAACTGCTGAGTCTTTTGTTAATTCATCTCACAGAGTTACATCTGTATTTCGTGGATCTCTTTGCAGGCCTTATTTCTGTGGAATCTGAGAGCAGATATTTCGGATCCCTTTGAAGACTATAGGGACAAAGGAAATATCCTCCGATAACAAAGAGATAGAAGCTTTCTGAGAGACTTCTTTGTGTTCTGTGAAATCATCTCACAGAGTTACATCTTTCCCCTCAATAAGCCTTTCGGTAAGATAGTTCTTGTGGAATAGGCAAAGTGATATTTGGAAACCCATAGAGGGCTATTTTGAAAAAGGAAATATCCTCAGATGAAATCTGGAAAGAAGCTTTCTGAGAAACTCCTCTGTGATGTGTGACTTCCACTCACAGCGTTACATCTGTATTTCGTGGATATCTTTGCTAGCCTTATTTCTGAGGAATCTGAGAACAGATATTTCGGATCCCTTTGAAGACTATATGGCTAAAGGAAATACCCTCCGATAAGAAAGAGAAAGAAGCTTTCTGAGGAACTTCTTTGTGTTCTGTGAAATCATCTCACAGAGTTACAGCTTTCACTTCAAGAAGCATTTCGCTAAGACAGTTCTTGTGGAATTGGCAAAGTGATATTTGGAAGCCCGTAGAGGGCTACGGTTAAAAAGTAAATATCCTCAGATGAAATCCGGAAAGAAGCTTTCTGAGAAACTGCTCTGTGATGTGTGACTTCCACTCACAGAGTTACATCTGTATTTCGTGGATCTCTTTGCTAGCCTTATTTCTGTGGAATCTGAGAACAGATATTTCGGATCCATTTGAAGACGATAGGGAGAAAGGAAATATCCTCCGATAACAAAGAGAAAGAAGCTTTCTGAGAAACTTCTTTGTGTTCTGTGAAATCATCTCACAGAGTTACAGCTTTCCCCTCAAGAAGCCTTTCGTTATGGCAGTTCTTGTGGAATTGGCAAAGTGATATTTGGAAGCCCATAGAGGGCTTTGGTGAAAAAGGAAATATCCTCAGATGAAATCTGGAAAGAAGGTTTCTGAGAAACTGCCCTGTGATGTGTGACTTCCACTCAAAGAGTTAAATCTGTATTTCGTGGATCTCTTTGCTAGCCTTATTTCTGTGGAATCTGAGAACAGATATTTCGGATCCCTTTGAAGACTATAGGGAGAAAGGAAATATCTTCCGATAACAAAGAGAAAGAAGCTTTCTGAGAAACTACTTTGTGTTCTGTGAAATCATCTCACAGAGTTACAGCTTTCCCCTCAAGAAGCCTTTCGCTAAGACAGTTCTTGTGGAATTGGCAAAGTGATATTTGGAAGCCCATAGAGGGCTCTGGTGAAAAAGGAAATATCCTCAGATGAAATCTGGAAAGAAGCTTTCTGAGAAACTGCTTAGTGTTCTGTTAATTCATCTCACACTGTTACATCTGTATTTCGTGGATCTCTTTGCTTGCCTTATTTCTGTGGAATCTGAGAACAGATATTTCGGATCCCTTTGAAGAGTATAGGGAGAAAGGAAATATCCTCTGATAACAAAGAGAAAGAAGCTTTCTGAGAAACTTCTTTGTGTTCTGTGAAATCATCTCACAGAGTTACAGCTTTCCCCTAAAGAAGCCTTTCGCTAAGACAGTTCTTGTGGATTTGGCAAAGTGATATTTGGAAGCCCATAGAGGGCTATGTTGAAAAAGGAAATATCCTCAGACGAAATCTGGAAAGAAGCTTTCCGAGAAACTGCTCTGTGATGTGTGACTTCCACTCACAGTTACATCTGTATTTCGTGGATTTCTTTGCTAGCCTTATTTCTGTGGAATCTGAGAACAGATATTTCGGATCCCTTTGAAGACTATAGGGCCAAAGGAAATATCTTCCGATAACAAAGAGAAAGAAGCTTTCTGAGAAACTTCTTTGTGTTCTGTGAAATCATCTCAGAGTTACAGCTTTCCCCTCAAGAAGCCTTTCGCTAAGACAGCTCTTGTGGAATTGGCAAAGTGATATTTGGAAGCCCATAGAGGGCTACGATTAAAAAGGAAATATCCGCAGATGAAATCTGGAAAGAAGCTTTCTGAGAAACTGCATAGTGTTCTGTTAATTCATCTCACACAGTTACATCTGTATTTCGTGGATATCTTTGCTAGCCTTATTTCTGTGGAATCTGAGAACAGATATTTCGGATCCCTTTGAAGACTATACGGCCAAGGGAAATATCCTCCGACAACAAAGAGAAAGAAGCTTTCTGAGAAACTTCTTTGTGTTCTGTGAAATCATCTCACAGAGTTACAGCTTTCCCCTCAAGAAGCCTTTCGCTATGGCAGTTCTTGTGGAATTTGCAAAGTGATATTTGGAAGCCAATAGAAGGCTATGGTGAAAAAAGAAATATCCCCATGAAATCTGGAAAGAAGCTTTCTGAGAAACTGCCCTGTGATGTGTGACTTCCACTCAGAGAGTTACATCTGTATTTCGTGGATCTCTTTGCTAGCCTTATTTCTGTGGAATCTGAGAACAGATATTTCGGATCCCTTTGAAGACTATACGGCCAAAGGAAATATCCTCCGATAACAAAGAGAAGGAAGCTTTCTGAGAAAATTCTTTGTGTTCTGTGAAATCATCTCACAGAGTTACAGCTTTCCCCTCAGGAAGCCTTTCGCTAAGGCAGTTCTTGTGGAATTGGCAAAGTGATATTTGGAAGCCCATAGAGGGCTATGGTGAGAAAGGAAATATCCTCAGATGAAATCTGGAAAGAAGCTTTCTGAGAAACTACTTAGTTTTTTGTTAATTCATCTCAGAGAGTTACATCTGTATTTCGTAGATCTCTTTGCTAGCCTTATTTCTGTGGAATCTGAGAACAGATATTTCGGATCCCTTTGAAGACTCTAGGGCCAAAGAAATATCCTCCGATAAAAAAGAGAAAGAAGCTTTCTGAAGAAAATTCTTTGTGTTCTGTGAAATCATCTCACTGAGTTACAGCTTTCTCCTCAAGAAGCCTTTCGCTAAGTCAGTTCCTGTGGAATTGGCAAAGTGATATTTGGAAGCCCTTAGAGGGCTATGGTGAAAAACGAAATATCCTGAGATGAAATCTGGAAAGAAGCTTTCCGAGAAACTACTCTGTGATGTGTGACTTCCACTCACAGAGTTACATCTGTATTTCATGGATCTCTTTGCTAGCCTTATTTCTGTGGAATCTGAGAACAGATACTTCGGATCCCTTTGAAGACTATAGGGCCAAAGGAAATATCCTCCGATAACAAAGAGAAAGAAGCTTTCTGAGAAACTTCTTTGTGTTCTGTGATATCATCTCACAGAGTTAGAGCTTTGCCCTCAAAAAGCCTTTCGCTAAGACAGTTCTTGTGGAATTGGCAAAGTGATATTTGGAAGCCCCTAGAGGGCTATGGTGAAAAAGGAAATATCCTCAGATGAAATCTGGAAAGAAGCTTTCTGAGAAACTGCTTAGTGTTCTGTTAATTCATCACACAGTTACATCTGTATTTCGTGTATCTCTTTGCTAGCCTTATTTCTGTGGAATCTGAGAACAGATATTTCGGATCCCATTGAAGACTATAAGGCCAAAGGAAATGATCTCCGATAACAAAGAGAAAGAAGCTTTCTGAGAAAGTGCTTTGTGTATTGTGAAATCATCTCACAGAGTTACAGGTTTCCCCTCAGGAAGCCTTTCGCTAAGACATTTCTTGTGGAATTGACAATGTGATATTGGGAAGCCCTTAGATGGCTATTGTGAAAAAGGAAATATCCTCAGATGAAATCTGGAAAGAAGCTTTCTGAGAAACTGCCCTGTGATGTGTGACTTCCACTCACAGAGTTATATTTGTATTTCGTGGATCTCTTTGCTAGCCTTATTTCTGTGGAATCTGAGAACAGATATTTCGGATCCCTTTGAAGACTATATGGCCAAAGGAAATATCTTCCGATAACAAAGAGAAAGAAGCTTTCTGAGAAACTTCTTTGTGTTATGTGAAATCATCTCACAGAGTTACAGCTTTACCCTCAAGAAGCCATTCGCTAAGACAGTTCTTGTGGAATTGGCAAAGTGATATTTGGAAGCCCATAGAGGGCTCTGGTGAAAAAGGAAATATCCTCAGATGAAATCTGGAAAGAAGCTTTCTGAGAAACTGCTTAGTGTTCTGTTAATTCATCTCACACTGTTACATCTGTATTTCGTGGATCTCTTTGCTTGCCTTATTTCTGTGGAATCTGAGAACAGATATTTCGGATCCCTTTGAAGACTACTGGGCCAAAGGAAATATCCTCCGATAACAAAGAGAAACAAGCTTTCTGAGAAAATGCTTTGTGTTCTGTGAAATCATCTCACAGAGTTACAGCTTTACCCTGAAGAAGCCTTTCGCTAAGACAGTTCTTGTAGAATTGGCAAAGTGATATTTGGAAGCCAAGAGAGGGCTATGGTGAAAAAGGAAATATCCTCAAATGAAATCTGGAAAGTAGCTTTCCGAGAAACTGCTCTGTGATGTGTGACTTCCACTCACAGAGTTATATCTGTGATTCGTGGATCTCTTTGCTAGCCTTATTTCTGTGCAATCTGAGAACAGATATTTCGGATCCCTTTGAAGACTACAGGGCCAAAGGAAATATCCTCCGATAACAAAGAGAAAGAAGCTTTCTTAGAAAATGCTTTGTGTTCTGTGAAATCATCTCACAGAGTTACAGCTTTACCCTGAAGAAGCCTTTCGCTAAGACAGTTCTTGTGGAATTGGCAAAGTGATATTTGGAAGCCAAGAGAGGGCTATGGTGAAAAAGGAAATATCCTCAGATGAAATCTGGAAAGAAGCTTTCCGAGAAACTGCTCTGTGATGTGTGACTTCCACTCACAGAGTTATATCTGTGATTCGTGGATCTCTTTGCTAGCCTTATTTCTGTGGAATCTGAGAACAGATATTTCGGATCCCTTTGAATACTATAGGGCCAAAGGAAATATCTTCCGATAACAAAGAGAAAGAAGCTTTCTGAGAAACTTCTTTGTGTTCTGTGAAATCATCTCAGAGTTACAGTGTTCCCCTCAAGAAGCCTTTCGCTAAGACAGCTCTTTTGGAATTGGAAAAGTGATATTTGGAAGCCCATAGAGGGCTACGGTGAAGAAGGAAATATCCTCAGATGAAATCTGGAAAGAAGCTTTCAGAGAAATTGCTCTGTGATATGTGACTTCCACTCACAGAGTTACATCTGTATTTCGTGGATCTCTTGGCTAGCCTTATTTCTGTGGAATCTGAGAACAGATATTTCGGATCCCATTGAAGACTATACGGCCAAAGGAAATATCCTCGGACAACAAAGAGAAAGAAGTTTTCTGAGAAACTTCTTTGTGTTCTGTGAAATCATCTCACAGAGTTAGAGTTTTCCCCTCAAGAAGACTTTCCCTAAGGCAGTTCTTGTGGAATTGGCAAAGGGATATTTGGAAGCCCATAGAGGGCTATGGTGAAAAAGGAAACATCCTCAGATGAAATCTGGAAAGAAGCTTTCTGAGAAACTGCTGAGTCTTTTGTTAATTCATCTCAGAGAGTTACATCTGTATTTCGTGGATCTCTTTGCAGGCCTTATTTCTGTGGACTCTGAGAACAGATATTTCGGATCCCTTTGAAGACTATATGGCCAAAGGAAATGTTCTCCGGTAACAAAGAAAAAGAAGCTTTCTGAGAAACTGCTTTGTGTTCTGTGAAATCATCTCAGAGTTACAGCATTCCCCTCAAGAAACCTTTCGCTAAGACAGCTCTTGTGGAATTGGCAAAGTGATATTTGGAAGCCCATAGAGGGCTACGGTTAAAAAGGAAATATCCGCAGGTGAAATCTGGAAAGAAGCTTTCTAAGAAACTGCTCTGTGATGTGTGACTTCCACTCAAAGAGTTACATCTGTATTTCGTGGATCTCTTTGCTAGCCTTATTTGTGTGGAATCTGAGAACAGATATTTCGCATCCCTTTGAAGACGATAGGGCCAAAGGAAATATCCTCCGATAACAAAGAGAAAGAAGCTTTCTGAGAAACTTCTTTGTGTTCTGTGAAATCATCTCACAGAGTTACAGCTTTCCCCTCAACAAGCCTTTCGCTATGGCAGTTCTTGTGGAATTGGCAAAGTGATATTTGGAAGCCCATAGAAGGCTATGGTGAAAAAAGAAATATCCTCAGATGAAATCTGGAAAGAATTTTCTGAGAAACTGCCCTGTGATGTGTGACTTCCACTCAGAAAGTTACATCTGTAATTCGTGGATCTCTTTGCTAGCCTCATTTCTGTGGAATCTGAGAACAGATATTTCGGATCCCTTTGAAGACTATAGGGCCAAAGGAAATATCCTCCGATAACAAAGAGAAGGAAGCTTTCTGAGAAACTTCTTTGTGTTCTGTGAAATCATCTCACAGATTTACAGCTTTCCCCTCAGGAAGCCTTTCGCTAAGGCAGTTCTTGTGGAATTGGCAAAGTGATATTTGGAAGCCCATAGAGGGCTATGGTGAGAAAGGAAATATCCTCAGATGAAATCTGGAAAGAAGCTTTCTGAGAAAATGCTTAGTCATTTGTTAATTCATCTCAGAGAGTTACATCTGTATTTCGTGGATCTCTTTGCTAGCCATATTTCTGTGGAATTTGAGAACAGATATTTCGGATCCCTTTGAAGACTATAGGGCAAAGGAAATATCTTCCGATAACAAAGAGAAATAAGCTTTCTGAGAACTTCTTTGTTTTCTGTGAAATCATCTCAGAGTTAAAGCATTCCCCTCAAGAAGCCTTTCGCTAAGACAGCTCTTATGGAATTGGCAAAGTGATATTTGGAAGCCCATAGAGGGCTATGGTGAAAAAGGAAACATCCTCAGATGAAATCTGAAAAGAAGCTTTCTGAGAAACTGCTGAGTCTTTTGTTAATTCATCTCACAGAGTTACATCTGTATTTCGTGGATCTCTTTGCAGGCCTTATTTCTGTGGAATCTGAGAGCAGATATTTCGGATCCCTTTGAAGACTATAGGGACAAAGGAAATATCCTCCGATAACAAAGAGATAGAAGCTTTCTGAGAGACTTCTTTGTGTTCTGTGAAATCATCTCACAGAGTTACATCTTTCCCCTCAATAAGCCTTTCGGTAAGATAGTTCTTGTGGAATAGGCAAAGTGATATTTGGAAACCCATAGAGGGCTATTTTGAAAAAGGAAATATCCTCAGATGAAATCTGGAAAGAAGCTTTCTGAGAAACTCCTCTGTGATGTGTGACTTCCACTCACAGCGTTACATCTGTATTTCGTGGATATCTTTGCTAGCCTTATTTCTGAGGAATCTGAGAACAGATATTTCGGATCCCTTTGAAGACTATATGGCTAAAGGAAATACCCTCCGATAAGAAAGAGAAAGAAGCTTTCTGAGGAACTTCTTTGTGTTCTGTGAAATCATCTCACAGAGTTACAGCTTTCACTTCAAGAAGCATTTCGCTAAGACAGTTCTTGTGGAATTGGCAAAGTGATATTTGGAAGCCCGTAGAGGGCTACGGTTAAAAAGTAAATATCCTCAGATGAAATCCGGAAAGAAGCTTTCTGAGAAACTGCTCTGTGATGTGTGACTTCCACTCACAGAGTTACATCTGTATTTCGTGGATCTCTTTGCTAGCCTTATTTCTGTGGAATCTGAGAACAGATATTTCGGATCCATTTGAAGACGATAGGGAGAAAGGAAATATCCTCCGATAACAAAGAGAAAGAAGCTTTCTGAGAAACTTCTTTGTGTTCTGTGAAATCATCTCACAGAGTTACAGCTTTCCCCTCAAGAAGCCTTTCGTTATGGCAGTTCTTGTGGAATTGGCAAAGTGATATTTGGAAGCCCATAGAGGGCTTTGGTGAAAAAGGAAATATCCTCAGATGAAATCTGGAAAGAAGGTTTCTGAGAAACTGCCCTGTGATGTGTGACTTCCACTCAAAGAGTTACATCTGTATTTCGTGGATCTCTTTGCTAGCCTTATTTCTGTGGAATCTGAGAACAGATATTTCGGATCCCTTTGAAGACTATAGGGAGAAAGGAAATATCTTCCGATAACAAAGAGAAAGAAGCTTTCTGAGAAACTACTTTGTGTTCTGTGAAATCATCTCACAGAGTTACAGCTTTCCCCTCAAGAAGCCTTTCGCTAAGACAGTTCTTGTGGAATTGGCAAAGTGATATTTGGAAGCCCATAGAGGGCTCTGGTGAAAAAGGAAATATCCTCAGATGAAATCTGGAAAGAAGCTTTCTGAGAAACTGCTTAGTGTTCTGTTAATTCATCTCACACTGTTACATCTGTATTTCGTGGATCTCTTTGCTTGCCTTATTTCTGTGGAATCTGAGAACAGATATTTCGGATCCCTTTGAAGAGTATAGGGAGAAAGGAAATATCCTCTGATAACAAAGAGAAAGAAGCTTTCTGAGAAACTTCTTTGTGTTCTGTGAAATCATCTCACAGAGTTACAGCTTTCCCCTAAAGAAGCCTTTCGCTAAGACAGTTCTTGTGGATTTGGCAAAGTGATATTTGGAAGCCCATAGAGGGCTATGTTGAAAAAGGAAATATCCTCAGACGAAATCTGGAAAGAAGCTTTCCGAGAAACTGCTCTGTGATGTGTGACTTCCACTCACAGTTACATCTGTATTTCGTGGATCTCTTTGCTAGCCTTATTTCTGTGGAATCTGAGAACAGATATTTCGGATCCCTTTGAAGACTATAGGGCCAAAGGAAATATCTTCCGATAACAAAGAGAAAGAAGCTTTCTGAGAAACTTCTTTGTGTTCTGTGAAATCATCTCAGAGTTACAGCTTTCCCCTCAAGAAGCCTTTCGCTAAGACAGCTCTTGTGGAATTGGCAAAGTGATATTTGGAAGCCCATAGAGGGCTACGATTAAAAAGGAAATATCCGCAGATGAAATCTGGAAAGAAGCTTTCTGAGAAACTGCATAGTGTTCTGTTAATTCATCTCACACAGTTACATCTGTATTTCGTGGATATCTTTGCTAGCCTTATTTCTGTGGAATCTGAGAACAGATATTTCGGATCCCTTTGAAGACTATACGGCCAAGGGAAATATCCTCCGACAACAAAGAGAAAGAAGCTTTCTGAGAAACTTCTTTGTGTTCTGTGAAATCATCTCACAGAGTTACAGCTTTCCCCTCAAGAAGCCTTTCGCTATGGCAGTTCTTGTGGAATTTGCAAAGTGATATTTGGAAGCCAATAGAAGGCTATGGTGAAAAAAGAAATATCCCCATGAAATCTGGAAAGAAGCTTTCTGAGAAACTGCCCTGTGATGTGTGACTTCCACTCAGAGAGTTACATCTGTATTTCGTGGATCTCTTTGCTAGCCTTATTTCTGTGGAATCTGAGAACAGATATTTCGGATCCCTTTGAAGACTATACGGCCAAAGGAAATATCCTCCGATAACAAAGAGAAGGAAGCTTTCTGAGAAAATTCTTTGTGTTCTGTGAAATCATCTCACAGAGTTACAGCTTTCCCCTCAGGAAGCCTTTCGCTAAGGCAGTTCTTGTGGAATTGGCAAAGTGATATTTGGAAGCCCATAGAGGGCTATGGTGAGAAAGGAAATATCCTCAGATGAAATCTGGAAAGAAGCTTTCTGAGAAACTACTTAGTTTTTTGTTAATTCATCTCAGAGAGTTACATCTGTATTTCGTAGATCTCTTTGCTAGCCTTATTTCTGTGGAATCTGAGAACAGATATTTCGGATCCCTTTGAAGACTCTAGGGCCAAAGAAATATCCTCCGATAAAAAAGAGAAAGAAGCTTTCTGAAGAAAATTCTTTGTGTTCTGTGAAATCATCTCACTGAGTTACAGCTTTCTCCTCAAGAAGCCTTTCGCTAAGTCAGTTCCTGTGGAATTGGCAAAGTGATATTTGGAAGCCCTTAGAGGGCTATGGTGAAAAACGAAATATCCTGAGATGAAATCTGGAAAGAAGCTTTCCGAGAAACTACTCTGTGATGTGTGACTTCCACTCACAGAGTTACATCTGTATTTCATGGATCTCTTTGCTAGCCTTATTTCTGTGGAATCTGAGAACAGATACTTCGGATCCCTTTGAAGACTATAGGGCCAAAGGAAATATCCTCCGATAACAAAGAGAAAGAAGCTTTCTGAGAAACTTCTTTGTGTTCTGTGATATCATCTCACAGAGTTAGAGCTTTGCCCTCAAAAAGCCTTTCGCTAAGACAGTTCTTGTGGAATTGGCAAAGTGATATTTGGAAGCCCCTAGAGGGCTATGGTGAAAAAGGAAATATCCTCAGATGAAATCTGGAAAGAAGCTTTCTGAGAAACTGCTTAGTGTTCTGTTAATTCATCACACAGTTACATCTGTATTTCGTGTATCTCTTTGCTAGCCTTATTTCTGTGGAATCTGAGAACAGATATTTCGGATCCCATTGAAGACTATAAGGCCAAAGGAAATGATCTCCGATAACAAAGAGAAAGAAGCTTTCTGAGAAAGTGCTTTGTGTATTGTGAAATCATCTCACAGAGTTACAGCTTTACCATGAAGAAGCCTTTCGCTAAGACAGTTCTTGTAGAATTGGCAAAGTGATATTTGGAAGCCAAGAGAGGGCTATGGTGAAAAAGGAAATATCCTCAAATGAAATCTGGAAAGTAGCTTTCCGAGAAACTGCTCTGTGATGTGTGACTTCCACTCACAGAGTTATATCTGTGATTCGTGGATCTCTTTGCTAGCCTTATTTCTGTGAAATCTGAGAACAGATATTTCGGATCCCTTTGAAGACTATAGGGCCAAAGGGAATATCTTCCGATAACAAAGAGAAGGAAGCTTTCTGAGAAACTTCTTTGTGTTCTGTGAAATCATCTCAGAGTTACAGTATTCCCCTCAAGAAGCCTTTCGCTAAGACAGCTCTTTTGGAATTGGAAAAGTGATATTTGGAAGCCCATAGAGGGCTATGTTGAAAAAGGAAATATCCTCAGATGAAATCTGGAAAGAAGCTTTCTGAGAAACTGCTTAAGGTTCTGTTAATTCATCTCACAGAGTTACATCTTTTTTTCGTGGATCTCTTTGCTAGCCTTATATCTGTGGAATCTGAGAACAGATATTTCGGATCCCTTTGAAGACTATAGGACCAAAGGAAATATCCTCCGATAACAAAGAGAAAGAAGCTTTATGAGAAACTTCTTTGTGTTCTGTGAAAAAATCTCACAGAGTTACAGCTTTGCCCTCAAGAAGCCTTTCGCTAAGACAGTTCTTGTGGAATTTGCAAAGTGATATTTGGAAGCCCGTAGAGGTCTATGCTGAAAAAGGAACTATCCTCAGATGAAATCTCGTAAGAAGATTTCTGAGAAACTGCTTAGGGTTCTGTTAATTCATCTGACAAAGTTACATCTGTATTTCGTGGATCTCTTTGCTAGCCTTATTTCTGTGGAGTCTGTGAACAGATATTTAGAATCCCTTTGAAGACTATAGGGCCAAAGGAAATATCCTGCGATAACAAAGAGAAAGAAGCTGTCTGAGAAACTACTTTGTATTCTGTGAAATCATCTCACAGAGTTACAGCTTTCCCCTCAAGAAGCCTTTCGCTAAGACAGTTCTTGTGGAATTGGCAAAGTGATATTTGGAAGCCCATAGAGGGCTATGGTGAAAAAGGAAATATCCTCAGATGAAATCTGGAAAGAAGCTTTCCGAGAAACTGCTCTGTGATGTGTGACTTCCACTCATAGAGTTACATCTGTATTTGGTGGATCTCTTTGCTAGACTTATTTCTGTGGAATCTGACAACAGATATTTCGGATCCCTTTGAAGACTGTAGGATCCAAGGAAATATCCTCCGATAACAAAGAGAAAGAAGCTTTCTGAGAAACTTCTTTGTGTCTGTGAAATCATCTTACAGAGTTACAGCTTTCCCCTCAAGAAGCCTTTCGCTAAGACAGTTTTTGTGGAATTGGCAAAGTGATATTTGGAAGGCCATAGAGGGCTATGGTGAAAAAGGAAATATCCTCAGATGAAATCTGGAAAGAAGCTTTCTGAGAAACTGCTCTGTGATGTGCGACTTCCACTCACAGAGTTACATCTGTATTTCGTGGATCTCTTTGCTAGCCTTATTAATGTGGAATCTGAGAACAGATATTTCGGATCCCTTTGAAGACTATAGGGCCAAAGGAAATATCCTCCGATAACAAAGAGAAAGAAGTTTTCTGAGAAACTTTTTGTGTTCTGTGAAATCATTTCACAGAGTTACAGCTTTTGCCCTCAAGAAGCCTTTCGATAAGGCAGTTCTTGTGGGTTTGCAAAATGATATTTGGAAGCGCATAGAGGGCTATGGTGAAAAAGGAAATATGCTCAGAAGAAATCTGGAAAGAAGCTTTCTGAGAAACTGCTTAGTGTTCTGTTCATTAATCTCACAAAGTTACATCTGTATTTCGTGGATCTCTTGGCTAGCCTTATTTCTGTGGAACCTGAGAAAAGATATTTCGGATAACTTTGAAGACTATCGGGCCAAAGGAAATATCCTCCGACAACAAAGAGAAAGAAGCTTTCTGAGAAACTCCTTTGTGTTCTGTGAAATCATCTCACAGAGTTACAGCTTTCCCCTCTAGAAGCCTTTCGCTAAGACATTCTTGTGGAATTGGCGAAGTGATATTTGGAAGCCCATAGAGTTCTATGGTGAAAAAGGAAATATCCTCAGATGAAATCTGGAAAGAAGCTTTCTGGGAAACTGCTCTGTGATGTGTGACTTCCACTCACAGAGTTACATCTGTATTTCGTGAATCTCCTTGCTAGCCTTATTTCTGTGGAATCTGAGAACAGATACTTCGGATTCCTTTTAAGTCTATAGGGCCAAAGGTAATATCCCCCAATTACAAAGAGAAAGAAGCTTTCTGGGAACCTTCTTTGTGTTCTGTGAAATCTTCTCACAGAGTTACAGGTTTCCCCGCAAGAAGCCTTTCGCAAAGACAGTTCTTGTGGAATTGGAAAAGTGATATTTGGAAGCCCCGAGAGGGCTACGGTGAAAAAGGAAATATCCTCAGATGAAATCTGGAAAGAAGCTTTCCGAGAAACTGCTCTGTGATGTGTGACTTCCACTCATAGAGTTACATCTGTATTTGTTGGATCTCTTTGCTAGCCTTATTTCTGTGGAATCTGAGAACAGATATTTCGCATCCCTTTGAAGACTTTAGGGCCAAAGGAAATATCCTCTGATAACAAAGGGAAAGAAGCTTTCTGAGAAAATTCTTTGTGTTCTGTGAAATCACCTCACAGAGTTACAGATTTGCCCTCAAGAAGCCTTTCGCTTAGACAGTTCTTGTGGAATTGGCAAAGTGATATTTGGAAGAGCATAGAGGGCTATGGTGAAAAAGGAAATATCCTCAGATGAAATCTGGAAAGAAGCTTTCTGAGAAACTGCTTAGTGTTCTGTTAATTCATCCCACAAAGTTACATCTGTATTTCGTGGATCTCTTGGCTAGCCTTATTTCTGTGGAATCTGAGAACAGATATTTCGGATCCCTTTGTAGACTGTAGGGCCAAAGGAAATATCCTCCGATAACAAAGAGAAAGAAGCTTTCTGAGAAACTTCTTTGTGTTCTGTGAAATCATCTCACAGAGTTACAGCTTTCCCCTCAAGAAGCCTTTCGCTAAGACAGTTCTTGTGGTATTTGCAAAGTATTATTTGGAAGCCCATGGGGGCTATAGTGAAATAGGAAATATCCTCAGATGAAATCTGGAAAGAAGCTTTCTGAGAAACTGCTTAGTGTTCTGTTAATTCATCTCACAGAGTTACATCTGTATTTCGTGGATCTCTTTGCTAGCCTTATTTCTGTGGAATCTGAGAACAGATATTTCGGATCCCTTTGAAGACTATAGGGCCAAAGGAAATATCCACCGATAACAAAGAGAAAGAAGCTTTCTGAAAAAATGCTTTGTGTTCTGTGAAATCATCTCACAGAGTTACAGCTTTCCCCTCAAGAAGCCTTTCGCTAAGACAGTTCTTGTGGAATTAGCAAAGTATTATTTGGAAGCCCATAGAGGTCTATGGTGAAAAAGGAAATATCCTCAGATATAATCTGGAAAGTAGCTTTCCGAGAAACTGCTCTGTGATGTGTGACTTCCACTCAGAGAGTTACATCTGTATTTGGTGGATCACTTTGCTATCCTTATTTCTGTGGAATCTAAGAACAGATATTTGGGATCCCTTTGAATACTATAGGGCCAAAGGAAATATCCTAGATATCAAGGAGAAACAAACTTTCTGACAAACTTCTTTGTGTTCTGTGAAATCATCTCATAGAGTTACAGATTTGTCCTCAAGAAGCCTTTCACTAAGACAGTTCTTGTGGAATTGGCAAAGTGATATTTGGAAGCCCGTAGAGGGCTATGGTGTAAAAGGAAATATCCTCAGATGAAAACTGGAAAGAAGCTTTCTGAGAAACTGCTTAGTATTCTGTTAATTCATCTCACAGCGTTACATCTGTATTTCGTGGATCTCTTTGCTAGCCTTATTTCTGTGGAATCTGAGAACAGATATTTCGGATCCCTTTGAAGACTGTAAGGCCAAAGGAAATATAATCCGATAACAAAGAGAAAGAAGCTTTCTGAGAAACTTCTTTGTGTTCTGTGAAATCATCTCACGGAGTTACAGCTTTCCCCTCAAGAAGCCTTTCGCTAAGACAGTTCTTGTGGAATTGGCAAAGTGATATTTGGAAGAGCATAGAGGGCTATGGTGAAAAAGGAAATATCCTCAGATGAAATCTGTACAGAAGCTTTCTGTGAAACTGCTTAGGTTCTGTTAATTCATCTCAGAGAGTTACATCTGTATTTCGTCGATCTCTTTGCTACCCTTATTTCTGTGGAATCTGAGAACAGATATTTCGGAACCATTTGAAGACTATAGGGACAAAGGAAATATCCTCCGATAACAAAGAGAAAGAAGCTTTCTGAGAAACTTCTATGTGTTCTGTGAAATCATCTCACAGAGTTACAGGTTTCCCCTCAAGAAGCCTTTCGCTAAGACAGTTCTTGTGGAATTGGAAAAGTGATATTTGGAAGCCCATAGAGGGCCATGGTTAAAAAGGAAATATCCTCAGATGAAATCTGGAAAGAAGCTTTCTGGGAAACTGCTCTATGATGATTGACTTCCACTCACAGAGTTACATCTGTATTTCGTGGATCTCCTTGCTAGCCTTATTTCTCTGGAATCTGAGATCATATAATTCGCATCCCATTGATATTATAGGGCCAAAGGTAATATCCTCCGATAACAAAGAGGAAGAAGCTTTCTGAGAAACTTCTTTGTGTTCTGTGAAATCATCTCACAGAGTTACAGCTTTCCCCTCAAGAAACCTTTCGCTAAGACAGTTCTTGTGGAATTGTCAAAGTGATATTTGGAAGGCCATAGAGGGCTATGGTGAAAAAGGAAATATCCTCAGTTGAAACCTGGAAAGAAGCTTTCTGAGAAACTACTCTGTGATGTGTGACTTCCACTCAGAGAGTTACATCTATATTTCGTGGATCTCTTTGCTAGCTTTATTTCTGTGAAATCTGAGAACAGATATTTCGGATCCCTTTGAAGACTATAGGGCCAAAGGAAATATCCTCCGATAAGAAAGAGGATGAAGCTTTCTGAGACACTTCTTTGTGTTCTGTGAAATCATCTCACAGAGTTACAGATTTGCCCTCAAGAAGCCTTTCGTTAAGGCAGTTCTTGTGGAATTGGCAAAGTGATATTTGGAAGCGCATAGAGGGCTATGGTGAAAAAGGAAATATCCTCAAATGAAATCTGGAAAGGAGCTTTCTGAGAAACTGCTTAGTGTTCTGTTAATTTATCTTACAGTGTTACATCTGTATTTCGTGGATCTCTTGGCTAGCCTTATTTCTGTGGAATCTGAGAACAGATATTTCGGATCACTTTTAAGAATATAGGGCCAAAGGGAATATCCTCCGATAACAAAGAGAAAGAAGCTTTCTGAGAAACTTCTTTGTGTTCTGTGAAATCATCTCACAGAGTTACAGCTTTCCCCTCAAGAAGCCTTTCGCTAAGACAGTTCTTGTGAAATTGGCAAAGTGATATTTGGAAGCCCATAGTTGGCTATGGTGAAAAAGGAAATATCCTCAGTTGAAACCTGAAAGAAGCTTTCTGAGAAAATGCTCTGTGATGTGTGACGTCCACTCACAGAGTTACATCTGTATTTCGTCGACCTCCTTGCTAGCCTTATTTCTGTGGAATCTAAGAACAGATATTTCGGATCCCTTTGAAGACAATAGGGCCAAAGGAAATATCCTCCGATTAAAAGGAGAAGGAAGTTTTCTGAGAAACTTCTTTGTGTTCTGTGAAATCATTTCACAGAGTTACAGCTTTCGCCTCAAGAAGCCTTTCGCTAAGACAGTTTTTGTGGAATTGAAAAGTGATATTTGGAAGCCCATAGAGGGCTATGGTGAAAAAGGAAATATCCTCAGATGAAATCTGGAAAGAAGCTCTCTGAGAAACTGCTTAGGGTTCTGTTAATTCATCTCACAGATTACATCTGTATTTCGTGGATCTCTTTGGTAGCCTTATTTCGGTGGAGTCTGAGAACAGATATTTCGGATCCCTTTGAAGATTATAGGTCCAAAGGAAATATCCTCCGATAACAAAGAGGAAGAAGCTTTCTGAGAAACTTCTTTGTGTTCTCTGAAATCATCTCAGAGAGTTACAGCTTTCCCCTCAAGAAGCCTTTCGCTAAGACAGTATTTGTGGAATTGGCAAAGTGATATTTGGAAGCCCATAGAGGGCTAGGGTGAAAAAGGAAATATCCTCAGATGAAATCTGGAAAGAAGCTTTCTGAGAAACTGCTTAGTGTTCTGTTAATTCATCTCACAAAGTTAAATCTGTATTTCGTGGATCTCTTGGCTAGCCTTATTTTTGTGGAATGTGAGAACAGATATTTCGGATCCCTTTGAAGACTATAGGGCCAAATTAAATATCCTCCGATAACAAAGAGGAAGAAGCTTTCTGAGAAACTTCTTTGTGTTCTGTGAAATCATCTCACAGAGTTACAGATTTGCCCTCAAGAAGCCTTTCGATAAGGCAGTTCTTGTGGATTTGCAAAGTGATATTTGGAAGCGCATAGAGGGCTATGGTGAAAAAGGAAATATCCTCAGATGAAATCTGGAAAGAAGCTTTCTGAGAAACTGCTTAGGGTTCTGTTAATTCATCTCACAGTGTTACATCTGTATTTCGTGGATCTCTTTGCTAGCCTTATTTCTGTGGAATCTGAGAACAGATATTTCGGATCCCTTTGAAGACTATAGGGCCAAAGGAAATATCCTCCGATAAGAAAGAGGAAGAAGCTTTCTGAGAAAATTCTTTGTATTCTGTGAAATCATGTCACGGACTTACAGCTTTCCCCTCAAGAAGCCTTTCGCTAAGACAGTTCTTGTGAAATTGGCAAAGTGAAATTTGGAAGCCCATAGAGGGATATGGGGAAAAAGGAAATATCCTCGGATGAAATCTGGAAAGAAGCTCTCTGAGAAACTGCTTAGGGTTCTGTTAATTCATCTCACAGATTACATCTGTATTTCGTGTATCTATTTGGTAGCCTTATTTCGGTGGAGTCTGAGAACAGATATTTCGGATCCCTTTGAAGATTATAGGTCCAAAGGAAATATCCTCCGATAAAAAAGAGGAAGAAGCTTTCTGAGAAACTTCTTTGTGTTCTCTGAAATAATCTCACAGAGTTACTGCTTTCCCCTCAAGAAGGCTTTCGCTAAGACAGTTCTTGTGGAATTGGCAAAGTGATATTTGGAAGGCCTTAGAGGTCTATGGTGAAAAAGGAAGTATCCTCAGTTGAAACCTGGAAAGAAGCTTTCTGAGAAACTGCTCTGTGATGTGTGACTTCCATTCACAGAGTTACATCTGTATTTCGTGGATCTCTTTGCTAGCTTTATTTCTGTGGAATCTCATAACAGATATTTCGGATCCCTTTGAAGACTATAGGGCCAATGGAAATATCCTCCGACAACAAAGAGAAACAAGCTTTCTGAGAAACTTCTTTGTGTTTTGTGAAGTCATTTCACAGAGTTACAGGTTTCGCCTCATGAAGCCTTTTGCTAAGACAGTTCTTGTGGAATTGAAAAGTGATATTTGGAAGCCCATAGAGGGCTATGGTGAAAAAGGAAATAATCTCAGATGAAATCTTAAAAGAATCTTTCTGAGAAACTTCTTAGTGTTCTGTTAATTCATCTCACAAAGTTACATCTGTATTTCGTGGATCCCTTTGCTAGATTTATTTCTGTGGAATCTGAGAACAGATATTTCGGATCCGTTTGAAGACTCTAGGGCCAAAGGAAATAACCTCCGATAAAAAAGAGAAAGAAGCTTTCTGAAGAAAATTCTTTGTGTTCTGTGAAATCATCTCACTGAGTTACAGCTTTCTCCTCAAGAAGCCTTTCGCTAAGTCAGTTCTTGTGGAATTGGCAAAGTGATATTTGGAAGCCCTTAGAGGGCTATGGTGAAAAAGGAAATATCGTGAGATGAAATCTGGAAAGAAGCTTTCCGAGAAACTACTCTGTGATGTGTGACTTCCACTCACAGAGTTACATCTCTATTTCGTGGATCTCTTTGCTAGCCTTATTTCTGTGGAATCTGAGAACAGATACTTCGGATCCCTTTGAAGACTATAGGGCCAAAGGAAATATCCTCCGATAACAAAGAGAAAGAAGCTTTCTGAGAAACTTCTTTGTGTTCTGTGAAATCATCTCACAGAGTTAGAGCTTTGCCCTCAAGAAGCCTTTCGCTAAGAGAGTTCTTGTGGAATTGGCAAAGTGATATTTGGAAGCCCATAGAGGGCTATGGTGAAAAAGGAAATATCCTCAGATGAAATCTGGAAAGAAGCTTTCTGAGAAACTGCTTAGTCTCTGTTAATTCATCTCACAGAGTTACATCTGTATTTCGTTAATCTCTTTGCTAGCCTAATTCCTGTGGAATCTGAGAACAGATATTTCGGATCCCTTTGAAGACTATAGGGCAAAAGGAAATATCCTCCGATAACAAAGAGAAAGAACTTTCTGAGAAACTTGTGTTCGGTGAAATCATCTCACAGAGTTACAGCTTTCCCCTCAAGCAGCCTTTCGCTAAGACAGTTCTTCTGGAATTGGCAAAGTGATATTTGGAAGCCCTTAGAGGGCTATGGTGAAAAAGGAAATATCCTCAGATGAATCTGGAAAGAAGCTTTCAGAGAAACTGCTATGAGATGTGTAACTTCCACTCAAAGAGTTACATCTGTATTTCGTGGATCTCTTTACTAGCCTTATTTCTGTGGAATCTGAGAGCAGATACGTCGGATCCCTTTGAAGACTATAGGGCCAAAGGAAATATCCTCCGATAACAAAGAGAAAGAAGCTTTCTGAGAAAATGCTTTGTGTTCTGTGAAATCATCTCACAGAGTTAGAGATTTTCCCTCAAAAAGCCTTTCGCTAAGACAGTTCTTGTGGAATTGGCAAAGTGATATTTGGAAGCCCCTAGAGGGCTATGGTGAAAAAGGAAATATCCTCAGATGAAATCTGGAAAGAAGCTTTCTGAGAAACTGCTTAGTGTTCTGTTAATTCATCACACAGTTACATCTGTATTTCGTGTATCTCTTTGCTAGCCTTATTTCTGTGGAATCTGAGAACAGATATTTCGGATCCCTTTGAAGACTATATGGCCAAAGGAAATGTTCTCCGATAACAAAGAGAAAGAAGCTTTCTGAGAAAGTGCTTTGTGTATTGTGAAATCATCTCACAGAGATACAGCTTTCCCCTCAGGAAGCCTTTCGCTAAGACAGTTCTTGTGGAATTGGCAATGTGATATTGGGAAGCCTTTAGAGGGCTATTGTGAAAAAGGAAATATCCTCAGATGAAATCTGGAAAGAAGCTTTCTGAGAAACTGCCCTGTGATGTGTGACTTAAACTCACAGAGTTACATTTGTATTTCGTGGATCTCATTGCTAGCCTTATTTCTGTGGAATCTGAGAACAGATATTTCGGATCCCTTTGAAGACTATATGGCCAAAGGAAATATCTTCCGATAACAAAGAGAAAGAAGCTTTCTGAGAAACTTCTTTGTGTTATGTGAAATCATCTCACAGAGTTACAGCTTTGCCCTCAAGAAACCATTCGCTAAGACACTTCTTGTGGAATTGGCAAAGTGATATTTGGAAGCCCATAGAGGGCTATGGTGAAAAAGGAAATATCCTCAGATGAAATCTGGAAAGAAGCTTTTTGAGAAACTGCCCTGTGATGTGTGACTTCCACTCACAGAGTTACATCTGTATTTCGTGGATCTCTTTGCTAGCCTTATTTCTGTGGAATCTGAGAACAGATATTTCGGATCCCTTTGAAGAGTATAGGGAGAAAGGAAATATCCTCTGATAACAAAGAGAAAGAAGCTTTCTGAGAAACTTCTTTGTGTTCTGTGAAATCATCTCACAGAGTTACAGCTTTCCCCTAAAGAAGCCTTTCGCTAAGACAGTTCTTGTGGATTTGGCAAAGTGATATTTGGAAGCCCATAGAGGGCTATGTTGAAAAAGGAAATATCCTCAGACGAAATCTGGAAAGAAGCTTTCCGAGAAACTGCTCTGTGATGTGTGACTTCCACTCACAGAGTTACATCTGTATTTCGTGGATCTCTTTGCTAGCCTTATTTCTGTGGAATCTGAGAACAGATATTTCGGATCCCTTTGAAGACTATAGGGCCAAAGGAAATATCTTCCGATAACAAAGAGAAAGAAGCTTTCTGAGAAACTTCTTTGTGTTCTGTGAAATCATCTCAGAGTTACAGCTTTCCCCTCAAGAAGCCTTTCGCTAAGACAGCTCTTGTGGAATTGGCAAAGTGATATTTGGAAGCCCATAGAGGGCTACGATTAAAAAGGAAATATCCGCAGATGAAATCTGGAAAGAAGCTTTCTGAGAAACTGCATAGTGTTCTGTTAATTCATCTCACACAGTTACATCTGTATTTCGTGGATATCTTTGCTAGCCTTATTTCTGTGGAATCTGAGAACAGATATTTCGGATCCCTTTGAAGACTATACGGCCAAGGGAAATATCCTCCGACAACAAAGAGAAAGAAGCTTTCTGAGAAACTTCTTTGTGTTCTGTGAAATCATCTCACAGAGTTACAGCTTTCCCCTCAAGAAGCCTTTCGCTATGGCAGTTCTTGTGGAATTTGCAAAGTGATATTTGGAAGCCAATAGAAGGCTATGGTGAAAAAAGAAATATCCCCATGAAATCTGGAAAGAAGCTTTCTGAGAAACTGCCCTGTGATGTGTGACTTCCACTCAGAGAGTTACATCTGTATTTCGTGGATCTCTTTGCTAGCCTTATTTCTGTGGAATCTGAGAACAGATATTTCGGATCCCTTTGAAGACTATAGGGCCAAAGGAAATATCCTCCGATAACAAAGAGAAGGAAGCTTTCTGAGAAAATTCTTTGTGTTCTGTGAAATCATCTCACAGAGTTACAGCTTTCCCCTCAGGAAGCCTTTCGCTAAGGCAGTTCTTGTGGAATTGGCAAAGTGATATTTGGAAGCCCATAGAGGGCTATGGTGAGAAAGGAAATATCCTCAGATGAAATCTGGAAAGAAGCTTTCTGAGAAACTACTTAGTTTTTTGTTAATTCATCTCAGAGAGTTACATCTGTATTTCGTAGATCTCTTTGCTAGCCTCATTTCTGTGGAATCTGAGAGCAGATATTTCGGATCCCTTTAAAGACTCTAGGGCTAAAGAAATATCCTCCGATAAAAAAGAGAAAGAAGCTTTCTGAAGAAAATTCTTTGTGTTCTGTGAAATCATCTCACTGAGTTACAGCTTTCTCCTCAAGAAGCCTTTCGCTAAGTCAGTTCTTGTGGAATTGGCAAAGTGATATTTGGAAGCCCTTAGAGGGCTATGGTGAAAAACGAAATATCCTGAGATGAAATCTGGAAAGAAGCTTTCCGAGAAACTACTCTGTGATGTGTGACTTCCACTCACAGAGTTACATCTGTATTTCATGGATCTCTTTGCTAGCCTTATTTCTGTGGAATCTGAGAACAGATACTTCGGATCCCTTTGAAGACTATAGGGCCAAAGGAAATATCCTCCGATAACAAAGAGAAAGAAGCTTTCTGAGAAATTTCTTTGTGTTCTGTGATATCATCTCACAGAGTTAGAGCTTTGCCCTCAAAAAGCCTTTCGCTAAGACAGTTCTTGTGGAATTGGCAAAGTGATATTTGGAAGCCCCTAGAGGGCTATGGTGAAAAAGGAAATATCCTCAGATGAAATCTGGAAAGAAGCTTTCTGAGAAACTGCTTAGTGTTCTGTTAATTCATCACACAGTTCCATCTGTATTTCGTGTATCTCTTTGCTAGCCTTATTTCTGTGGAATCTGAGAACAGATATTTCGGATCCCATTGAAGACTATAAGGCCAAAGGAAATGTTCTCCGATAACAAAGAGAAAGAAGCTTTCTGAGAAAGTGCTTTGTGTATTGTGAAATCATCTCACAGAGTTACAGCTTTCCCCTCAGGAAGACTTTCGCTAAGACATTTCTTGTGGAATTGACAATGTGATATTGGGAAGCCCTTAGATGGCTATTGTGAAAAAGGAAATATCCTCAGATGAAATCTGGAAAGAAGCTTTCTGAGAAACTGCCCTGTGATGTGTGACTTCCACTCACAGAGTTATATTTGTATTTCGTGGATCTCTTTGCTAGCCTTATTTCTGTGGAATCTGAGAACAGATATTTCGGATCCCTTTGAAGACTATATGGCCAAAGGAAATATCTTCCGATAACAAAGAGAAAGAAGCTTTCTGAGAAACTTCTTTGTGTTATGTGAAATCATCTCACAGAGTTACAGCTTTACCCTCAAGAAGCCATTCGCTAAGACAGTTCTTGTGGAATTGGCAAAGTGATATTTGGAAGCCCATAGAGGGCTCTGGTGAAAAAGGAAATATCCTCAGATGAAATCTGGAAAGAAGCTTTATGAGAAACTGCCCTGTGATGTGTGACTTCCACTCACAGAGTTACATCTGTATTTCGTAGATCTCTTTGCTAGCCTTATTTCTGTGGAATCTGAGAACAGATATTTCGGATCCCTTTGAAGACTATAGGGAGAAAGGAAATATCTTCCGATAACAAAGAGAAAGAAGCTTTCTGAGAAACTTCTTTGTGTTGTGTGAAATCATCTCACAGACTTACAGCTTTCCCCTCAAGAAGCCTTTCGCTAAGACAGTTCTTGTGGATTTGGCAAAGTGATATTTGGAAGCCCATAGAGGGCTCTGGTGAAAAAGGAAATATCCTCAGATGAAATCTGGAAAGAAGCTTTCTGAGAAACTGCTTAGTGTTCTGTTAATTCATCTCACACTGTTACATCTGTATTTCGTGGATCTCTTTGCTTGCCTTATTTCTGTGGAATCTGAGAACAGATATTTCGGATCCCTTTGAAGACTACAGGGCCAAAGGAAATATCCTCCGATAACAAAGAGAAAGAAGCTTTCTTAGAAAATGCTTTGTGTTCTGTGAAATCATCTCACAGAGTTACAGCTTTACCCTGAAGAAGCCTTTCGCTAAGACAGTTCTTGTGGAATTGGCAAAGTGATATTTGGAAGCCAAGAGAGGGCTATGGTGAAAAAGGAAATATCCTCAGATGAAATCTGGAAAGAAGCTTTCCGAGAAACTGCTCTGTGATGTGTGACTTCCACTCACAGAGTTATATCTGTGATTCGTGGATCTCTTTGCTAGCCTTATTTCTGTGCAATCTGAGAACAGATATTTCGGATCCCTTTGAATACTATAGGGCCAAAGGAAATATCTTCCGATAACAAAGAGAAAGAAGCTTTCTGAGAAACTTCTTTGTGTTCTGTGAAATCATCTCAGAGTTACAGTGTTCCCCTCAAGAAGCCTTTCGCTAAGACAGCTCTTTTGGAATTGGAAAAGTGATATTTGGAAGCCCATAGAGGGCTACGGTGAAGAAGGAAATATCCTCAGATGAAATCTGGAAAGAAGCTTTCAGAGAAATTGCTCTGTGATATGTGACTTCCACTCACAGAGTTACATCTGTATTTCGTGGATCTCTTGGCTAGCCTTATTTCTGTGGAATCTGAGAACAGATATTTCGGATCCCATTGAAGACTATACGGCCAAAGGAAATATCCTCGGACAACAAAGAGAAAGAAGTTTTCTGAGAAACTTCTTTGTGTTCTGTGAAATCATCTCACAGAGTTAGAGTTTTCCCCTCAAGAAGACTTTCCCTAAGGCAGTTCTTGTGGAATTGGCAAAGGGATATTTGGAAGCCCATAGAGGGCTATGGTGAAAAAGGAAACATCCTCAGATGAAATCTGGAAAGAAGCTTTCTGAGAAACTGCTGAGTCTTTTGTTAATTCATCTCACAGAGTTACATCTGTATTTCGTGGATCTCTTTGCAGGCCTTATTTCTGTGGACTCTGAGAACAGATATTTCGGATCCCTTTGAAGACTATATGGCCAAAGGAAATGTTCTCCGGTAACAAAGAAAAAGAAGCTTTCTGAGAAACTGCTTTGTGTTCTGTGAAATCATCTCAGAGTTACAGCATTCCCCTCAAGAAACCTTTCGCTAAGACAGCTCTTGTGGAATTGGCAAAGTGATATTTGGAAGCCCATAGAGGGCTACGGTTAAAAAGGAAATATCCGCAGGTGAAATCTGGAAAGAAGCTTTCTAAGAAACTGCTCTGTGATGTGTGACTTCCACTCAAAGAGTTACATCTGTATTTCGTGGATCTCTTTGCTAGCCTTATTTGTGTGGAATCTGAGAACAGATATTTCGCATCCCTTTGAAGACGATAGGGCCAAAGGAAATATCCTCCGATAACAAAGAGAAAGAAGCTTTCTGAGAAACTTCTTTGTGTTCTGTGAAATCATCTCACAGAGTTACAGCTTTCCCCTCAACAAGCCTTTCGCTATGGCAGTTCTTGTGGAATTGGCAAAGTGATATTTGGTAGCCCATAGAAGGCTATGGTGAAAAAAGAAATATCCTCAAATGAAATCTGGAAAGAATTTTCTGAGAAACTGCCCTGTGATGTGTGACTTCCACTCAGAAAGTTACATCTGTAATTCGTGGATCTCTTTGCTAGCCTCATTTCTGTGGAATCTGAGAACAGATATTTCGGATCCCTTTGAAGACTATAGGGCCAAAGGAAATATCCTCCGATAACAAAGAGAAGGAAGCTTTCTGAGAAACTTCTTTGTGTTCTGTGAAATCATCTCACAGATTTACAGCTTTCCCCTCAGGAAGCCTTTCGCTAAGGCAGTTCTTGTGGAATTGGCAAAGTGATATTTGGAAGCCCATAGAGGGCTATGGTGAGAAAGGAAATATCCTCAGATGAAATCTGGAAAGAAGCTTTCTGAGAAAATGCTTAGTCATTTGTTAATTCATCTCAGAGAGTTACATCTGTATTTCGTGGATCTCTTTGCTAGCCATATTTCTGTGGAATTTGAGAACAGATATTTCGGATCCCTTTGAAGACTATAGGGCAAAGGAAATATCTTCCGATAACAAAGAGAAATAAGCTTTCTGAGAAACTTCTTTGTGTTCTGTGAAATCATCTCAGAGTTAAAGCATTCCCCTCAAGAAGCCTTTCGCTAAGACAGCTCTTATGGAATTGGCAAAGTGATATTTGGAAGCCCATAGAGGGCTATGGTGAAAAAGGAAACATCCTCAGATGAAATCTGGAAAGAAACTTTCCGAGAAACTGCTGAGTCTTTTGTTAATTCATCTCACAGAGTTACATCTGTATTTCGTGGATCTCTTTGCAGGCCTTATTTCTGTGGAATCTGAGAGCAGATATTTCGGATCCCTTTGAAGACTATAGGGACAAAGGAAATATCCTCCGATAACAAAGAGATAGAAGCTTTCTGAGAGACTTCTTTGTGTTCTGTGAAATCATCTCACAGAGTTACATCTTTCCCCTCAATAAGCCTTTCGGTAAGATAGTTCTTGTGGAATAGGCAAAGTGATATTTGGAAACCCATAGAGGGCTATTTTGAAAAAGGAAATATCCTCAGATGAAATCTGGAAAGAAGCTTTCTGAGAAACTCCTCTGTGATGTGTGACTTCCACTCACAGCGTTACATCTGTATTTCGTGGATATCTTTGCTAGCCTTATTTCTGAGGAATCTGAGAACAGATATTTCGGATCCCTTTGAAGACTATATGGCTAAAGGAAATACCCTCCGATAAGAAAGAGAAAGAAGCTTTCTGAGGAACTTCTTTGTGTTCTGTGAAATCATCTCACAGAGTTACAGCTTTCCCCTAAAGAAGCCTTTCGCTAAGACAGTTCTTGTGGATTTGGCAAAGTGATATTTGGAAGCCCATAGAGGGCTATGTTGAAAAAGGAAATATCCTCAGACGAAATCTGGAAAGAAGCTTTCCGAGAAACTGCTCTGTGATGTGTGACTTCCACTCACAGAGTTACATCTGTATTTCGTGGATCTCTTTGCTAGCCTTATTTCTGTGGAATCTGAGAACAGATATTTCGGATCCCTTTGAAGACTATAGGGCCAAAGGAAATATCTTCCGATAACAAAGAGAAAGAAGCTTTCTGAGAAACTTCTTTGTGTTCTGTGAAATCATCTCAGAGTTACAGCTTTCCCCTCAAGAAGCCTTTCGCTAAGACAGCTCTTGTGGAATTGGCAAAGTGATATTTGGAAGCCCATAGAGGGCTACGATTAAAAAGGAAATATCCGCAGATGAAATCTGGAAAGAAGCTTTCTGAGAAACTGCATAGTGTTCTGTTAATTCATCTCACACAGTTACATCTGTATTTCGTGGATATCTTTGCTAGCCTTATTTCTGTGGAATCTGAGAACAGATATTTCGGATCCCTTTGAAGACTATACGGCCAAGGGAAATATCCTCCGACAACAAAGAGAAAGAAGCTTTCTGAGAAACTTCTTTGTGTTCTGTGAAATCATCTCACAGAGTTACAGCTTTCCCCTCAAGAAGCCTTTCGCTATGGCAGTTCTTGTGGAATTTGCAAAGTGATATTTGGAAGCCAATAGAAGGCTATGGTGAAAAAAGAAATATCCCCATGAAATCTGGAAAGAAGCTTTCTGAGAAACTGCCCTGTGATGTGTGACTTCCACTCAGAGAGTTACATCTGTATTTCGTGGATCTCTTTGCTAGCCTTATTTCTGTGGAATCTGAGAACAGATATTTCGGATCCCTTTGAAGACTATACGGCCAAAGGAAATATCCTCCGATAACAAAGAGAAGGAAGCTTTCTGAGAAAATTCTTTGTGTTCTGTGAAATCATCTCACAGAGTTACAGCTTTCCCCTCAGGAAGCCTTTCGCTAAGGCAGTTCTTGTGGAATTGGCAAAGTGATATTTGGAAGCCCATAGAGGGCTATGGTGAGAAAGGAAATATCCTCAGATGAAATCTGGAAAGAAGCTTTCTGAGAAACTACTTAGTTTTTTGTTAATTCATCTCAGAGAGTTACATCTATATTTCGTAGATCTCTTTGCTAGCCTTATTTCTGTGGAATCTGAGAACAGATATTTCGGATCCCTTTGAAGACTCTAGGGCCAAAGAAATATCCTCCGATAAAAAAGAGAAAGAAGCTTTGTGAAGAAAATTCTTTGTGTTCTGTGAAATCATCTCACTGAGTTACAGCTTTCTCCTCAAGAAGCCTTTCGCTAAGTCAGTTCCTGTGGAATTGGCAAAGTGATATTTGGAAGCCCATGGAGGGCTATGGTGAAAAACGAAATATCCTGAGATGAAATCTGGAAAGAAGCTTTCCGAGAAACTACTCTGTGATGTGTGACTTCCACTCACAGAGTTACATCTGTATTTCATGGATCTCTTTGCTAGCCTTATTTCTGTGGAATCTGAGAACAGATACTTCGGATCCCTTTGAAGACTATAGGGCCAAAGGAAATATCCTCCGATAACAAAGAGAAAGAAGCTTTCTGAGAAACTTCTTTGTGTTCTGTGATATCATCTCACAGAGTTAGAGCTTTGCCCTCAAAAAGCCTTTCGCTAAGACAGTTCTTGTGGAATTGGCAAAGTGATATTTGGAAGCCCCTAGAGGGCTATGGTGAAAAAGGAAATATCCTCAGATGAATTCTGGAAAGAAGCTTTCTGAGAAACTGCTTAGTGTTCTGTTAATTCATCACACAGTTACATCTGTATTTCGTGTATCTCTTTGCTAGCCTTATTTCTGTGGAATCTGAGAACAGATATTTCGGATCCCATTGAAGACTATAAGGCCAAAGGATATGATCTCCGATAACAAAGAGAAAGAAGCTTTCTGAGAAAGTGCTTTGTGTATTGTGAAATCATCTCACAGAGTTACAGGTTTCCCCTCAGGAAGCCTTTCGCTAAGACATTTCTTGTGGAATTGACAATGTGATATTGGGAAGCCCTTAGATGGCTATTGTGAAAAAGGAAATATCCTCAGATGAAATCTGGAAAGAAGCTTTCTGAGAAACTGCCCTGTGATGTGTGACTTCCACTCACAGAGTTATATTTGTATTTCGTGGATCTCTTTGCTAGCCTTATTTCTGTGGAATCTGAGAACAGATATTTCGGATCCCTTTGAAGACTATATGGCCAAAGGAAATATCTTCCGATAACAAAGAGAAAGAAGCTTTCTGAGAAACTTCTTTGTGTTATGTGAAATCATCTCACAGAGTTACAGCTTTACTCTCAAGAAGCCATTCGCTAAGACAGTTCTTGTGGAATTAGCAAAGTGATATTTGGAAGCCCATAGAGGGCTCTGGTGAAAAAGGAAATATCCTCAGATGAAATCTGGAAAGAAGCTTTCTGAGAAACTGCTTAGTGTTCTGTTAATTCATCTCACACTGTTACATCTGTATTTCGTGGATCTCTTTGCTTGCCTTATTTCTGTGGAATCTGAGAACAGATATTTCGGATCCCTTTGAAGACTACTGGGCCAAAGGAAATATCCTCCGATAACAAAGAGAAACAAGCTTTCTGAGAAAATGCTTTGTGTTCTGTGAAATCATCTCACAGAGTTACAGCTTTACCCTGAAGAAGCCTTTCGCTAAGACAGTTCTTGTAGAATTGGCAAAGTGATATTTGGAAGCCAAGAGAGGGCTATGGTGAAAAAGGAATTATCCTCAAATGAAATCTGGAAAGTAGCTTTCCGAGAAACTGCTCTGTGATGTGTGACTTCCACTCACAGAGTTATATCTGTGATTCGTGGATCTCTTTGCTAGCCTTATTTCTGTGCAATCTGAGAACAGATATTTCGGATCCCTTTGAAGACTATAGGGCCAAAGGAAATATCTTCCGATAACAAAGAGAAGGAAGCTTTCTGAGAAACTTCTTTGTGTTCTGTGAAATCATCTCAGAGTTACAGTATTCCCCTCAAGAAGCCTTTCGCTAAGACAGCTCTTTTGGAATTGGAAAAGTGATATTTGGAAGCCCATAGAGGGCTATGTTGAAAAAGGAAATATCCTCAGATGAAATCTGGAAAGAAGCTTTCAGAGAAACTGCTCTGTGATGTTTGACTTCCACTCACAGAGTTACATCTGTATTTCGTGGATCTCTTTGCTAGCCTTATTTCTGTGGAATCTGAGAACAGATATTTCGGATACCATTGAAGACTATACGGCCTAAGGAAATATCCTCGGACAACAAAGAGCAAGAAGCTTTCTGAGAAACTTCTTTGTGTTCTGTGAAATCATCTCACAGAGTTACAGCTTTCCCCTCAAGAAGACTTTCGCTAAGGCAGTTCTTGTGGAATTGGAAAAGGGATATTTGGAAGCCCATAGACGGCTATGGTGAGAAAGGAAACATCCTCAGATGAAATATGGAAAGAAGCTTTCTGAGAAACTGCTGAGTCTTTTGTTAATTCCTCTCACAGAGTTACATCTGTATTTCGTGGATCTCTTTGCAGGCCTTATTTCTGTGGAATCTGAGAACAGATATTTCGGATCCCTTTGAAGATTATAGGGACAAAGGAAATATCCTCCGATAACAAAGAGATAGAAGCTTTCTGAGAGACTTCTTTGTGTTCTATGAAATCATCTCACAGACTTACAGCTTTCCCCTCAAGAAGCCTTTCGTTAAGACAGTTCTTGTGGAATAGGCAAAGTGATATTTGGAAGCCCATAGAGGGCTATGTTGAAAAAGGAAATATCCTCAGATGAAATCTGGAAAGAAGCTTTCTGAGAAACTGCTCTGTGATGTGTGACTTCCACTCACAGAGTTACATCTGTATTTCGTGGATCTCTTTGCTAGCCTTATTTCTGTGGAGTCTGAGAACAGATATTTCGGATCCCTTTGAAGACTATAGGGCCAAAGGAAATATCCTCCGATAAGAAAGAGAAAGAAGCTTTCTGAGAAACTTCTTTGTGTTCTGTGAAATCATCTCACAGAGTTACAGCTTTCCCCTCAAGAAGCATTTCGCTAAGACAGTTCTTGTGGAATTGGCAAAGTGATATTTGGAAGCCCGTAGAGGGCTAAGGTTAAAAAGTAAATATCCTCAGATGAAATCTGGAAAGAAGCTTTCTGAGAAACTGCTCTGTGATGTGTGACTTCCACTCACAGAGTTACATCTGTATTTCGTGGATCTCTTTGCTAGCCTTATTTCTGTGGAATCTGAGAACAGATATTTCGGATCCCTTTGAAGACTATAGGGCCAAAGGAAATATCCTCCGATAAGAAAGAGAAAGAAGCTTTCTGAGAAACTTCTTTGTGTTCTGTGAAATCATCTCACAGAGTTACAGCTTTCTCCTCAAGAAGCTTTTCGCTAAGACAGTTCTTGCGGAATTGCAAAGTGATATTTGGAAGCCAAGAGAGGGCTATGGTGAAAAAGGAAATATCCTCAGATGAAATATGAAAGAAGCTTTCCGAGAAACTGCTCTGTGATGTGTGACTTCCACTCACAGAGTTACATCTGTATTTCGTGGATCTCTTTGCTAGCCTTATTTCTGTGGAATCTGAGAACAGATATTTCGGATCCCTTTGAAGACTATATGGCCAAAGGAAATGTTCTCCGATAACAAAGAGAAAGAAGCTTTCTGAGAAACTGGTTTGTGTTCTGTGAAATCATCTCAGAGTTACAGCATTCCCCTCAAGAAGCCTTTCGCTAAGACAGCTCTTGTGGAATTGGCAAAGTGATATTTGGAAGCCCGTAGAGGGCTACGGTTAAAAAGGAAATATCCGCAGATGAAATCTGGAAAGAAGCTTTCTGAGAAACTGCTCTGTGATGTGTGACTTCCACTCAAAGAGTTACATCTGTATTTCGTGGATCTCTTTGCTAGCCTTATTTCTGTGGAATCTGAGAACAGATATTTCGGATCCCTTTGAAGAGGATAGGGCCAAAGGAAATATCCTCCGATAACAAAGAGAAAGAAGCTTTCTGAGAAACTTCTTTGTGTTCAGTGAAATCATCTCACAGAGTTACAGCTTTCCCCTCAACAAGCCTTTCGCTATGGCAGTTCTTGTGGAATTGGCAAAGTGATATTTGGAAGCCCATAGAAGGCTATGGTGAAAAAAGAAATATCCTCAGATGAAATCTGGAAAGAAGTTTCTGAGAAACTGCCCTGTGATGTGTGACTTCCACTCAGAGAGTTACATCTGTAATTCGTGGATCTCTTTGCTAGCCTCATTTCTGTGGAATCTGAGAACAGATATTTCGGATCCCTTTGAAGACTATAGGGCCAAAGGAAATATCCTCCGATAACAAAGAGAAGGAAGCTTTCTGAAAAACTTCTTTGTGTTCTGTGAAATCATCTCACAGATTTACAGCTTTCCCCTCAGGAAGCCTTTCGCTAAGGCAGTTCTTGTGGAATTGGCAAAGTGATATTTGGAAGCCCATAGAGGGCTATGGTGAGAAAGGAAATATCCTCAGATGAAATCTGGAAAGAAGCTTTCTGAGAAAATGCTTAGTCATTTGTTAATTCATCTCAGAGAGTTACATCTGTATTTCGTGGATCTCTTTGCTAGCCTTATTTCTGTGGAATCTGAGAACAGATATTTCGGATCCCTTTGAAGACTCTAGGGCAAAGGAAATATCTTCCGATAACAAAGAGAAAGAAGCTTTCTGAGAAACTTCTTTGTGTTCTGTGAAATCATCTCAGAGTTAAAGCATTCCCCTCAAGAAGCCTTTCGCTAAGACAGCTCTTGTGGAATTGGCAAAGTGATATTTGGAAGCCCATAGAGGGCTATGGTGAAAAAGGAAACATCCTCAGATGAAATCTGGAAAGAAGCTTTCTGAGAAACTTCTGAGTCTTTTGTTAATTCATCTCACAGAGTTACATCTGTATTTCGTGGATCTCTTTGCAGGCCTTATTTCTGTGGAATCTCAGAGCAGATATTTCGGATCCCTTTGAAGACTATAGGGACAAAGGAAATACCCTCCTATAACAAAGAGATAGTAGCTTTCTGAGAGACTTCCTTGTGTTCTGTGAAATCATCTCACTGAGTTACAGCTTTCTCCTCAAGAAGCCTTTCGCTAAGACGGTTCTTGTGGAATTGGAAAAGTGATATTTGGAAGCCCTTAGACGGCTATGGTGAAAAAGGAAATATCCCGAGATGAAATCTGGAAAGAAGCTTTCCGAGAAACTACTCTGTGATGTGTGACTTCCACTCAAAGAGTTACATCTGTATTTCGTGGATCTCTTTGCTAGCCTTATTTCTGTGGAATCTGAGAACAGATATTTCGGATCCCTTTGAAGACTATAGAGCCAAAGGAAATATCCTCCGATAACAAAGAGAAAGAAGCTTTCAGAGAAACTTCCTTGTTTCTGTGAAATCATATCACAGAGTTACAGCTTTCCCCTCAAGAAGCCTTTCGCTAAGACAGTTCTTGTGGAATAGGCAAAGTGATATTTGGAAACCCATAGAGGGCTATGTTGAAAAAGGAAATATCCTCAGATGAAATCTGGAAAGAAGCTTTCTGAGAAACTGCTCTGTGATGTGTGACTTCCACTCACAGCGTTACATCTGTATTTCGTGGATCTCTTTGCTAGCCTTATTTCTGAGGAATCTGAGAACAGATATTTCGGATCGCTTTGAAGACTATATGGCCAAAGGAAATATCCTCCGATAACAAAGAGAAAGAAGCTTTCTGAGAAACTTCTTTGTGTTCTGTGAAATCATCTCACAGAGTTACAGCTTTCCCCTCAAGAAGCCTTTCGCTATGGCAGTTCTTGTGGAATTGGCAAAGTGATATTTGGAAGCCCATAGAAGGCTATGGTGCAAAAAGAAATATCCTCAGATGAAATCTGGAAAGAAGTTTCTGAGAAACTGCCAACTGATGTGTGAGTTCCACTCAGCGAGTTACATCTGTATTTCGTGGATCTCTTTGCTAGCCTTATTTCTGTGGAATCTGAGAACAGATATTTCGGATCCCATTGAAGACTATATGGCCAAAGGAAATATCCTCGGACAACAAAGAGAAAGAAGGTTTCTGAGAAACTTCTTTGTGTTCTGTGAAATCATCTCAGAGTTACAGTATTCCCCTCAAGAAGCCTTTCGCTAAGACAGCTCTTTTGGAATTGGAAAAGTGATATTTGGAAGCCCATAGAGGGCTATGGTGAAAAAGGAAATATCCTCAGATGAAATCTGGAAAGAAGCTTTCAGAGAAACTGCCCTGTGATGTGTGACTTCCAGTCACAGAGTTACATCTGTATTTCGTGGATCTCTTTGCTAGCCTAACTTCTGTGGAATGTGAGAAGAGATATTTCGGATCCCTTTGAAGACTATAGGGCCAAAGGAAATATCCTCCGATAACAAAGAGAAGGAAGCTTTCTGAGAAAATTCTTTGTGTTCTGTGAAATCATCTCACAGAGTTACTGCTTTCCCCTCAGGAAGCCTTTCGCTAAGGAAGTTCTTGTGGAATTGGCAAAGTGATATTTGGAAGCCCATAGAGGGCTATGGTGAGAAATGAAATATCCTCAGATGAAATCTGGAAAGAAGCTTTCTGAGAAACTGCTTAGTCTTTTGTTAATTCATCTCAGAGAGTTACATCTGTATGTCGTGGATCTCTTTGCTAGCCTTATTTCTGTGGAATCTGAGAACAGATATTTCGGATCCCTTTGAAGACTCTAGGGCCAAAGGAAATATCCTCCGATAAAAAAGAGAAAGAAGCTTTGTGAAGAAAATTCTTTGTGTTCTGTGAAATCATCTCACTGAGTTACAGCTTCCTCCTCAAGAAGCCTTTCGATAAGACGGTTCTTGTGGAATTGGCAAAGTGATATTTGGAAGCCCATAGAGGGCTATGGTGAGAAAGGAAATATCCTCAGATGAAATCTGGAAAGAAGCTTTCTGAGAAAATGCTTAGTCATTTGTTAATTCATCTCAGAGAGTTACATCTGTATTTCGTGGATCTCTTTGAAAGCCTTATTTCTGTGGAATCTGAGAACAGATATTTCGGATCCCTTTGAAGACTATAGGGCAAAGGAAATATCTTCCGATAACAAAGAGAAAGAAGCTTTCTGAGAAACTTCTTTGTGTTCGGTGAAATCATCTCAGAGTTAAAGCAATCCCCTCAAGAAGCCTTTCGCTAAGACAGCTCTTGTGGAATTGGCAAAGTGATATTTGGAAGCCCATAGAGGGCTATGGTGAAAAAGGAAACATCCTCAGATGAAATCTGGAAAGAAGCTTTCTGAGAAACTGCTGAGTCTTTTGTTAATTCATCTCACAGAGTTACATCTGTATTTCGTGGATCTCTTTGCAGGCCTTATTTCTGTGGAATCTGAGAGCAGATATTTCGGATCCCTTTGAAGACTATAGGGACAAAGGAAATACCCTCCGATAACAAAGAGATAGAAGCTTTCTGAGAGACTTCCTTGTGTTCTGTGAAATCATCTCACTGAGTTACAGCTTTCTCCTCAAGAAGCCTTTCGCTAAGACGGTTCTTGTGGAATTGGCAAAGTGATATTTGGAAGCCCTTAGAGGGCTATGGTGAAAGAGGAAATATCCCGTGATGAAATCTGGAAAGAAGCTTTCCGAGAAACTACTCTGTGATGTGTGACTTCCACTCAAAGAGTTACATCTGTATTTCGTGGATCTCTTTGCTAGCCTTATTTCTGTGGAATCTGAGAACAGATATTTCGGATCCCTTTGAAGACTATAGAGCCAAAGGAAATATCCTCCGATAACAAAGAGAAAGAAGCTTTAAGAGAAACTTCTTTGTGTTCTGTGAAATCATCTCACAGAGTTACAGCTTTCCCCTCAAGAAGCCTTTCGCTAAGACAGTTCTTGTGGAATTGGCAAAGTGATATTTGGAAGCCAAGAGAGGGCTATGGTGAAAAAGGAAATATCCTCAGATGAAATCTGGAAAGAAGCTTTCCGAGAAACTGCTCTGTGATGTGTGACTTCCACTCACAGAGTTACATCTGTATTTCGTGGATCTCTTTGCTAGCCTTATTTCTGTGGAATCTGAGAACAGATATTTCGGATCCCTTTGAAGACTATAGGGCCAAAGGAAATATCTTCCGATAACAAAGAGAAAGAAGCTTTCTGAGAAACTTCTTTGTATTCTGTGAAATCATCTCAGAGTTACAGCATTCCCCTCAAGAAGCCTTTCGCTAAGACAACTCTTGTGGAATTGGGAAAGTGATATTTGGAAGCCCATAGAGGGCTATGGTGAAAAAGGAAATATCCGCAGATGAAATCTGGAAAGAAGCTTTCTGAGAAACTGCTCTGTGATGTGTGACTTCCACTCACAGAGTTACATCTGTATTTCGTGGATCTCTTTGCTATCCTTATTTCTGTGGAATCTGAGAACAGATATTTCGGATCCCTTTGAAGACGATAGGGAGAAAGGAAATATCCTCCGATAACAAAGAGAAAGAAGCTTTCTGAGAATCTTCTTTGTGTTCTGTGAAATCATCTCACAGAGTTACAGCTTTCCCCTCAAGAAGCCTTTCGCTATGGCAGTTCTTGTGGAATTGGCAAAGTGATATTTGGAAGCCCATAGAAGGCTACGGTGAAAAAAGAAATATCCTCAGATGAAATCTGGAAAGAAGTTTCTGAGAAACTGCCCTGTGATGTGTGACTTCCAGTCAGAGAGTTACATCTGTATTTCGTGGATCTCTTTGCTAGCCTTATTTCTGTGGAATGTGAGAACACATATTTCGGATCCCTTTGAAGACTCTAGGGCCAAAGGAAATATCCTCCGATAACAAAGAGAAGGAAGCTTTCTGAGAAAATTCTTTGTGTTCTGTGAAATCATCTCACTGAGTTACAGCTTTCTCCTCAAGAAGCCTTTCGCTAAGACGGTTCTTGTGGAATTGGCAAAGTGATATTTGGAAGCCCTTAGAGGGCTATGGTGAAAAAGGAAATATCCCGAGATGAAATCTGGAAAGAAGCTTTCCGAGAAACTACTCTGTGATGTGTGACTTCCACTCACAGAGTTACATCTGTATTTCGTGGATCTCTTTGCTAGCCTTATTTCTGTGGAATCTGAGAACAGATATTTCGAATCCCTTTGAAGACTATAGAGCCAAAGGAAATATCCTCCGATAACAAAGAGAAAGAAGCTTTCTGAGAAACTTCTTTGTGTTCTGTGAAATCATCTCACAGAGTTACAGCTTTCTCCTCAAGAAGCCTTTCGCTAAGACAGTTCTTGTGGAATTGGCAAAATGATATTTGGAAGCCAAGAGAGGGCTATGGTGAAAAAGGAAATATCCTCAGATGAAATCTGGAAAGAAGCTTTCCGAGAAACTGCTCTGTGATGTGTGACTTCCAATCACAGAGTTACATCTGTATTTCGTGGATCTCTTTGCTAGCCTTATTTCTGTGGAATCAGAGAACAGATATTTCGGATCCCTTTGAAGACTATAGGGCCAAAGGAAATATCCTCCGATAACAAAGAGAAGGAAGCTTTCTGAGAAAATTCTTTGTGTTCTGTGAAATCATCTCACAGAGTTACAGCTTTCCCCTCAGGAAGCCTTTCGCTAAGGCAGTAATTGTGGAATTGGCAAAGTGATATTTGGAAGCCCATAGAGGGCTATGGTGAAAAAGGAAATATCCTCAGATGAAACCTGGAAAGAAGCTTTCTGAGAAACGGCTTAGTGTTCTGTTAATTCATCTCACACTGTTACATCTGTATTTCGTGGATCTCTTTGCTAGCCTTATTTCTGTGGAATCTGAGAACAGATATTTCGGATCCCTTTGAAGACTATAGGGCCAAAGGAAATATCCTCCGATAACAAAGAGAAAGAAGCTTTCTGAGAAAATGTTTTGTGTTCTGTGAAATCGTCTAACAGAGTTACAGCTTTCCCCTCAAGAAGCCTTTCGCTAAGACAGTTCATGTGGAATTGGCAAAGTGATATTTGGAAGCCCATAGAGGGCTATGGTGAAAAAGGAAACATCCTCAGATGAAATCTGGAAAGAAGCTTTCTGAGAAACTGCTGAGTCTTTTGTTAATTCATCTCACAGAGTTACATCTGTATTTCATGGATCTCTTTGCAGGCCTCATTTCTGTGGAATCTGAGAACAGATATTTCGGATCCCTTTGAAGACTATAGGGACAAAGGAAATATCCTCCGATAACAAAGGGATAGAAGCTTTCTGAGAGACTTCTTTGTGTTCTGTGAAATCATCTCACAGACTTACAGCTTTCCCCTCAAGAAGCCTTTCGGTAAGACAGTTCTTGTGGAATAGGCAAAGTGATATTTGGAAACACATAGAGGGCTATGTTGAAAAAGGAAATGTCCTCAGATGAAATCTGGAAAGAAGCTTTCTGAGAAACTGCTCTGTGATGTGTGACTTCCACTCACAGCGTTACATCTGTATTTCGTGGATCTCTTTGCTAGCCTTATTTCTGAGGAATCTGAGAACAGATATTTCGGATCCCTTTGAAGACTATATGGCCAAAGGAAATATCCTCCGATAAGAAAGAGAAAGAAGCTTTCTGAGAAACTTCTTTGTGTTCTGTGAAATCACCTCACAGAGTTACAGCTTTCCCCTCAAGAAGCATTTCGCTAAGACAGTTCTTGTGGAATTGGCAAAGTTATATTTGGAAGCCCATAGAGGGCTACGGTTAAAAAGTAAATATCCTCAGATGAAATCTGGAAAGAAGCTTTCTGAGAAACTGCTCTGTGATGTGTGACTTCCACTCACAGAGTTACATCGGTATTTCGTGGATCTCTTTTCTAGCATTATTTCTGTGGAATCTGAGAACAGATATTTCGGATCCCTTTGAAGACTATAGGGCCAAAGGAAATATCCTCCGATAAAAAAGAGAAAGAAGCTTTCTCAAGAAAATTCTTTGTGTTCTGTGAAATCATCTCACTGAGTTACAGCTTTCTCCTCAAGAAGCCTTTCGCTAAGTCAGTTCTTGTGGAATTGGCAAAGTGATATTTGGAAGCCCTTAGAGGGCTATGGTGAAAAAGGAAATATCCTCAGATGAAATCTGGAAAGAAGCTTTATGAGAAACTGCCCTGTGATGTGTGACTTCCACTCACAGAGTTACATCTGTATTTCGTGGATCTCTTTGCTAGCCTTATTTTTGTGGAATCTGAGAACAGATATTTCGGATCCATTTGAAGACTATAGGGCCAAAGGAAATATCCTCCGATAACAAAGAGAAAGAAGCTTTCTGAGAAACTTCTTTGTGTTCTGTGATATCATCTCACAGAGTTACAGCTTTGCCCTCAAGAAGTCTTTTTTAAGGCAGTTCTTGTGGAATTGGCAAAGTGATATTTGGAAGCCCATAGAGGGCTATGGTGAAAAAGGAAATATCCTCAGATGAAATCTGGAAAGAAGCTTTCTGAGAAACTGCTCTGTGATGTGTGACTTCCACTCACAGAGTTACATCTGTATTTCGTGGATCTCTTTGCTAGCCTTATTTCTGTGGAATCTGAGAACAGATATTTCGGATCCCTTTGAAGACTATAGGGCCAAAGGAAATATCCTCCGATAACAAAGAGAAGGAAGCTTTCTGAGAAAATTCTTTGTGTTCTGTGAAATCATCTCACATAGTTACAGCTTTCCCCTCAAGAAGCCTTTCGCTAAGACAGCTCTTGTGGAATTGGCAAAGTGATATTTGGAAGCCCATAGAGGGCTATGGTGAAAAAGGAAACATCCTCAGATGAAATCTGGAAAGAAGCTTTCTGAGAAACTGCTGAGTCTTTTGTTAATTCATCTCACAGAGTTACATCTGTATTTCGTGGATCTCTTTGCAGGCCTTATTTCTGTGGAATCTGAGAGCAGATATTTCGGATCCCTTTGAAGACTATAGGGACAAAGGAAATACCCTCCGATAACAAAGAGATAGAAGCTTTCTGAGAGACTTCCTTGTGTTCTGTGAAATCATCTCACTGAGTTACAGCTTTCTCCTCAAGAAGCCTTTCGCTAAGACGGTTCTTGTGGAATTGGCAAAGTGATATTTGGAAGCCCTTAGAGGGCTATGGTGAAAGAGGAAATATCCCGTGATGAAATCTGGAAAGAAGCTTTCCGAGAAACTACTCTGTGATGTGTGACTTCCACTCAAAGAGTTACATCTGTATTTCGTGGATCTCTTTGCTAGCCTTATTTCTGTGGAATCTGAGAACAGATATTTCGGATCCCTTTGAAGACTATAGAGCCAAAGGAAATATCCTCCGATAACAAAGAGAAAGAAGCTTTAAGAGAAACTTCTTTGTGTTCTGTGAAATCATCTCACAGAGTTACAGCTTTCCCCTCAAGAAGCCTTTCGCTAAGACAGTTCTTGTGGAATTGGCAAAGTGATATTTGGAAGCCAAGAGAGGGCTATGGTGAAAAAGGAAATATCCTCAGATGAAATCTGGAAAGAAGCTTTCCGAGAAACTGCTCTGTGATGTGTGACTTCCACTCACAGAGTTACATCTGTATTTCGTGGATCTCTTTGCTAGCCTTATTTCTGTGGAATCTGAGAACAGATATTTCGGATCCCTTTGAAGACTATAGGGCCAAAGGAAATATCTTCCGATAACAAAGAGAAAGAAGCTTTCTGAGAAACTTCTTTGTATTCTGTGAAATCATCTCAGAGTTACAGCATTCCCCTCAAGAAGCCTTTCGCTAAGACAACTCTTGTGGAATTGGGAAAGTGATATTTGGAAGCCCATAGAGGGCTATGGTGAAAAAGGAAATATCCGCAGATGAAATCTGGAAAGAAGCTTTCTGAGAAACTGCTCTGTGATGTGTGACTTCCACTCACAGAGTTACATCTGTATTTCGTGGATCTCTTTGCTATCCTTATTTCTGTGGAATCTGAGAACAGATATTTCGGATCCCTTTGAAGACGATAGGGAGAAAGGAAATATCCTCCGATAACAAAGAGAAAGAAGCTTTCTGAGAAACTTCTTTGTGTTCTGTGAAATCATCTCACAGAGTTACAGCTTTCCCCTCAAGAAGCCTTTCGCTATGGCAGTTCTTGTGGAATTGGCAAAGTGATATTTGGAAGCCCATAGAAGGCTACGGTGAAAAAAGAAATATCCTCAGATGAAATCTGGAAAGAAGTTTCTGAGAAACTGCCCTGTGATGTGTGACTTCCAGTCAGAGAGTTACATCTGTATTTCGTGGATCTCTTTGCTAGCCTTATTTCTGTGGAATGTGAGAACACATATTTCGGATCCCTTTGAAGACTCTAGGGCCAAAGGAAATATCCTCCGATAACAAAGAGAAGGAAGCTTTCTGAGAAAATTCTTTGTGTTCTGTGAAATCATCTCACTGAGTTACAGCTTTCTCCTCAAGAAGCCTTTCGCTAAGACGGTTCTTGTGGAATTGGCAAAGTGATATTTGGAAGCCCTTAGAGGGCTATGGTGAAAAAGGAAATATCCCGAGATGAAATCTGGAAAGAAGCTTTCCGAGAAACTACTCTGTGATGTGTGACTTCCACTCACAGAGTTACATCTGTATTTCGTGGATCTCTTTGCTAGCCTTATTTCTGTGGAATCTGAGAACAGATATTTCGAATCCCTTTGAAGACTATAGAGCCAAAGGAAATATCCTCCGATAACAAAGAGAAAGAAGCTTTCTGAGAAACTTCTTTGTGTTCTGTGAAATCATCTCACAGAGTTACAGCTTTCTCCTCAAGAAGCCTTTCGCTAAGACAGTTCTTGTGGAATTGGCAAAATGATATTTGGAAGCCAAGAGAGGGCTATGGTGAAAAAGGAAATATCCTCAGATGAAATCTGGAAAGAAGCTTTCCGAGAAACTGCTCTGTGATGTGTGACTTCCACTCACAGCGTTACATCTGTATTTCGTGGATCTCTTTGCTAGCCTTATTTCTGAGGAATCTGAGAACAGATATTTCGGATCGCTTTGAAGACTATATGGCCAAAGGAAATATCCTCCGATAACAAAGAGAAAGAAGCTTTCTGAGAAACTTCTTTGTGTTCTGTGAAATCATCTCACAGAGTTACAGCTTTCCCCTCAAGAAGCCTTTCGCTATGGCAGTTCTTGTGGAATTGGCAAAGTGATATTTGGAAGCCCATAGAAGGCTATGGTGCAAAAAGAAATATCCTCAGATGAAATCTGGAAAGAAGTTTCTGAGAAACTGCCAACTGATGTGTGAGTTCCACTCAGCGAGTTACATCTGTATTTCGTGGATCTCTTTGCTAGCCTTATTTCTGTGGAATCTGAGAACAGATATTTCGGATCCCATTGAAGACTATATGGCCAAAGGAAATATCCTCGGACAACAAAGAGAAAGAAGGTTTCTGAGAAACTTCTTTGTGTTCTGTGAAATCATCTCAGAGTTACAGTATTCCCCTCAAGAAGCCTTTCGCTAAGACAGCTCTTTTGGAATTGGAAAAGTGATATTTGGAAGCCCATAGAGGGCTATGGTGAAAAAGGAAATATCCTCAGATGAAATCTGGAAAGAAGCTTTCAGAGAAACTGCCCTGTGATGTGTGACTTCCAGTCACAGAGTTACATCTGTATTTCGTGGATCTCTTTGCTAGCCTAACTTCTGTGGAATGTGAGAAGAGATATTTCGGATCCCTTTGAAGACTATAGGGCCAAAGGAAATATCCTCCGATAACAAAGAGAAGGAAGCTTTCTGAGAAAATTCTTTGTGTTCTGTGAAATCATCTCACAGAGTTACTGCTTTCCCCTCAGGAACCCTTTCGCTAAGGAAGTTCTTGTGGAATTGGCAAAGTGATATTTGGAAGCCCATAGAGGGCTATGGTGAGAAATGAAATATCCTCAGATGAAATCTGGAAAGAAGCTTTCTGAGAAACTGCTTAGTCTTTTGTTAATTCATCTCAGAGAGTTACATCTGTATGTCGTGGATCTCTTTGCTAGCCTTATTTCTGTGGAATCTGAGAACAGATATTTCGGATCCCTTTGAAGACTCTAGGGCCAAAGGAAATATCCTCCGATAAAAAAGAGAAAGAAGCTTTGTGAAGAAAATTCTTTGTGTTCTGTGAAATCATCTCACTGAGTTACAGCTTCCTCCTCAAGAAGCCTTTCGCTAAGACGGTTCTTGTGGAATTGGCAAAGTGATATTTGGAAGCCCATAGAGGGCTTTGGTGAGAAAGGAAATATCCTCAGATGAAATCTGGAAAGAAGCTTTCTGAGAAAATGCTTAGTCATTTGTTAATTCATCTCAGAGAGTTACATCTGTATTTCGTGGATCTCTTTGAAAGCCTTATTTCTGTGGAATCTGAGAACAGATATTTCGGATCCCTTTGAAGACTATAGGGCAAAGGAAATATCTTCCGATAACAAAGAGAAAGAAGCTTTCTGAGAAACTTCTTTGTGTTCGGTGAAATCATCTCAGAGTTAAAGCAATCCCCTCAAGAAGCCTTTCGCTAAGACAGCTCTTGTGGAATTGGCAAAGTGATATTTGGAAGCCCATAGAGGGCTATGGTGAAAAAGGAAACATCCTCAGATGAAATCTGGAAAGAAGCTTTCTGAGAAACTGCTGAGTCTTTTGTTAATTCATCTCACAGAGTTACATCTGTATTTCGTGGATCTCTTTGCAGGCCTTATTTCTGTGGAATCTGAGAGCAGATATTTCGGATCCCTTTGAAGACTATAGGGACAAAGGAAATACCCTCCGATAACAAAGAGATAGAAGCTTTCTGAGAGACTTCCTTGTGTTCTGTGAAATCATCTCACTGAGTTACAGCTTTCTCCTCAAGAAGCCTTTCGCTAAGACGGTTCTTGTGGAATTGGCAAAGTGATATTTGGAAGCCCTTAGAGGGCTATGGTGAAAGAGGAAATATCCCGTGATGAAATCTGGAAAGAAGCTTTCCGAGAAACTACTCTGTGATGTGTGACTTCCACTCAAAGAGTTACATCTGTATTTCGTGGATCTCTTTGCTAGCCTTATTTCTGTGGAATCTGAGAACAGATATTTCGGATCCCTTTGAAGACTATAGAGCCAAAGGAAATATCCTCCGATAACAAAGAGAAAGAAGCTTTAAGAGAAACTTCTTTGTGTTCTGTGAAATCATCTCACAGAGTTACAGCTTTCCCCTCAAGAAGCCTTTCGCTAAGACAGTTCTTGTGGAATTGGCAAAGTGATATTTGGAAGCCAAGAGAGGGCTATGGTGAAAAAGGAAATATCCTCAGATGAAATCTGGAAAGAAGCTTTCCGAGAAACTGCTCTGTGATGTGTGACTTCCACTCACAGAGTTACATCTGTATTTCGTGGATCTCTTTGCTAGCCTTATTTCTGTGGAATCTGAGAACAGATATTTCGGATCCCTTTGAAGACTATAGGGCCAAAGGAAATATCTTCCGATAACAAAGAGAAAGAAGCTTTCTGAGAAACTTCTTTGTATTCTGTGAAATCATCTCAGAGTTACAGCATTCCCCTCAAGAAGCCTTTCGCTAAGACAACTCTTGTGGAATTGGGAAAGTGATATTTGGAAGCCCATAGAGGGCTATGGTGAAAAAGGAAATATCCGCAGATGAAATCTGGAAAGAAGCTTTCTGAGAAACTGCTCTGTGATGTGTGACTTCCACTCACAGAGTTACATCTGTATTTCGTGGATCTCTTTGCTATCCTTATTTCTGTGGAATCTGAGAACAGATATTTCGGATCCCTTTGAAGACGACAGGGAGAAAGGAAATATCCTCCGATAACAAAGAGAAAGAAGCTTTCTGAGAAACTTCTTTGTGTTCTGTGAAATCATCTCACAGAGTTACAGCTTTCCCCTCAAGAAGCCTTTCGCTATGGCAGTTCTTGTGGAATTGGCAAAATGATATTTGGAAGCCCATAGAAGGCTACGGTGAAAAAAGAAATATCCTCAGATGAAATCTGGAAAGAAGTTTCTGAGAAACTGCCCTGTGATGTGTGACTTCCAGTCAGAGAGTTACATCTGTATTTCGTGGATCTCTTTGCTAGCCTTATTTCTGTGGAATGTGAGAACACATATTTCGGATCCCTTTGAAGACTCTAGGGCCAAAGGAAATATCCTCCGATAACAAAGAGAAGGAAGCTTTCTGAGAAAATTCTTTGTGTTCTGTGAAATCATCTCACTGAGTTACAGCTTTCTCCTCAAGAAGCCTTTCGCTAAGACGGTTCTTGTGGAATTGGCAAAGTGATATTTGGAAGCCCTTAGAGGGCTATGGTGAAAAAGGAAATATCCCGAGATGAAATCTGGAAAGAAGCTTTCCGAGAAACTACTCTGTGATGTGTGACTTCCACTCACAGAGTTACATCTGTATTTCGTGGATCTCTTTGCTAGCCTTATTTCTGTGGAATCTGAGAACAGATATTTCGAATCCCTTTGAAGACTATAGAGCCAAAGGAAATATCCTCCGATAACAAAGAGAAAGAAGCTTTCTGAGAAACTTCTTTGTGTTCTGTGAAATCATCTCACAGAGTTACAGCTTTCTCCTCAAGAAGCCTTTCGCTAAGACAGTTCTTGTGGAATTGGCAAAATGATATTTGGAAGCCAAGAGAGGGCTATGGTGAAAAAGGAAATATCCTCAGATGAAATCTGGAAAGAAGCTTTCCGAGAAACTGCTCTGTGATGTGTGACTTCCAATCACAGAGTTACATCTGTATTTCGTGGATCTCTTTGCTAGCCTTATTTCTGTGGAATCAGAGAACAGATATTCCGGATCCCTTTGAAGATGATAGGGAGAAAGGAAATATCCTCCGATAAGAAAGAGAAAGAAGCTTTCTGAGAAACTTCTTTGTATTCTGTGAAATCATCTCAAAGAGTTACAGCTTTCCCCTCAACAAGCCTTTCGCTATGGCAGTTCTTGTGGAATTGGCAAAGTGATATTTGGAAGCCCATAGAAGGCTATGGTGAAAAAAGAAATATCCTCAGATGAAATCTGGAAAGAATTTTCTGAGAAACTGCCCACTGATGTGTGACTTCCACTCAGCGAGTTACATCTGTATTTCGTGGATCTCTTTGCTAGCCTTATTTCTGTGGAATCTGAGAACAGATATTTCGGATCCCTTTGAAGACTATAGGGCCAAAGGAAATATCCTCCGATAACAAAGAGAAGGAAGCTTTCTGAGAAAATTCTTTGTGTTCTGTGAAATCATCTCACAGAGTTACAGCTTTCCCCTCAGGAAGCCTTTCGCTAAGGCAGTAATTGTGGAATTGGCAAAGTGATATTTGGAAGCCCATAGAGGGCTATGGTGAAAAAGGAAATATCCTCAGATGAAACCTGGAAAGAAGCTTTCTGAGAAACGGCTTAGTGTTCTGTTAATTCATCTCACACTGTTACATCTGTATTTCGTGGATCTCTTTGCTAGCCTTATTTCTGTGGAATCTGAGAACAGATATTTCGGATCCCTTTGAAGACTATAGGGCCAAAGGAAATATCCTCCGATAACAAAGAGAAAGAAGCTTTCTGAGAAAATGTTTTGTGTTCTGTGAAATCGTCTAACAGAGTTACAGCTTTCCCCTCAAGAAGCCTTTCGCTAAGACAGTTCATGTGGAATTGGCAAAGTGATATTTGGAAGCCCATAGAGGGCTATGGTGAAAAAGGAAACATCCTCAGATGAAATCTGGAAAGAAGCTTTCTGAGAAACTGCTGAGTCTTTTGTTAATTCATCTCACAGAGTTACATCTGTATTTCATGGATCTCTTTGCAGGCCTCATTTCTGTGGAATCTGAGAACAGATATTTCGGATCCCTTTGAAGACTATAGGGACAAAGGAAATATCCTCCGATAACAAAGGGATAGAAGCTTTCTGAGAGACTTCTTTGTGTTCTGTGAAATCATCTCACAGACTTACAGCTTTCCCCTCAAGAAGCCTTTCGGTAAGACAGTTCTTGTGGAATAGGCAAAGTGATATTTGGAAACACATAGAGGGCTATGTTGAAAAAGGAAATGTCCTCAGATGAAATCTGGAAAGAAGCTTTCTGAGAAACTGCTCTGTGATGTGTGACTTCCACTCACAGCGTTACATCTGTATTTCGTGGATCTCTTTGCTAGCCTTATTTCTGAGGAATCTGAGAACAGATATTTCGGATCCCTTTGAAGACTATATGGCCAAAGGAAATATCCTCCGATAAGAAAGAGAAAGAAGCTTTCTGAGAAACTTCTTTGTGTTCTGTGAAATCACCTCACAGAGTTACAGCTTTCCCCTCAAGAAGCATTTCGCTAAGACAGTTCTTGTGGAATTGGCAAAGTTATATTTGGAAGCCCATAGAGGGCTACGGTTAAAAAGTAAATATCCTCAGATGAAATCTGGAAAGAAGCTTTCTGAGAAACTGCTCTGTGATGTGTGACTTCCACTCACAGAGTTACATCGGTATTTCGTGGATCTCTTTTCTAGCATTATTTCTGTGGAATCTGAGAACAGATATTTCGGATCCCTTTGAAGACTATAGGGCCAAAGGAAATATCCTCCGATAAAAAAGAGAAAGAAGCTTTCTCAAGAAAATTCTTTGTGTTCTGTGAAATCATCTCACTGAGTTACAGCTTTCTCCTCAAGAAGCCTTTCGCTAAGTCAGTTCTTGTGGAATTGGCAAAGTGATATTTGGAAGCCCTTAGAGGGCTATGGTGAAAAAGGAAATATCCTCAGATGAAATCTGGAAAGAAGCTTTATGAGAAACTGCCCTGTGATGTGTGACTTCCACTCACAGAGTTACATCTGTATTTCGTGGATCTCTTTGCTAGCCTTATTTTTGTGGAATCTGAGAACAGATATTTCGGATCCATTTGAAGACTATAGGGCCAAAGGAAATATCCTCCGATAACAAAGAGAAAGAAGCTTTCTGAGAAACTTCTTTGTGTTCTGTGATATCATCTCACAGAGTTACAGCTTTGCCCTCAAGAAGTCTTTTTTAAGGCAGTTCTTGTGGAATTGGCAAAGTGATATTTGGAAGCCCATAGAGGGCTATGGTGAAAAAGGAAATATCCTCAGATGAAATCTGGAAAGAAGCTTTCTGAGAAACTGCTCTGTGATGTGTGACTTCCACTCACAGAGTTACATCTGTATTTCGTGGATCTCTTTGCTAGCCTTATTTCTGTGGAATCTGAGAACAGATATTTCGGATCCCTTTGAAGACTATAGGGCCAAAGGAAATATCCTCCGATAACAAAGAGAAGGAAGCTATCTGAGAAAATTCTTTGTGTTCTGTGAAATCATCTCACATAGTTACAGCTTTCCCCTCAAGAAGCCTTTCGCTAAGGCAGTTCTTGTGGAATTGGCAATGTGATATATGGAATCCCGTAGAGGGCTATGGTGAAAAAGGAAATATCCGCAGATGAAATCTGGAAAGAAGCTTTCTGAGAAACTGCTTAGTCTTTTGTTAATTCATCTCAGAGTGTTACATCTGTATTTCGTGGATCTCTTTGCTAGCATTATTTCTTTGGATTCTGAGAACAGATATTTCGGATCCCTTTGAAGACTCTAGGGCCAAAGGAAATATCCTCCGATAAAAAAGAGAAAGAAGCTTTCTGAAGAAAATTCTTTGCGTTCTGTGAAATCATCTCACAGAGTTACAGCTTCTCATCAAGAAGCCTTTCGATAAGACAGTTCTTGTGGAATTGGCAAAGTGATATTTGGAAGCCCTTAGAGGACTATGGTGAAAGAGGAAATATCCTCAGATGAAATCTGGAGAGAAGCTTTCTGAGAAACTACTCTGTGATGTGTGACTTCCACTAACAGAGTTACATCTGTATTTCGTGGATCTCTTTGCTAGCCTTATTTCTGTGGAATCTGAGAACAGATATTTCGGATCCCTTTGAAGACTATAGGGCCAAAGGAATTATCCTCCGATAACAAAGAGAAAGAATCTTTCTGAGAAACATCTTTGTGTTCTGGAAATCATCTCACAGAGTTACAACTTTCCCCTCAAGAAACCTTTCGCTAAGACAGTTCTTGTGGAATTGGCAAAGTGATATTTGGAAGCCCATAGAGGGCTGTAGTGAAAAAGGAAATATCCTCAGATGAAATCTGGAAAGAAGCTTTTTGAGAAACTGCATAGTGTTCTGTTAATTCATCTCACACAGCTACATCTGTATTTCGTGGATATTTTTGGTAGCCTTATTTCTGTGGAATCTGAGAACAGATATTTCGGATCCCTTTGAAGACTATACGGCCTAGGGAAATATCCTCCGACAACAAAGAGAAAGAAGCTTTCTGAGAAACTTCTTTGTGTTCTGTGAAATCATCTCACAGAGTTACAGCTTTGCCTTCAAGAAGCCATTCGCTAAGAGTGTTCTTGTGGAATTGGCAAAGTGATATTTGGAAGCCCCTAGAGGGCTATGGTGAAAAAGGAAATATCCTCAGATGAAATCTGGAAAGAAGCTTTCTGAGAAACTGCCCTGTGATGTGTGACTTCCAGTCACAGAGTTACATCTGTATTTCGTGGATCTCTTTGCTAGCCTTATTTCTGTGGAATCTGAGAACAGATATTTCGGATCCCTTTGAAGACTATAGGGCCAAAGGAAATATCCTCCGATAACAAAGAGAAAGAAGCTTTCTGAGAAACTTCTTTGTACTCTGTGAAATCATCTCACAGAGTTACAGCTTTCCCCTCAAGAAGCCTTTCGCTAAGACAGTTCTTGTGGAATTGGCAAAGTGATATTTGGAAGCCCATAGAGGGCTATGGTGGAAAAGGAAATATCCTCAGATGAAATCTGGAAAGAAGCTTTCTGAGAAACTGCTTAGTGTTCGGTTAATTCATCTCACAGAGTTACCTCTGTATTTCGTGGATCTCTTTGCTAGCCTTATTTCTGTGGAATTTGAGAACAGATAATTCGGATCCCTTTGAAGACTATAGGGCTAAGGAAATATCCTCCGATAACAAAGAGAAAGAAGCTTTCTGAGAAACTTCTATGTGTTCTGTGAAATCACCTCACAGAGTTACAGCTTTCCCCTCCAGAAGCCTTTCGATAAGGCAGTTCTTGTGGAATTAGCAAAGTGATATTTGGATGCCAAGAGAGGGCTACGGTGAAAAAGGAAATATCCCCAGATGAAATCTGAAAAGAAGCTTTCAGAGAAACTGCTCTGTGATGTGTGACTTCCACCCACAGAGTTACATCTGTATTTCGTGGATCCCTTTGCTAGCCCTATTTCTGTGGAATCTGAGAACAGATATTTCGGATCCCTTTGAAGACTATAGGGCCAAAGGAAATATCTTCCGATAACAAAGAGAAAGAAGCTTTCTGAGAAACTTCTTTGTGTTCTGTGAAATCATCTCAGAGTTACAGCATTCCACTAAAGAAGCCTTTGGCTAAGACAGTTCTTGTGGAATTGGCAAAGTGATATTTGGAAGCCCATAGAGGGCTATGGTGAAAAAGGAAATATCCTCAGATGAAATCTGGAAAGAAGCTTTCCGAGAAACTGCTTAGTGTTATGTTAATTCATCTCACAAAGTTACATCTGTATTTCTTGGATCTCTTTGCTAGCCTTATTTCTGTGGAATCTGAGAACAGATATTTCGGATCCCTTTGAAGACTATACGGCCAAAGGAAATATCCTCGGATAACAAAGAGAAAGAAGCTTTCTCAGAAACTTCTTTGTGTTCTGTGAGTTCCTCTAACAGAGTTACAGCTTTCCCCTCAAGAAGCCTTTCGCTAAGACAGTTCTTGTGGAATTGCCAAAGTGATATTTGGAAGCCCATAGAGGGCTGTGGTGAAAAAGGAAATATCCTCAGATGAAATCTGGAAAGAACCTTTCTGAGAAAATGGCCTGAGATGTGTGACTTTCACTCACAGAGTTACATCTGTATTTCGTGGATATCTTTGCTAGCCTTATTTCTGTGGAATCTGAGAACAGATATTTCGGATCCCTTTGAAGACTATAGGGCCAAAGGAAATTTCCTCCGATAACAAAGACAAAGAAATTTTCTGAGAAACTTCTTTGTGTTCTGTGAAATCATCTCTCAGAGATACATCTTTCCCCTCAAGAAGCCTTTCGCTAAGACAGTACTTGTGTAATTGGCAAAGTGATATTTGGAAGGCCGTAGAGGGCTATGGTGAAAAAGGAAATATCCTCAGATGAAATCTGGAAAGAAGCTGTCCTAGAAACTGCTCTGTGATGTGTGACTTGCACTCACAGAGTGATATCTGTATTTCGTGGATCTCTTTGCTAGCCTTATTTCTTTGGAATCTGAGAACAGATATTTCGGATCCCTTTGAAGACTATAGGGCCATATGAAATATCCTCCGATAACAAAGAGAAAGAAACTTTCTGAGAAACTTCTTTGTGTTCTGTGAAATCTCCTCACAGAGTTACAGCTTTCCCCTCAAGAGGCCTTCGCTAAGACAGTTCTTGTGGAATTGGCAAGGTGATATTTGGCAGCCCTTAGAGGGCTGTGGTGAAAAAGGAAATATCCTCAGATGAAATCCGGAAAGAAGCTTTCTGAGAAACTGCTTAGTGTTCTGTTATTTCATCTCACCGAGTTACATCTGTATTTCGTGGATCTCTTTGCTAGCCTTATTTCTTTGGAATCTGAGAACAGATATTTCGGATCCCTTTCAAGTCTATAGGGCCACAGGAAATATCCTCCGATAACAAAGAGAAAGAAGCTTTCTGAGAAACTTCTTTGTGTTCTGTGATATCATCTGACAGAGTTACAGCTTTGCCCTCAAGAAGCCTTTTGCTAAGACAGTTCTTGTGGAATTGGCAAAGTGATATTTGGAAGCCCGTAGAGGGCTATGGTGGAAAAGGAATTATCCTCAGATGAAATCTGTAAAGAAGCTTCCTGAGAAATTGCTCTGTGATGTTTGCCTTCCACTCACAGAGTTAAATCTGAGTTTCGTGCATCTCTTTGATAGCCTTATTTCTGTGGAATCTGAGAACAGATATTTCGGATCCTTTGAAGACTATACAGCCAAGGGAAATATCCTCCGACAACAAAGAGAAAGAAGCTTTCTGAGAAACTTTTTTGTGTTCTGTGAAATCATCTCACAGAGTTACAGCTTTGCCTTCAAGAAGCCATTCGGTAAGAGTGTTCTTGTGGAATTGGCAAAGTGATATTTGGAAGCCCATAGAGGGCTATGGTGAAAAAGGAAATATCCTCAGATGAAATCTGGAAAGAAGCTTTCTGAGAAACTGCCCTGTGATGTGTGACTTCCACTCACAGAGTTACATGTGTATTTCGTGGATCTCTTTGCTAGCCTTATTTCTGTGGAATCTGAGCACAGATATTTCGGATCCCTTTGAAGACTATAGGGCCAAAGGAAATATCCTCCGATAACAAAGAGAAAGAAGCTTTCTGAGAAACTTCTTTGTACTCTGTGAAATCATCTCACAGAGTTACAGCTTTCCCCTCAAGAAGCCTTTCGCTAAGACAGTTCTTGTGGAATTGGCAAAGTGATATTTCGAAGCCTATAGAGGGCTATGGAGGAAAAAGAAATATCCTCAGATGAAATCTGGAAAGAAGCTTTCTGAGAAACTGCTTAGTGTTCGGTTAATTCATCTCACAGAGTTACCTCTGTATTTCGTGGATCTCTTTGCTAGCCTTATTTCTGTGGAATTTGAGAACAGATAATTCGGATCCCTTTGAAGACTATAGGCCCAAAGGAAATATCCTCGGATAACAAAGAGAAAGAAGCTTTCTGAGAAACTTCTTTGTGTTCTGTGAAATCACCTCACAGAGTTACAGCTTTCCCCTCAAGAAGCCTTTCGATAAGGCAGTTCTTGTGGAATTAGCAAAGTGATATTTGGATGCCAAGAGAGGGCTACGGTGAAAAAGGAAATATCCCCAGATGAAATCTGGGAAGAAGCTTTCGGAGAAACTGCTCTGTGATGTGTGACTTCCACTCACAGAGTTACATCTGTATTTCGTGGATCTCTTTGCGAGCCTTATTTCTGTGGAATCTGAGAACAGATATTTTGGATCCCTTTGAAGACTAAACGGCCAAAGGAAATATCCTCGGATAACAAAGAGAAAGAAGCTTTCTGAGAAACTTCTTTGTGTTGTGTGAAATAATCTCACAGAGTTCCAGCTTTCCCCTCAAGAAGCCTTTCGCTAAGACAGTTCTTGTGGAATGGGCAAAGTGATATTTGGAAGCCCATAGAGGGCTATGGTGAAAAAGGAAATATCCTCAGATGAAATCTGGAAAGAAGCTTTCCAAGAAACTGCTCTGTGATGTGTGACTTCCACTCACAGATTTACATCTGTATTTCGTGGATCTCTTTGCTAGCCTTATTTCTGTGGAATCTGAGAACAGATATTTTGGATCCCTTTGAAGACTATACGGCCAAAGGAAATATCCTCCGATAACAAAGAGAAAGAAGCTTTCTGAGAAACTTCCTTGTGTTCTGTGAAATCATCTCACAGAGTTACAGCTTTCCCCTCAAGAAGCCTTTGCTAAGACAGTTCTTGTGGAATTGGCAAAGTGATATTTGGAAGCCCATAGAGGGCTATGGTGAAAAAGGAAATATCCTCAGATAGAATCTGGAAAGAAGCTTTCAGAGAAACTGCTCTGTGATGTGTGACTTCCACTCACAGAGTTACATCTGTATTTCATGGATCTCTTTGCTTGCCTTATTTCGGTGGATTCTGAGAACAGATATTTCGGATCCCTTTGAAGACTATACGGCCATAGGAAATATCCTTCGATAACAAAGAGAAAGAAGCTTCTTGAGAAACTTCTTTGTGTTCTGTGAAATCATCTCACAGAGTTACAGCATTCCCCTCAAGAAGACTTTCGCTAAGACAGTTCTTGTGGAATTCTCAAATAGATATTTGGAAGCCCATAGAGGGCTATGTTGGAAAAGGAAATATACTCAAAGGAAATGTGGAAAGTACCTTTCTGAGAAACTGCCCTGTGATGTGTGAGTTCCACTCACAGAGTTACATCTGTATTTCCTGGATCTCTTTTCTAGCCTTATTTCTGTGGAATCTGAGAACAGATATTTCGGATCCATTTGAAGACTATAGGGCTAAAGTAAATATACTCCGATAACAAAGAGAAAGAAGCTTTCTGAGAAACATCTTTGTGTTCTGTGAAATCATCTCACTCTGTTACAGCTTTCCCCTGAAGAATCCTTTCGCTAAGACAGTTCTTGTGGAATTGGCAAAGTGGTATTTGGAAGCCCATAGAGTACTATGGTGAAAAGGGCAATATCATCAGAGTAAATCTGTAAAGAAGCTTTCTGAGAAACTGCTTAGTGTTCTGTTAATTCATCTCACAGAGTTACATCTGTATTTCGTGGATCTCTTTGCTAGCGTTATTTCCTTGGGATCTAAGAACAGATAATTCGGATCCCTTTGAAGACTGTAGGGCCAAAGGAAATATCCTCCGATAACAAAGAGAAAGAAGTTTTCTGACAAACTTCTTTGTGTTCTGTGAAATCATCTCACAGACTTACAGCTTTCCCCTCAAGAAGCCTTTTGCTAAGACAGTTCTGTGGAACTGGAAAAGTGATATTTGGAAGCCCTTAGAGGGTTATGGTGATAAAGGAAATATCCTCAGATGAAATCTGGAAAGAAGCTTTCTGAGAAACTGCTTAGTGTTCTGTTAATTCATCTCACAGAGTTACATCTGTATTTCGTGGATCTGTTTGCTAGCCTTATTTCTGTGGAATCTGAGAACAGATATTGCCGATCCCTTTGAAAACTATAGGGCCAAAGGAAATATCCTTTGATAACAAAGAGAAAGAAGCTTTCTGAGAAACTTCTTTGTGTTCTGTGAAATCATCACACAGAGTTACAGCTTTCCCCTCAAGAAGCCTTTGGCTAAGACAGTTCTTGTGGAATTGGCAAAATGATATTTGGAAGCCCATAGAGGGCTATGCTGAAAAAGGAAATATCCTCAGATGGAATCTGGTAGAAGCTTTACGAGAAACTGCTCTGTGATGTGTGACTTGCACTCACAAACTTACATCTGTATTTCCTGGATCTCTTTGCTAGCCTTATTTCTGTGGAATCTGAGAACAGATATTGCGGATCCCTTTGAAGACTATAGGGCCAAAGGAAATATCCTTTGATAACAAAGAGAAAGCAGCTTTCTGAGAAACTTCTTTGTGTTCTGTGAAATCATATCACAGAGTTACAGCTTTCCCCTCAAGAAACCTTTCACTAAGAGAGTTCTTGTGGAATTGGCAAAGTGATATTTGGAAGCCCATAGAGGGCTAAGGTGAAAAAGGAAATATCCTCAGATGAAATCAGGAAAGAAGCTTTCTGAGAAACCGCTCTCTGATGTGTGACTTCCACTCATAGAGTTACATCTGTATTTCGTGGATCTCTTTGCTAGCCTTATTTCTGTGGAATCTGAGAATAGATATTTCGGATACCTTTGAAGACTATAGGGCCAAAGGAAATATCCTCCGATAACAAAGAGAAAGAAGCTTTCTGAGAAACTTCTTTGTTTTCTATGAAATCATCCTAAAGAGTTACAGCTTTCCCCTCAAGAAGCCTTTTGCTAAGACAGTTCTTGTGGAATTGGAAAAGTGATATTTGGAAGCCCTTAGAGGGCTATGGTGTAAAAGGAAATATCCTCAGATGAAATCTGGAAAGAAGCTTTCTGAGAAACTGCCCTGTGATGTGTGACTTCCACTCACAGAGTTACATCTGTATTTCGTGGAACTCTTGCTAGCCTTATTTCTGTGGAATCTGAGAACAGATATTTCGGATCCCTTTGAAGACTATAGGGCCAAAGGAAATATCCTCCGATAACCAAAAGAAAGAAACTTTCTGAGAAACTTCTTTGTGTTCTGTGAAATCATCTCACAGAGATACAGCTTTTCCCTCAAGAAGCCTTTCACTAAGACAGTTCTTGTGGAATTGGCAAAGTGATATTTGAAAGGCCATAGAGGGCTATGGTGAAAAAGGAAATATCCTCAGAGGAAATCTGGAAAGAAGCTTTCTGAGAAACTGCTTAGTGTTCTGTTATTTCATTTCACCGAGTTATATCTTTATTTCGTGGATCTCTTTGCTAGCCTTATTTCTGTGGAATCTGAGAACAGATATTTCGAATCCCTTTGAAGACTATAGAGCCAAAGGAAATATCCTCCGATAACAAAGAGAAAGAAGCTTTCTGAGAAACTTCTTTGTGTTGTGTGAAATAATCTCACAGAGTTCCAGCTTTCCCCTCAAGAAGCCTTTCGCTAAGACAGTTCTTGTGGAATGGGCAAAGTGATATTTGGAAGCCCATAGAGGGCTATGGTGAAAAAGGAAATATCCTCAGATGAAATCTGGAAAGAAGCTTTCCGAGAAACTGCTCTGTGATGTGTGACTTCCACTCACAGATTTACATCTGTATTTCGTGGATCTCTTTGCTAGCCTTATTTCTGTGGAATCTGAGAACAGATATTTTGGATCCCTTTGAAGATTATACGGCCAAAGGAAATATCCTCCGATAACAAAGAGAAAGAAGCTTTCTGAGAAACTTCCTTGTGTTCTGTGAAATCATCTCACAGAGTTACAGCTTTCCCCTCAAGAAGCCTTTGCTAAGACAGTTCTTGTGGAATTGGCAAAGTGATATTTGGAAGCCCATAGAGGGCTATGGTGAAAAAGGAAATATCCTCAGATAGAATCTGGAAAGAAGCTTTCAGAGAAACTGCTCTGTGATGTGTGACTTCCACTCACAGAGTTACATCTGTATTTCGTGGATCTCTTTGCTTGCCCTATTTCGGTGGATTCTGAGAACAGATATTTCGGATCCCTTTGAAGACTATACGGCCATAGGAAATATCCTCCGATAACAAAGAGAAAGAAGCTTCTTGAGAAACTTCTTTGTGTTCTGTGAAATCATCTCACAGAGTTACAGCTTTCCCCTCAAGAAACCTTTCACTAAGACAGTTCTTGTGGAATTGGCAAAGTGATATTTGGAAGCCCATAGAGGGCTAAGGTGAAAAAGGAAATATACTCAGATGAAATCTGGAAAGAAGCTTTCTGAGAAACTGCTCCGTGATGTGTGACTTCCACTCATAGAGTTATATCTGTATTTCGTGGATCTCTTTGCTAGCCTTATTTCTGTGGAATCTGAGAATAGATATTTCGGATCCCTTTGAAGACTATAGGGCCAAAGGAAATATCCTCCGATAACAAAGAGAAAGAAGCTTTCTGAGAAACTTCTTTGTGTTCTGTGAAATCATCTCACAGAGTTACAGCATTCCCCTCAAGAAGACTTTCGCTAAGACAGTTCTTGTGGAATTCTCAAAGCGATATTTGGAAGCCCATAGATGGCTATGTTGGAAAAGGAAATATACTCAAAGGAAATGTGGAAAGTAGCTTTCTGAGAAACTGCCCTGTGATGTGTGAGTTCCACTCACCGAGTTACATCTGTATTTCCTGGATCTCTTTGCTAGCCTTATTTCTGTGGAATCTGAGAACAGATATTTCGGATCCATTTGAAGACTATAGGGCTAAAGTAAATATACTCCGATAACAAAGAGAAAGAAGCTTTCTGAGAAACATCTTTGTGTTCTGTGAAATCATCTCACTCTGTTACAGCTTTCCCCTGAAGAATCCTTTCGCTAAGACAGTTCTTGTGGAATTGGCAAAGTGGTATTTGGAAGCCCATAGAGTACTATGGTGAAAAGGGCAATATCCTCAGAGTAAATCTGGAAAGAAGCTTTCTGAGAAACTGCTTAGTGTTCTGTTAATTCATCTCACAGAGTTACATCTGTATTTCGTGGATCTCTTTGCTAGCCTTATTTCCTTGGGATATGAAAACAGATAATTCGGATCCCTTTGAAGACTGTAGGGCCAAAGGAAATATCCTCCGATAACAAAGAGAAAGAAGCTTTCTGACAAACTTCTTTGTGTTCTGTGAAATCATCTCACAGACTTACAGCTTTCCCCTCAAGAAGCCTTTTGCTAAGACAGTTCTGTGGAATTGGAAAAGTGATATTTGGAAGCCCTTAGAGGGTTATGGTGATAAAGGAAATATCCTCAGATGAAATCTGGATAGAAGCTTTCTGAGAAACTGCTTAGTGTTCTGTTAATTCATCTCACAGAGTTACATCTGTATTTCGTGGATCTTTTTGCTAGCCTTATTTCTGTGGAATCTGAGAACAGATATTGCGGATCCCTTTGAAAACTATAGGGCCAAAGGAAATATCCTCCGATAACAAAGAGAAAGAAGCTTTCTGACAAACTTCTTTGTGTTCTGTGAAATCATCACACAGAGTTACAGCTTTCCCCTCAGGAAGCCTTTGGCTAAGACAGTTCTTGTGGAATTGGCAAAATGATATTTGGAAGCCCATAGAGGGCTATGCTAAAAAAGGAAATATCCTCAGATGGAATCTGGAAAGAAGCTTTACGAGAAACTGCTCTGTGATGTGTGACTTGCACTCACAAACTTACATCTGTATTTCGTGGATCTCTTTGCTCGCCTTATTTCTGTAGAATCTGAGAACAGATATTGCGGATCCCTTTGAAGACTATAGGGCCAAAGGAAATATCCTTTGATAACAAAGAGAAAGCAGCTTTCTGAGAAACTTCTTTGTGTTCTGTGAAATCATATCACAGAGTTACAGCTTTCCCCTCAAGAAACCTTTCACTAAGAGAGTTCTTGTGGAATTGGCAAAGTGATATTTGGAAGCCCATAGAGGGCTAAGGTGAAAAAGGAAATATCCTCAGATGAAATCAGGAAAGAAGCTTTCTGAGAAACTGCTCTCTGATGTGTGACTTCCACTCATAGAGTTAAATCTGTATTTCGTGGATCTCTTTGCTAGCCTTATTTCTGTGGAATCTGAGAATAGATATTTCGGATACCTTTGAAGACTATAGGGCCAAAGGAAATATCCTCCGATAACAAAGAGAAAGAAGCTTTCTGAGAATCTTCTTTGTTTTCTATGAAATCATCCTAAAGAGTTACAGCTTTCCCCTCAAGAAGCCTTTTGCTAAGACAGTTCTTGTGGAATTGGAAAAGTGATATTTGGAAGCCCTTAAACGGCTATGGTGTAAAAGGAAATATCCTCAGATGAAATCTGGAAAGACGCTTTCTGAGAAACTGCCCTGTGATGTGTGACTTCCACTCACAGAGTTACATCTGTATTTCGTGGAACTCTTGCTAGCCTTATTTCTGTGGAATCTGAGAACAGATATTTCGGATCCCTTTGAAGACTATAGGGCCAAAGAAAATATCCTCCGATAAGCAAAAGAAAGAAACTTTCTGAGAAACTTCTTTGGGTTCTGTGAAATCATCTCACAGAGATACAGCTTTTCCCTCAAGAAGCCTTTCACTAAGACAGTTCTTGTGGAATTGGCATAGTGATATTTGAAAGGCCATAGAGGGCTATGGTGAAAAAGGAAATATCCTCAGAGGAAATCTGGAAAGAAGCTTTCTGAGAAACTGCTTAGTGTTCTGTTATTTCATTTCACCGAGTTATATCTTTATTTCGTGGATCTCTTTGCTAGCCTTATTTCTGTGGAATCTGAGAACAGATATTTCGGATCCCTTTGAAGACTATAGGGCCAAATTAAATATACTCCGATAAGAAAGAGAAAGAAGCTTCATGAGAAAATTCTTTGTGTTCTGTGAAATCATCTCACAGAGTTACAGCTTTCCCCTCAAGAAGCCTTTCGCTAAGACAGTTCTTGTGGAATTGGCAAAGTGATATTTGGAAGCCCATAGAGTTCTACGGTGAAAAAGGAAATATCCTCATATGAAATCTGGAAAGAAGCTTTCCGAGAAACTGCTCTGTGATGTATCACCTCCACTCACAGAGTTACATCTGTATTTCGTGGATCTCTTTGATAGCCTTATTTCTGTGGAATCTGAGAACAGATATTTCGGATCCCTTTGAAGACTATAGGGGCAAAGGAAATATCCTCCGATAACAAAGAGAAAGAAGCTTTCTGAGAAACTTCTTTGTGTTCTGTGAAATCATCTCACAGAGTTACAGCATTCCCCTCAAGAAGACTTTCGCTAAGACAGTTCTTGTGGAATTCGCAAAGTGATATTTGGAAGCCCCTAGAGGGCTATGGTGAAAAAGGAAATATCCTCAGATGAAATCTGCAAAGAAGCTTTCTGAGAAACTGCTCTGTGATGTGTGACTTCCACTCACAGAGTTACATCTGTATTTCGGGGATCTCTTTGCTAGCCTTATTTCCTTGGGATCTGAGAACAGATAATTCGGATCCCTTATAAGACTGTAGGGCCAAAGGAAATATCCTCCGATAACAAAGAGAAAGAAGCTTTCTGAGAAACTTCTTTGTGTTCTGTGAAATCATCTCACAGAGTTACAGCTTTCCCCTCAAGAAGCCTTTCGCTAAGACAGTTCTTGTGGAATTGGCAAAGTGATATTTGGAAGCCCCTAGAGGGCTATGGTGAAAAAGGAAATATCCTCAGATGAAATCTGGAAAGAAGATTTCTGAGAAACGGACCTGTGATGTGTGACTTCCACTCACAGAGTTACATCTGTATTTCGTGGATCTCTTTGCTAGCCTTATTTCTGTGGAATCTGAGATCAGATATTTCGGATCCCTTTGAAGACTATAGAGCCAAAGGAAATATGCTCCGATAACAAAGAGAAGAAAGCTGTCTGAGAAACTTCTATGTGTTCTGTGAAATCATCTCACAGAGTTACAGCTCTCCCTTCAAGAAGCCTTTCGCTAAGACAGTTCTTGTGGAATTGGAAAAGTGATATTTGGAAGGCCATAGAGGGCTATGGTAGAAAAGGAAATATCCTCAGATGAAATCTGGAAGGAAGCTTTCTGAGAAACTGCCCTGTGATGTGTGACTTCCACTCACAGAGTTACATCTGTATTTCTTGGATGTCTTTGCTAGCCTTATTTCTGTGGAATCTGAGAACAGCTATATCGGATCCCTTTGAAGACTATAGGGCCAAAAGAATATCCTCGGACAACAAAGAGAAAGAAGTTTTCTGAGAATCTTCTTTGTGTTCTTGAAATCATTTCACAGAGTTACAGCTTTCCCCTCAAGAAGCCTCTCACTAAGACAGTTCTTGTGAAATTGGCAAAGTGATATTTGGAAGCCCATAGAGGGCTGTGGTAAAAAAGGAAATATCCTCAGTGGTAATCTGGAAAGAAGCTTTCTGAGAAACTGCTTAGTATTCTGTTAATTCATCTCACACAGTTACATCTGTATTTCTTGGATCTCTTCGCTAGCGTTATTTCTGTGGAATCTGAGAACAGATATTTCGGATCCCTTTGAAGAGTATACGGCCAAAGGAAATATCCTCCGATAACAAAGAGAAAAATGCTTTCTGAGAAAATTCTTTGTGTTCTGTGAAATCATCTCACAGAGTTAGCGCTTTCCCCTCTGGGAGACTTTCCCTAAGACAGTTCTTGTGGAACTGGCAAAGTGATATTTGGAAGCCCAGAGAGAGCTATGGTGAAAAAGGAAATATCCTCAGATGAAATCTGGAAAGAAGCTTTCTGAGAAACGGACCTGTTAAGTGTGACTTACACTCACAGAGTTATATCTGTATTTCGTGGATCTCTTTGCTAGCCTTATTTCTGTGGAATCTGAGATAAGATATTTTGGATCCCTTTGAAGACTATATGGCCAAAGGAAATATCCTCCGATAACAAAGAGAAAGAAGCTTTCTGAGAAACTTCTTTGTGTTCTGTGAAATCATCTCACAGAGTTACAACTTTCCCTTCAAGACGCCTTTCGCTAAGACAGTTCTTGTGGAATTGGAAAAGTGATATTTGGAAGGCCATAGAGGGTTATGGTAGAAAAGGAAATATCCTCAGATGATATCTGGAAAGAAGCTTTCTGAGAAACTGCCCTGTGATGTGTGACTTCCACTCACAGAGTTACATCTGTATTTCTTGGATCTCTTTGCTAGCCTTATTTCTGTGGAATCTGAGAACAGATATTTTGGATCCCTTTGAAGACTATAGGGCCAAAAGAATATCCTCGGACAACAAAGAGAAAGAAGTTTTCTGAGAAACTTCTTTGTGTTCTTGAAATCATCTCACAGAGTTACAGCTTTCCGCTGAAGATGCCTTTTGCTAAGACAGTTCTTGTGGAATTGGCAAAATGATATTTGGAAGCCCATAGAGGGCTATGGTGAAAAAGGAAATATCCTCAGATGAAATCTGGAAAGTAGCTTTCTGAGAAACTGCTTAGTCTTCTGTTAATTCATCTCACAGAGTTACATCTGTATTTCGTGGATCTCTTTGCTAGCCTTATTTCTGTGGAATCTGAGAACAGATATTTCGGATCCCTTTGAAGACTACAGGGCCAAATTAAATATCCTCCGATAAGAAAGAGAAAGAAGCTTTATGAGAAAATTCTTTGTGTTCTGTGAAATCATCTCACAGAGTTACCGCTTTCCCCTCAAGAAGCCTTTCGCTAAGACAGTTCTTCTGGAATTGGCAAAGTGATATTTGGAAGCCCACAGAGTTCTACGGTGAAAAAGTAAATATCCTCATATGAAATCTGGAAAGAAGCTTTCCGAGAAACTGCTCTGTGATGTGCGACCTCCACTCACAGAGTTACATCTGTATTTCGTGGATGTCTTTGCTAGCCTTATTTCTGTGGAATCTGAGAACAGATATTTCGGAATCCTTTGAAGACTATAGGGCCAAAGGAAATATCCTCCGATAACAAAGAGAAGGAAGCTTTCTGAGAAACTCTTTGTGTTCTGTGAAATCATCACACAGAGTTACAGCTTTCCCCTCAAGTTGCCTTTCGCTAAGACAGTTCTTGTGGAATTGGCAAAGTGATATTTGGAAGCCCATAGAGGGTTATGGTGAAAAAGGAAATATCCTCAGATGAAATCTAGAAAGAAGCTTTCTGAGAAACTGCTTAGTGATCTGTTAATTTATCTCACAGAGTTACATCTGTATTTCGTGGATCTCTTTGCTAGCCTTATTTCTGTGGAATCTGAAAACAGATATTTCAGATCCCTTTGAAGACTATAGGGCGAAACCAAATATCCTCCGATAACAAAGTGAAAGAAGCTTTCTGAGAAACTTCTTTGTGTTCTGTGAAATCATCCAACAGAGATACAGCTTTCCCCTCAAGAAGCCTTTCGCTAAGACAGTTCTTTTGGAATTGGCAAAGTGATATATGGAAGCCCATAGAGGGCTATGGTGAAAAAGGAAATATCCTCAGATGAAATCTGGAAAGAAGCTTTGTGAGAAACTGCTCTGGGATGTGTGACTTCCACTCACAGAGTTACATCTCTATTTCGTGGATCTCTTTGCTAGCCTTATTTCTGTGGAATCTGAGAACAGATATTTCCGATCCCTTTTTAAGACTATAGGGCCAAAGGAAATATCCTCCGATAACAAAGAGAAAGAAGCTTTCTGAGAAACTTCTTTGTGTTCTGTGAAATCACCTCACAGAGTTACAGCGTTCCTCTTAAGAAGCCTTCGCTGAGACAGTTGTTGTGGAATTGGCAAAGTGATATTTGGAAGCCCTTAGAGGGCTATGGTTAAAAAGGAAATAACCTCAGATGAAATGTGGAAAGAAGCATTCTGAGAAACTGCTTAGTGTTCTGTTAATTCATCTCACAGAGTTACATCTGTATTTCGTGGATCTGTTTGCTAGCCTTATTTCTGTGGAATCTGAGAACGGATATTTCGAATCCCTTTGAAGACTATAGGGTCAAAGCAAATATCCTCCGAAAACAATGAGAAAGAAACTTTCTGAGAAACTTCTTTGTGTTGTGTGAAATCATCTCACAGAATTACAGCTTTCCCCTCAGGAAGCCTTTCCCTGAGACAGTTCTTGTGGAATTGGCAAACTGATATTTGGAAGCCCATAGAGGGCTACGGGGAAAAAGGAAATATCCTCAGATGAAATCTGGAAAGAAGTTTTCCGAGAAACTGCTCTCTGATGTGTGACTTCCACTCACAGAGTTACATCTGTATTTCGTGGATCTCTTTGCCAGCCTTATTTCTGTCGAATCTGAGAACAGATATTTCGGATCCCTTTGAAGACTATAGGGCCAAAGGAAATATCCTCCGATAACAAAGAGAAAGAAGTTTTCTGAGAAAATTCTCTGTGTTCTTGAAATCATCTCACAGAGTTACAGCTTTCCCCTCAAGAAGCCTTTCGCTAAGACAGTTCTTGTGGAATTGGCAATGTGATATTTGGAATCACATAGAGGTCTATGGTGAAAAAGGAAATAACCTCAGATGAAATCTGGAAAGAAGCTTTCCGAGAAATTGCTCTGTGATGTGAGACTTTCACTCACAGAGTTACATCTGCATTTCGTTGATCTCTTTGCTAGCCTTATTTCTGTGGAATCTGAGAACAGATATTTCGGATCCCTTTGAAGACTATAGGGCCAAAGGAAATATCCTCCGATAACAAAGAGAAAGAAGCTTTCTGAGAAACTTCTGTGCGTTCTGTGAAAACATCTCACAGAGTTACAGCTTTCCCCTCAAGAAGCCTTTCGCTAAGACAGTTCTTGTGGAATTGGCAAAGTGATATTTGAAAGGCCATAGAGGGCTATGGTGAAAAAGGAAATATCCTCAGATGAAATCTGGAAAGAAGCTTTCTGAAAAACTGCTTAGTCTTCTGATAATTCATCTCACAGAGTTACATCTGTATTTCCTGGACCTCTTTGCTAGCCTTATTTCATTGGAATCTGAGAACAGATATTTCGGATCCTTTTGAAGACTATAGGGCCAAAGGAAATATCCTCCGATAACAAAGAGAAAGAAGCTTTCTGAGAAACTTCTTTGTGTTCTGTGAAATCATCTCACAGAGTTACAGCTTTCACCTCAAGAAGCCTTTCGCTAAGACAGTTCTTGTGGAATTGGCAAAGTGATATTTGGAAGGACATAGAGGGCTATGGTGAAAAAGGAAATATCCTCAGATGAAATCTGGAAAGAAGCTTTCTGAGAAACTGCTTAGTCTTCTGATAATTCATCTCACAGAGTTACATCTGTATTTCCTGGACCTCTTTGCTAGCCTTATTTCATTGGAATCTGAGAACAGATATTTCGGATCCCTTTGAAGACTATAGGGCCAAAGGAAATATCCTCCGATAACAAAGAGAAAGAAGCTTTCTGAGAAACTTCTTTGTGTTCTGTGAAATCATCTCACAGAGTTACAGCTTTCACCTCAAGAAGCCTTTCGCTAAGACAGTTCTTGTGGAATTGGCAAAGTGATATTTGGAAGGACATAGAGGGCTATGGTGAAAAAGGAAATATCCTCAGATGAAATCTGGAAAGAAGCTTTCTGAGAAACTGCTTAGTCTTCTGTTAATTAATCTACAGAGTTACATCTGTATTTCGTGAATCTCTTTGCTAGCCTTATTTCTGTGGAATCTGAGGAGGGATATTTCGGATCCCTTTGAAGACTGTAGGGCCAAAGGAAATATCCTCCGACAACAAAGAGAAATAAACTTTCTGAGAAACTTCTTTGTGTTCTGTGAGTTCCTCTAACAGAGTTACAGCTTTCCAATCAAGAAGCCTTTCGCTAAGACAGTTCTTGTGGAATTGGCAAAGTGATATTTGGAAGCCCTTAGAGGACTATGGTGATAAAGGAAATATCCTCAGATGAAATCTGGAAAGAAGCTTTCTGAGAAACTGCTTAGTGTTCTGTTAATTCATCTCACAGAGTTACATCTGTATTTCGTGGATCTTTTTGCTAGCCTTATTTCTGTGGAATCTGAGAACAGATATTGCGGATCCCTTTGAAGACTATAGGGCCAAAGGAAATATCCTTTGATAACAAAGAGAAAGAAGCTTTTTGAGAAAATTCTTTGTGTTCTGTGAAATCACCTCACAGAGTTACAGCTTTCCCCTCATGAAGCCTTTGGCTAAGACAGTTCTTGTGGAATTGGCAAAGTGATATTTGGAAGCCCATAGAGGGCTATGCTGAAAAAGGAAATATCCTCAGATGGAATCTGGAAAGATGCTTTCCGAGAAACTGCTCTGTGATGTGTGACTTCCCCTCACAAACTTACATCTGTATTTCGTGGATCTCTGTGCTAGTCTTATTTCTGTGGAATCTGAGAACAGATATTGCGGATCCCTTTGAAGACTATAGGGCCAAAGGAAATATCCTCCGATAACAAAGAGAAAGAAGCTTTCTGAGAAACTTCTTTGTGTTCTGTGAAATCATCACACAGAGTTACAGCTTTCCCCTCAAGAAACCTTTCACTAAGAGAGTTCTTGTGGAATTGGCAAAGTGATATTTGGAAGCCCATAGAGGGCTAAGTTGAAAAAGGAAATATCCTCAGATGAAATCAGGAAAGAAGCTTTCTGAGAAACTGCTCTCTGATGTGTGAGTTCCACTCATAGAGTTACATCTGTATTTCGTGGATCTCTTTGCTAGCCTTATTTCTGTGGAATCTGAGAATAGATATTTCGGATACCTTTGAAGACTATAGGGCCAAAGGAAATATCCTCCGATAACAAAGAGAAAGAAGCTTTCTGAGAAACTTCTTTGTTTTCTATGAAATCATCCTACAGAGTTACAGCTTTCCCCTCAAGAAGCCTTTTGCTAAGACAGTTCTTGTGGAATTGGCAAAGTGATATTTGGAAGCCCTTAGAGGGCTATGGTGTAAAAGGAAATATCCTCAGATGAAATTTGGAAAGAAGCTTTCTGAGAAACTGCCCTGTGATGTGTGACTTCCACTCACAGAGTTACATCTGTATTTCGTGGAACTCTTTGCTAGCCTTATTTCTGTGCAATCTGAGAACAGATATTTCGGATCCCTTTGAAGACTATAGGGCCAAAGGAAATATCCTCCGATAACAAAGAGAAAGAAACTTTCTGAGAAACTTCTTTGTGTTCTGTGAAATCATCTCACAGAGATACCACTTTTCCCTCAAAAAGCCTTTCACTAAGACAGTTCTTGTGGAATTGGCAAAGTAATATTTGAAAGGCCGTAGAGGGCTATGGTGAAAAAGGAAATATCATCAGAGGAAATCTGGAAAGAAGCTTTCTGAGAAACTGCTTAGTGTTCTGTTATTTCATTTCACCGAGTTACATCTTTATTTCGTGGATCTCTTTGCTAGCCTTATTTCTGTGGAATCTGAGAACAGATATTTCGGATTCCTTTGAAGACTATAGGGCCAAAGGAAATATCCTCAGATAACAAAGGGAAAGAAGCTTTCTGAGAAACTACTTTGTGGTCTGTGAAATCATCTCACGGAGGTACAGCTTTCCCCTCAAGAAGGCTTTCGCTAAGACAGTTCTTGTGGAATTGGCAAAGTGATATTTGGAAGCCCTTAGAGGGTTACGGTGAAAAAGGAAATATCCTCAGATGAAATCTGGAAAGAAGCTTTCTGAGAAACTGCCCTGTGATGTGGGACTTCCACTCACAGAGTTACATCTGTATTTCGTGGAACTATTTGCTAGCCTTATTTCTGTTGAATCTGAGAACAGATATTTCGGATCCCTTTGAAGACTATAGGGCCAAAGTAAATATCCTCCGATAACAAAGAGAAAGAAGCTTTCTGAGAAACTCTTTGTGTTCTGTGAAATCATCTCACAGAGATACAGCTTTCCCCTCAAGAAGCCTTTCGCTAAGACAGTTCTTGTGGAATTGGCAAAGTGATATTTGGAAGCCCATAAAGGGCTATGGTGAAAAAGGAAATATCCTCAGATGAAATCTGGAAAGAAGCTTTCTGAGAAACTGCTCTGTGATGTGTGACTTCCACTGATAGAGTTACATCTGTATTTCGTGGATCTCTTTGCTAGCCTTATTACTGTGGAATCTGAGAACAGATATTTCGGATCCCTTTGAAGACTATAGGGCCAAAGGAAATATCCTCCGATAACAAAGAGAAAGAAGCTTTCTGAGAGACTTTTTGTGTTCTGTCAAATCATCTCATGGAGTTACAGCTTTCCCCTCAGGAAGCCTTTCGCTAAGACACTTCTTGTGGAATTGGCAAAGTGATATTTGGAACCCCGTAGAAGGCTATGGTGAAAAAGGAAATATCCTCAAGTGAAATCTGGAAAGAAGCTTTCTGAGAAACTGCTCAGTGTTCTGTTAATTCATCTCACAGAGTTACATCTGTATTTCGTGGATCTCTTTGCTAGCCTTATTTCTTTGGAATGTGAGAACAGATATTGCGGATCCCTTTGAAGACTATAGGGCCAAAGGAAATATCCTCTGATAACAAAGAGAAAGAAGCATTCTGAGAAAATTCTTTGTGTTCTGTGAAATCATCTCACAGAGTTACACCTTTACACTCAAGAAGCCTTTCGCTAAGACAGTTCTTGTGGAATTGGCAAAGTGATATTTGGAAGTCCATAGTGGGATATGGTGAAAAAGGAAATATCCTCAGATGAAATCTGGAAAGACGCTTTCCGAGAAACGGCTCTGTGATGTGTGACTTGCACTCACAGAATTTCATCTGTATTTCGAGGATCTCTTTGCTAGCCTTATTTCCTTGGGATCTGAGAACAAATAATTCGGATCCCTTTAAAGACTATGTGGCCAAAGGAAATATCCTCCGATTACAAAGAGAAAGAAACTTTCTGAGAAACTTCTTTGTGTTCTGTGAAATCACCTCACAAAGTTACAGCTTTCCCCTCAAGAAGCCTTTCGCTAAGACAGTTCTTGTGTAATTGGCAAGGTGATATTTGGCAGCCCATAGAGGGCTATGGTGCAAAAGGAAATATCCTCAGATGAAATCAGGAAAGAAGCTTTCAGAGAAACTGCTCTGTGATGTGTGACTTCCACTCAGAGAGTGACATCTGTATTTCGTGGATCTCTTTGCTGGACTTATTTCTGTGGAATCTGAGAACAGATATTTCTGATCCCTTTGAAGATTATAGGGCCAAAGGAAATATCCTCCAATAACAAAGACAAAGCAGCTTTTTGAGAAACTACTTTGTGTACTGTGAAATCATCTCACGGAGTTACAGCTTTCCCCTCAAGAAGCCTTTCGCTAAGACAGTTCTTGTGGAATTGACAAAGGGATATTTGGAAGCCCATAGAGGGCTACGGTGAAAAAGGAAATATCCTCAGATGAAATCTGGAAAGAAGCTTTCTGAGATACTGCTCTGTGATGTGTGACTTCCACTCATAGAGTTACAACTGTATTTCGTGGATCTCTTTGCTAGCCTTATTTCTGTGGAATCTGAGAACAGATATTTCGGATCCCTTTGAAGACTATACGGCCAAAGGAAATATCCTCCGACAAAAAAGAGAAAGAAGCCTTCTGAGAAACTTCTTTGTGTTCTGTGAAGTCATCTCACAGAGTTACAGCTTTCCCCTCATGAAGCCTTTTGCTAAGACAGTTCTTGTGGAATTGGCAAAGTGATATTTGAAAGCCCTTAGAGGGCTATGGTTAAAAAGGAAATATCCTCAGATGAAATCTGGAAAGAAGCTTTCTGAGAAACTGCTCTGTGATGTGTGACTTCCACTCATAGAGTTACATCTGTATTTCGCGGATTTCTTTGCTAGCCTTATTACTGTGGAATGTGAGAACAGATATTTCGGATCCCTTTGAAGACTATAGGGCCAACGGAAATATCCTCTGATAACAAAGAGAAAGAAGCTTTCTGAGACACTATTTTGTGTTCTGTGAAATCATCTCACGGAGTTACAGCTTTCCCCTCAGGAAGCCTTTCGCTAAGACACTTCTTGTGGAATTGGCAAAGTGATATTTGGAAGCCCATAGAGGGCTATGGTGAAAAAGGAAATATCCTCAAGTGAAATCTGGAAAGAAGCTTTCTAAGAAACTGCTCAGTGTTCTGTTAATTCATCTCACAGAGTTACATCTGTATTTCGTGATCTCTTTGCTAGCCTTATTTCTTTGGAATCTGAGAACAGATATTGCGGATCCCATTGAAGACTCTAGGGCCAAAGGAAATATCCTCTGATAACAAAGAGAAAGAAGCATTCTGAGAAAATTCTTTTTGTTCTGTGAAATCATCTCACAGAGTTACACCTTTACACTCAAGAAGCCTTTCGCTAAGACAGTTCTTGTGGAATGGGCAAAGTGATATTTGGAAGCCCATAGAGGGCTATGCTGAAAAAGGAAATATCCTCAGATGAAATCTGGAAAGACGCTTTCCGAGAAACGGCTCTGTGATGTTTGACTTGCACTCACAGAGTTACATCTGTATTTCGTGGTTCTCTTTGCTGGCTTTATTTCTGTGGAATCTGAGAACAGATATTTCCGATCCCTTTTAAGACTATATGGCCAAAGGAAATATCCTCCGATAACAAAGAGAAAGAAGCTTTCTGAGAAACTTCTTTGTGTTCTGTGAAGTCATCTCACAGAGTTACAGCTTTCCCCTCATGAAGCCTTTTGCAAAGACAGTTCTTGTGGAATTGGCAAAGTGATATTTGGAAGCCCTTAGAGGGCTATGGTTAAAAAGGAAATATCCTCAGATGAAATCCGGAAAGAAGCTTTCAGAGAAACTGCTTAGTGTTCTGTTAATTCATCTCACGGAGTTACATCTGTGTTTCCTGGATCTCTTTGCTAGCCTTATTTCTGTGGAATCTGAGAACAGATATTTCGGATCCCTTTGAAGACTATAGTGCCAAAGGAAATATCCTCCGATAACAAAGAGAAAGAAGCTTTCTGAGAAACTTCGTTGTGTCTGTGAAATCATCTCACAGAGTTACAGCTTTCCCCTCAAGAAGCCTTTCGCTAAGACAGTTCTTGTGGAATTGGCAAAGTGATATTTGGAAGCCCATAGAGGGCTATGGTGAAAAAGGAAATATCCTCAGATGAAATCTGGAAAGAAGCTTTCCGAGAAACTGCTCTGTGATGTGTGACTTCCCCTCACAGAGTTATATCTGTACGTCGTGGATCTCTTTGCTAGCCTTATTTCTGTGGAATCTGAGAACAGATATTTCGTATCCCTTTGAAGACCATACGGCCAAAGGAAATATCCTCCGATAACATAGAGAAAGAAGCTTTCTGAGAAACTCTTTGTGTTCTGTGAAATCATCTCACAGAGTTACAGCTTTCCCCTCAAGTATCCTTTGGCTAAGACAGTTATTGTGGAATTGGCAAAGTGATATTTGGAAGCCCATAGAGGGTTATGGTGAAAAAGGAAATATCCTCAGATGAAATCTGGAAAGAAGCTTTCTGAGAAACTGCTTAGTGTTCTGTTAATTCGTCTCACACAGTTACATCTGTATTTCGTGGATCTCTTTGCTAGCCTTATTTCTGTGGAATCTGAGAACCGATATTTCGGATCCCTTTGAAGACCATAGGGCCAAAGGTAATATCCTCCGATAACAAAGAGAAAGAAGCTTTCTGAGAAACTTCTTTGTGTTCTGTTAAATCATCGCACAGAGTTACAGCTATCCCCTCAAGAAGCCTTTCACTAAAACAGTTCTTGTGTAATTGGCAAAGTGATATTTGGAAGGCCATAGAGGGCTATGGAAGAAAAGGAAATATCCTCAGATGAAATCTGGAAAGAAGATTTCTGAAACTGCCCTGTGATGTGTGACTTCCACTCACAAAGTTACATCTATATTTGGTGGATCTCTTTGCTAGCCTTATTTCCGTGGAATCTGAGAACAGATATTTCGGATCCATGTGAAGACTATAGGGCCAAAGGAAATATCCTCCGATAAAAAAGAGAAAGATGGTCTCTGAGAAACTTCTTTGTGTTCTGTGAAATCATCTCACACAGCTACAGCTTTCCACTCCAGAAGCCTTTCGCTAAGACACTTCTTGTGGAATTGGCAAAGTGATATTTGGAAGCCCATAGAGGGCTACGGTGAAAAAGGAAATATCCTCAGATGAAATCTTTAAAGTTTTCTGAGAAACTGCTTAGTGTTCTGTTAATTCATATCACAGAGTTACATCTGAATTTCGTGGATCTCGTTGCTAGCATTATTTCTGTGGAATCTGAGAACAGATAATTTGGATCCCTTTGAAGACTATAGGGCCATAGGAAATATCCTCCGATAACAAAGAGAAAGAAGCTTTCTGAGAAACTTCTTTGTGTTCTGTGAAATCATCTTACAGAGTTACAGCTTTCCCCTCAAGAAGCCTTTCGCTAAGACAGTTCTTGTGGAATTGGCAAAGTCATATTTGGAAGCCCAAAGAGGGCTATGGTGAAAAAGGAAATATCCTCAGATGAAATCTGCAAAGAAGCTTTCTGAGAAACTGCTCTGTGATGTGTGACTTCCACTCACAGAGGTACATCTGTATTTCGTGGATCTCTTTGCTAGCCTTATTTCTGTGGAATCAGAGAACAGATATTTCGGATCCCTTTGAAGATGATAGGGAGAAAGGAAATATCCTCCGATAACAAAGAGAAAGAAGCTTTCTGAGAAACTTCTTTGTGTTCTGTGAAATCATCTCACAGAGTTACAGCTTTCCCCTGAAGAAGTCTTGCGCTAAGACAGTTCTTGTGTAATTGGCAAAGTGATATTTGGAAGGCCATAGAGGGCTATGGTGACAAAGGAAATATCATCAGATGAAATCTGGAAAGATGCTTTCTGAGAAACTGCTTAGTCTTCTGTTAATTCAACTCACAGAGTTACATCTGTATTTCGTGGATCTCTTTGCTGGCCTTATTTCTGTGGAATCTGAGAACAGATATTTCTGATCCCTTTGAAGATTATAGGGCCAGGGGAAATATCCTCCAATAACAAAGAGAAAGAAGCTTTTTGAGAAACTACTTTGTGTACTGTGAAATCATCTCACGGAGTTACAGCTTTCCCCTCAAGAAGCCTTTCGCTAAGACAGTTCTTGTGGAATTGACAAAGGGATATTTGGAAGCCCATAGAGGGCTATTTTGAAAAAGGAAATATCCTTAGATGAAATCTAGAAAGAAGCTTTCCGAGATACTGCTCTGTGATGTGTGACTTCCACTCATAGAGTTACAACTGTATTTCGTGGATCTCTTTGCTGGCCTTATTTCTGTGGAATCTGAGAACAGATATTTCCGATCCTTTTTAAGACTATATGGCCAAAGGAAATATCCTCCGATAACAAAGAGAAAGAAGCTTTCTGAGAAACTTCTTTGTGTTCTGTGAAGTCATCTCACAGAGTTACAGCATTCCCCTCATGAAGCCTTTTGCAAAGACAGTTCTTGTGGAATTGGCAAAGTGATATTTGGAAGCCCTTAGAGGGCTATGGTTAAAAAAGAAATATCCTCAGATGAAATCTGGAAAGAAGTTTTCAGAGAAACTGCTTAATGTTCTGTTAATTCATCTCACGGAGTTACATCTGTATTTCCTGGATCTCTTTGCTAGCCTTATTTCTGTGGAATCTGAGAACAGATATTTGGGATCCCTTTGAAGACTATAGTGCCAAAGGAAATATCCTCCGATAACAAAGAGAAAGAAGCTTTCTGAGAAACTTCGTTGTGTCTGTGAAATCATCTCACAGAGTTACAGCTTTCCCCTCAAGAAGCCTTTCGCTAAGACAGTTCTTGTGGAATTGGCAAAGTGATATTTGGAAGCCCATAGAGGGCTATGGTGAAAAAGGAAATATCCTCAGATGAAATCTGGAAAGAAGCTTTCCGAGAAACTGCTCTGTGATGTGTGACTTCCCCTCACAGAGTTATATCTGTACGTCGTGGATCTCTTTGCTAGCCTTATTTCTGTGGAATCTGAGAACAGATATTTCGTATCCCTTTGAAGACCATACGGCCAAAGGAAATATCCTCCGATAACATAGAGAAAGAAGCTTTCTGAGAAACTCTTTGTGTTCTGTGAAATCATCTCACAGAGTTACAGCTTTCCCCTCAAGTATCCTTTGGCTAAGACAGTTATTGTGGAATTGGCAAAGTGATATTTGGAAGCCCATAGAGGGTTATGGTGAAAAAGGAAATATCCTCAGATGAAATCTGGAAAGAAGCTTTCTGAGAAACTGCTTAGTGTTCTGTTAATTCGTCTCACACAGTTACATCTGTATTTCGTGGATCTCTTTGCTAGCCTTATTTCTGTGGAATCTGAGAACCGATATTTCGGATCCCTTTGAAGACCATAGGGCCAAAGGTAATATCCTCCGATAACAAAGAGAAAGAAGCTTTCTGAGAAACTTCTTTGTGTTCTGTTAAATCATCGCACAGAGTTACAGCTATCCCCTCAAGAAGCCTTTCACTAAAACAGTTCTTGTGTAATTGGCAAAGTGATATTTGGAAGGCCATAGAGGGCTATGGAAGAAAAGGAAATATCCTCAGATGAAATCTGGAAAGAAGATTTCTGAAACTGCCCTGTGATGTGTGACTTCCACTCACAAAGTTACATCTATATTTGGTGGATCTCTTTGCTAGCCTTATTTCCGTGGAATCTGAGAACAGATATTTCGGATCCATGTGAAGACTATAGGGCCAAAGGAAATATCCTCCGATAAAAAAGAGAAAGATGGTCTCTGAGAAACTTCTTTGTGTTCTGTGAAATCATCTCACACAGCTACAGCTTTCCACTCCAGAAGCCTTTCGCTAAGACACTTCTTGTGGAATTGGCAAAGTGATATTTGGAAGCCCATAGAGGGCTACGGTGAAAAAGGAAATATCCTCAGATGAAATCTTTAAAGTTTTCTGAGAAACTGCTTAGTGTTCTGTTAATTCATATCACAGAGTTACATCTGAATTTCGTGGATCTCGTTGCTAGCATTATTTCTGTGGAATCTGAGAACAGATAATTTGGATCCCTTTGAAGACTATAGGGCCATAGGAAATATCCTCCGATAACAAAGAGAAAGAAGCTTTCTGAGAAACTTCTTTGTGTTCTGTGAAATCATCTTACAGAGTTACAGCTTTCCCCTCAAGAAGCCTTTCGCTAAGACAGTTCTTGTGGAATTGGCAAAGTCATATTTGGAAGCCCAAAGAGGGCTATGGTGAAAAAGGAAATATCCTCAGATGAAATCTGCAAAGAAGCTTTCTGAGAAACTGCTCTGTGATGTGTGACTTCCACTCACAGAGGTACATCTGTATTTCGTGGATCTCTTTGCTAGCCTTATTTCTGTGGAATCAGAGAACAGATATTTCGGATCCCTTTGAAGATGATAGGGAGAAAGGAAATATCCTCCGATAACAAAGAGAAAGAAGCTTTCTGAGAAACTTCTTTGTGTTCTGTGAAATCATCTCACAGAGTTACAGCTTTCCCCTGAAGAAGTCTTGCGCTAAGACAGTTCTTGTGTAATTGGCAAAGTGATATTTGGAAGGCCATAGAGGGCTATGGTGACAAAGGAAATATCATCAGATGAAATCTGGAAAGATGCTTTCTGAGAAACTGCTTAGTCTTCTGTTAATTCAACTCACAGAGTTACATCTGTATTTCGTGGATCTCTTTGCTGGCCTTATTTCTGTGGAATCTGAGAACAGATATTTCTGATCCCTTTGAAGATTATAGGGCCAGGGGAAATATCCTCCAATAACAAAGAGAAAGAAGCTTTTTGAGAAACTACTTTGTGTACTGTGAAATCATCTCACGGAGTTACAGCTTTCCCCTCAAGAAGCCTTTCGCTAAGACAGTTCTTGTGGAATTGACAAAGGGATATTTGGAAGCCCATAGAGGGCTATTTTGAAAAAGGAAATATCCTTAGATGAAATCTAGAAAGAAGCTTTCCGAGATACTGCTCTGTGATGTGTGACTTCCACTCATAGAGTTACAACTGTATTTCGTGGATCTCTTTGCTGGCCTTATTTCTGTGGAATCTGAGAACAGATATTTCCGATCCTTTTTAAGACTATATGGCCAAAGGAAATATCCTCCGATAACAAAGAGAAAGAAGCTTTCTGAGAAACTTCTTTGTGTTCTGTGAAGTCATCTCACAGAGTTACAGCATTCCCCTCATGAAGCCTTTTGCAAAGACAGTTCTTGTGGAATTGGCAAAGTGATATTTGGAAGCCCTTAGAGGGCTATGGTTAAAAAAGAAATATCCTCAGATGAAATCTGGAAAGAAGTTTTCAGAGAAACTGCTTAATGTTCTGTTAATTCATCTCACGGAGTTACATCTGTATTTCCTGGATCTCTTTGCTAGCCTTATTTCTGTGGAATCTGAGAACAGATATTTGGGATCCCTTTGAAGACTATAGTGCCAAAGGAAATATCCTCCGATAACAAAGAGAAAGAAGCTTTCTGAGAAACTTCGTTGTGTCTGTGAAATCATCTCACAGAGTTACAGCTTTCCCCTCAAGAAGCCTTTCGCTAAGACAGTTCTTGTGGAATTGGCAAAGTGATATTTGGAAGCCCTTAGAGGGCTATGGTGAAAAAGGAAATATCCTCAGATGAAATCTGGAAAGAAGCTTTCCGAGAAACTGCTCTGTGATGTGTGACTTCCCCTCACAGAGTTATATCTGTACGTCGTGGATCTCTTTGCTAGCCTTATTTCTGTGGAATCTGAGAACAGATGTTTCGGATCCCTTTGAAGACCATAGGGCCAAAGGTAATATCCTCCGATAACAAAGAGAAAGAAGCTTTCTGAGAAACTTCTTTGTGTTCTGTTAAATCATCTCACAGAGTTACTGCTATCCCCTCAAGAAGCCTTTCGCTAAAACAGTTCTTGTGGAATTGGCAATGTGATATTTGGAAGGCCATAGAGGGCTATGGAAGAAAAGGAAATATCCTCAGATGAAATCTGGAAAGAAGCTTTCTGAAACTGCCCTGTGATGTGTGACTTCCACTCACAGAGTTACATCTATATTTCGTGGATCTCTTTGCTAGCCTTATTTCTGTGGAATCTGAGAACAGATATTTCGGATCCATGTGAAGACTATAGGGCCAAAGGAAATATCCTCCGATAAAAAAGAGAAAGATGTTCTCTGAGAAACTTCTTTGTGTTCTGTGAAATCATCTCACACAGCTACAGCTTTCCACTCCAGAAGCCTTTCGCTAAGACAGTTCTTGTGGAATTGGCAAAGTGATATTTGGAAGCCCATAGAGGGCTATGGTGAAAAAGAAAATATCCTCAGATGAAATCTTTATAGTTTTCTGAGAAACTGCTTAGTGTTCTGTTAATTCATATCACAGAGTTACATCTGAATTTCGTGGATCTCGTTGCTAGCATTATTTCTGTGGAATCTGAGAACAGATAATTTGGATCCCTTTGAAGACTATAGGGCCAAAGGAAATATCCTCCGATAACAAAGAGAAAGAAGCTTTCTGAGAAACTTCTTTGTGTTCTGTGAAATCATCTTACAGAGTTACAGCTTTCCCCTCAAGAAGCCTTTCGCTAAGACAGTTCTTGTGGAATTGGCAAAGTGATATTTGGAAGCCCAAAGAGGGCTATGGTAAAAAAGGAAATATCCTCAGATGAAATCTGGAAAGAAGCTTTCTGAGAAACTGCGCTGTGATGTGTGACTTCCACTCACAGAGTTACATGTGTATTTCGTGGATCTCTTTGCTGGCCTTATTTCTGTGGAATCTGAGAACCGATATTTCGGATCCCTTTGAAGACCATAGGGCCAAAGGTAATATCCTCCGATAACAAAGAGAAAGAAGCTTTCTGAGAAACTTCTTTGTGTTCTGTTAAATCATCTCACAGAGTTACTGCTATCCCCTCAAGAAGCCTTTCGCTAAAACAGTTCTTGTGGAATTGGCAATGTGATATTTGGAAGGCCATAGAGGGCTATGGAAGAAAAGGAAATATCCTCAGATGAAATCTTTAAAGTTTTCTGAGAAACTGCTTAGTGTTCTGTTAATTCATATCACAGAGTTACATCTGAATTTCTTGGATCTCGTTGCTAGCCTTATTTCTGCGGAATCTGAGAACAGATAATTTGGATCCCTTTGAAGACTATAGGGCCAAAGGAAATATCCTCCAATAACAAAGAGAAAGAAGCTTTCTGAGAAACTTCTTTGTGTTCTGTGAAATCATCTTACAGAGTTACAGCTTTCCCCTCAAGAAGCCTTTCGCTAAGACAGTTCTTGTGGAATTGGCAAAGTGATATTTGGAAGCCCAAAGAGGGCTATGGTGAAAAAGGAAATATCCTCAGATGAAATCTGGAAAGAAGCTTTCTGAGAAAATGCTTAGTCTTCTGTTAATTCATCTGACAGAGTTACATCTGTATTTCGTGGATCTCTTTGCTAGCCTTATTTCTGTGGAATCTGAGAACAGATATTTCGGATCCCTTTGAGGACAATAGGGCCAAAGGAAATATCCTCCGATAACAAAGAGAAAGAAGTTTTCTGAGAAACTTCTTTGTGTTCTTGAAATCATCCCACAGAGTTACAGCTTTCCCCTCAAGAAGTCTTTCGCTAAGACAGTTCCTGTGGAATTAGCAAAGTGATATTTGGAAGCCCATAGTGTGCTGTGGTGAAAAAGGAAATATCCTCAGATGAAATCTGGAAAGAAGCTTTCTGATAAACTGCTTAGTGTTCTGGTAATTCATCTCACAGAGTTTCATCTGTATTTCGTGGATCTCTTTCCTAGCCTTATTTCTGTGGAATCTGAGAACAGATATTTCGGATCCCTTTGAAGACTATAGGGCCAAAGGAAATATCCTACGATAACAAAGAGAAAGAAGCTTTCTGAGAAAATTCTTTGTGTTCTATGAAATCATCTCACAGAGTTACAGCTTTCCTCTCTGGAAGCCTTTCGCTAAGACAGTTCTTGTGGAATTGGCAAAGTGATATTTGGAAGCCCGTAGAGGGCTATGGTGAAAAAGGAAATATCCTCCGAAGAAATCTGGAAAGAAGCTTTTCGAGAAACTGCTCTGTGATGTGTGACTTCCAATCAGAGAGTTACATCTGTATTTCGTGGATCTCTTTGCTAGACTTATTTCTGAGGAATCTGAGAACAGATATATCGGATCCCTTTGAACACTATAGGGCCAAAGGAAATGTCCTCCGACAAAAAAGAGAAAGAAGCCTTCTGAGAAACTTCTTTGTGTTCTGTGAAAACATCTCACAGAGTCACAGCTTTCCCCTCAAGAAGCCTTTCGCTAAGACAGTTCTTGTGGAATTGGTAAAGTGATATTTGGAAGCCCATAGAGGGCTATGGTGAAAAAGGAAATATCCTCAGATGAAATCTGGAAAGAAGCTTTCCGAGAAACTGATCTGTGATGTGTGACTTCCACTCACAGAGTTATATCTGTACGTCGTGGATCTCTTTGCTAGCCTTATTTCTGTGGAATCTGAGAACAGATATTTCTGATCCCTTTGAAGACTATACGGCCAAAGGAAATATCCTCCGAAAACAAAGAGAAAGAAGCTTGCTGAGAAACTCTTTGTGTTCTGTGAAATCATCTCACAGAGTTCCAGCTTTCTCCTCAAGAAGACTTTCGCTAGGACAGTTCTTGTGGAATTGGCATAGTGATATTTGCAAGCCCATAGAGGGCTATGGTGAAAAAGAAAATATCCTCAGATGAAATCTGGAAAGAAGCTTTCTGAGAAACTGCTTAGTCTTCTGTTAATTCATCTCACAGAGTTACATCTGTATTTGGTGGGTCTCTTTGCTAGCCTTATTTCTGTGGAATCTGAGAACAGATATTTCGGATCCCTTTGAAGACTATAGGGCCATAGGAAATATCCTCCGATAACAAAGAGAAAGAAGCTTTCTGAGAAACTTCCTTGTGTTCTGTGAAATCATCTCACAGAGTTACAGCTTTCCCCTCAAGAAGCCTTTCGCTAAGACAGTTCTTGTGGAATTGGCAAAGTGATATTTGGAAGCCCATAGAGGGCTATGCTGAAAAAGGAAATATCTTCAGATGAAATCTGGAAAGAAGCTTTCTGAGAAACTGCTCTGTGATGTGTCACTTCCACTCACAGAGTTACATCTGTATTTCGTGGATCTCTTTGCTAGCCTTATTTCTGTGGAATCTGAGAACAGATATTTCGGATCCCTTTGAAGTCTATACGGCCAAAGGAAATATCCCCCGACAACAAAGAGAAAGAAGGTTTCTGAGAAACTTCTTTGTGTTCTATGAAACCATCTGACAGAGTTACAGCGTTCCCCTCAAGAAGCCTTTCGCTAATACAGTTCTTGGGGAATTGGCAAAGTGATATTTGGAAGACCATAGAGGGCTATGGTGAAAAAGGAAATATCCTCAGAGGAAATCTGGAAAGAAGCTTTCTGAGAAACTGCTTAGTGTTCTGTTCATTCATCTCACACAGTTACAACTGTATTTCGTGGATCTCTTTGCTAGGTTTACTTCTGTGGAATCTGAGAACAGATATTTCGGATCCCTTTGAAGACTATAGAGAGAAAGGAGATATCCTCCAATAAAAAAGAGAAAGAAGCTTTCTGAGAAACTTCTTTGTGTTCTGTGAAATCATCTAACAGAGATACAGCTTTCCCCTCAAGAAGCCTTTCGCTAAGACAGTTCTTGTGGAATTGACAAAGTGATATTTGGAAGCCCATAGAGGGCTATGGTGAAAAAGGAAATATCCTCAGATGAAATCTGGAAAGAAGCTTTCCGAGAAACTACTCTGTGATGTGTGACTTCCACTCACAGAGTTACATCTGTATTTCGTGCATCTGTTTGCTAGCCTTATTTCTGTGGAATCTGAGAACAGATATTTCGGATCCCTTTGAAGACTATAGGGCCAAAGGAAATATCCTGCGATAACAAAGAGAAAGAAGCTGTCTGAGACACTTCTTTGTGTACTGTGAAATCATCTCACAGACTTCCAGCTATCCCCTCAAGAAGACTTTCGCTAAGACAGTTCTTGTGGAATTGGCAAAGTGATATTTGGAAGCCCATAGAGGGCTATGGTGAAAAAGAAAATATCGTCAGAAGAAATCTGGAAAGAAGCTTTCTGAGAAACTGCTTAGTGTTCTGTTAATTCATCTCACAGAGTTACATCTGTATTTCGTGGATCTCTTTGCTAGCCTTATTTCTGTGGATTCTGAGAACAGATATTTCGGATCCCTTTGAAGACTATAGGACCAAAGGAAATATCCTCCGGTAACAAAGAGAAAGAAGCTTTCAGAGAAACTTCTTTGTGTTCCGGGAAATCATCTCACAGAGTTACAGCTTTCCCCTCAAGAAGCCTTTCGCTAAGACAGTTCTTGTGTAATTGGCAAAGTATTATTTGGAAGCCCATAGGGGCTATAGTGAAAAAGGAAATATCCTGAGATGAAATCTGGAAAGAAGCTTTCTGAGAAACTGCTCTGTGATGTGTGACTTCCACTCACAGAGTTACATGGGTATTTCGTGGATCTCTTTGCTAGCCTTATTTCTGTGGAATCTGAGAACAGATATTTCGGATCCCTTTGAAGACTATATGGCCAAAGTAAATATCCTCCGATAACAAAGAGAAAGAAGCTTTCGGAGAAACTTCTTTGTGTTCTGTGAAATCATCTCACAGACTTACAGCGTTCCCCTCAACAAGCCTTTCGCTAAGACAGTTCTTGTGGAATTGGCAAAGTGATATTTGGAAGCCCATAGAGGGCTATGGAGAAAAAGGAAATATCTTCAGATGAAATCTGGAAAGAAGTTTTCTGAGAAACTGCTCTGTGATGAGTGACTTCCACTCACAGAGTTACATCTGTATTTCGTGGATCTCTTTGCTAGCCTTATTTCTGTGGAATCTGAGAACAGATACTTCTGATTCCTTAGAAGATTATAGGGCCAAAGTGAATATCCTGCGATAACAAAGAGAAAGAAGCTTTCTGAGAAAATGCTTTGTGTTCTCTGAAATCATCTCACAGAGTTACAGCTTTGCCCTCAAGAAGTCTTTCGCTAAGACAGTTCCTGTGGAATTGGCAAAGTGATGTTTGAAAGCCCATAGAGGGCTGTGGTGAAAAAGGAAATATCCTCCGATGAAATCTGGAAAGAAGCTTTGTGAGAAACAGCTCTGTAATGTGTGACTTCCACTCACAGAGTTACATCTGTATTTCCTGGATCTCTTTGCTAGCCTTATTTCTGTGGAATCTGAGAACAGATATTTCGGATCTCTTTGAAGACTATAGGGCCAAAGGAAATATCCTCCGATAACAAGGAGAAACAAGCTTTCTGAGAAACTTCTTTGTGTTCTGTGAAATTATCTCACAGAGTTACAGATGTGCAGTCTAGAAGCCTTTCACTAAGACAGTTCTTGTGGAATTGGCAAAGTGATATTTGGAAGCCCATAGAGGGCTATGGTGAAAAAGGAAATATCCTCAGATGAATTCTGGAAAGAAGCTTTCTGAGAAACTGCTTAGTGTTCTGTTAATTCATCTCACAGAGTTACATCTGTATTTCGTGGATCTCTTTGCTAGCCTTATTTCTGTGGAATCTGAGAACAGATATTTCGTATCCCTTTGAAGACTATAGGACCAAAGGAAATATCCTCCGATAACAAAGAGAAAGAAGCTTTCTGAGAAACCTCTTTGTGTTCTGTGAAATCATCACACAGAGTTAGCGCTTTCCCCTTTAGAAGCCTTTCGCTAAGACAGTTCTTGTGGAATTGGCAAAGTGATTTTTGGAAGCCCATAGAGGGCTATGGTGAAAAAGGAAATATACTCAGATGAAATCTGGAAAGAAGCTTTCTGAGAAACTGCTTAGTGTTCTGTTAATTCATCTCACACAGTTACATCTGTATTTCTTGGATCTCTTTGGTAGCCTTATTTCTGTGGAATCTGAGAACAGATATTTCGGATCCCTTTGATGACTATAGGGCAAAAGGAAATATCCACCGATAACAAAGAGAAAGAAGCTTTCTGAGAAACTTCTTTGTGTACTGTGAAATCATCTCACAGAGTTCCAGCTTTCCCCTCAAGAAGACTTTCGCTAAGACAGTTCGTGTGGAATTGGCAAAGTGATATTTGGAAGCCTATAGAGGGCTATGGTGAAAAAGGAAATATCCTCAGATGAAATCTGGAAAGAAGCTTTCTGAGAAACTGTTTAGTGTTCTGTTAATTCATCTCACAGAGTTACATCTGTATTTCGTGGATCTCTTTGCTAGCCTTATTTCTGTGGAAACTGAGAACAGATATTTCGGATCCCTTTGAAGACTATAGGGCCAAAGTAAATATCCTCCGATAACAAAGAGAAAGAAGCTTTCTGAGAAACTTCTTTGCGTTCTGTGAAATCATCTGACAGAGTTACAGCTTTCCCCTCAAGAAGCCTTTCGCTAAGACAGTTCTTGTGGAATTGGCAAAGTGATATTTGGAAACCCATAGAGGGCTATGGTGAAAAAGGAAATATCCTCAGATGAAATCTGGAAAGAAGCTTTCTGAGATACTGCTCTGTGATTGTGACTTCCACTCACAGAGTTACATCTGTATTTCGTGGATCTCTTTGCTAGCCTTATTTCTGTGAAATCTGAGAACAGATATTTCCGATCCCTTTGAAGACTATAGGGACAAAGGAAATATCCTCCGATAACAAAGAGGAAGAAGCTTTCTGAGAAACTTCTTTGAGTTCTGTGAAATCGTCTCACAGAGTTACAGCGTTGCCGTCAAGAAGCCTTTCGATAAGACAGTTCTGGTGTATTGGCAAAGTGATATTTGGAAGCCCATAGAGGGCTATGGTGAAAAAGGAAATATCCTCCGATGAAATCTGGAAAGAATCTTTTCGAGAAACTGCTTAGTCTTCTGTTAATTCATCTCACAGAGTTACATGTGTGTTTCGTGGATCTCTTTGCTAGCCTTATTTCTGTTGAATCTGAGAGGAGATATTTCGGATCCCTTTGAAGACTATAGGGCCAAAAGAAATATCCTCCTTTAACAAAGAGAAAGAAGCTTTCCGAGAAACTTCTTTGTGTTCTGTGATATTATCTCACGGAGTTACAGCTTTCCCCTCAAGAAGCCTTTCGCTAAGACAGTTCTTGGGCAATTTTCAAAGTGATATTTGGAAGCCCATTGAGGGCTAGGGTGAAAAAGGAAATATCCTCAGATGAAATCTGGAAAGAAGCTTTCTGAGTAACTGCTCTGTGATGTGTGACTTCCCCTCACAGAGTTACATCTGTATTTTGTGGACCTCTTTGCTAGCCTTATTTCTGTGGAATCTAAGAACAGATATTTCGGAACCCTTTGAAGACCATAGGGCCAAAGGAAATATCCTCCGATAACAAAGAGAAAGAAGCTTTCTGAGAAACTTCTTTGTGTTCTGTGAAATCATCTCATAGAGTAACAGCTTTGCCCTCAAGAAGCCTTTCGCTAAGATAGTTCTTGTGGAATTGGAAAAGTGATATTTTGAAGCCCATAGAGGGCTATGGTGAAAAAGGAAATATCCTCAGACGAAATCTGGAAAGAAGCTTTCTGAGAAACTACTCTGTGATTGTGACTTCCACTCACAGAGTTACATCTGTATTTCGTGGATCCCTTTGTAGCCTTATTTCTGTGAAATATGAGAACAGATATTTCGGATCCCTTTGAAGAGTATAGGGCCAAAGGAAATATCCTCCGATAACAAAGAGAAAGAAGCTTTTTGAGAAACTTCTTTAGGTTCTGTTAAATCATCTCACAGATTTACAGCTTTGCCCTCAAGAAGCCTTTCGCTAAGACAGTTCTTGTGGAATTGGCAAAGTGATATTTGGATGTCTTAGAGGGCTATGGTGAAAAAGGAAATATCCTAAGATGAAGTCTGTAAAGAAGATCTGAGAAACTGCTTAGTCTTCTGCTAATTCATCTCACAGAATTACATATGTATTTCGTGGATCTCTTTGCTAGCCTTATTTCTGTGGAATCTGAGAACAGATATTTCGGATCCCTTTGAAGACTATAGGGGCTAAGGAAATATCCCCCGATAACAAAGGAAAGAAGCTTTCTGAGAAACTTCTTTGTGGTCTGTGAAATCATCTCACAGAGATACAGCTTTCCCTTCAAGAATCCTTACGCTATGACAGTTCTTATGGAATTGGAAAAGTGATATTTGGAAGCCCATAGAGGGCTATTGTGAGAAAGGAAATATCCTCAGATGAAATCTGGAAAGAAGCTTTCTGAGAAACTGCTCTGTGATGTGTGACTTCCACTCACAGAGTTATATCTGTATTTCGTGGATCTCTTTGCTAGCCTTATTTGTGTGGAATCTGAGAACAGATATTTCGGATCCCTTTGAAGACTATAGGGACAATGGAAATATCCTCCGATAACAAAGAGAAAGAAGCTTTCTGAGAAACTTCTTTCTCTTCTGTGAATTCATCTCACAGAGTTAGAGCTTTGCCCTCAAGAAGCCTTTCCTAAGACAGTTCTTGTGGAATTGGCAAAGTGATATTTGGATGCCAAGAGAGGGCTATGGTGAAAAAGGAAATATCCTCAGATGAAGTCTGGAAAGAAGCTTTCTGAGAAACTGCTTAGTCTTCTGCTAATTCATCTCACAGAGTTACATATGTATTTCGTGGATCTCCTTGCTATCCTTATTTCTGTGGAATCTGAGAACAGATATTTCAGATTCCTTTGAAGAGTATAGGGCCAAAGGAAATATCCTCCGATAACAAAGAGAAAGAAGCTTTCTGAGAAAATTCTTTGTGTTCCCTGAAATCATATCACAGAGTTACAGCTTTCGCCTCAAGAAGCCTTTCGCTAGACAGTTTTTTGGAATTGGCAAAGTATTATTTGGAAGCCCGTTGAGGGCTATGGTGAAAAAGGAAATATCCTCAGATGAAATCTGGAAATAAGCTTTCTGAGAAACTGCTTAGTGTTCTGTTAATTCATCTCGCAGAGTTACATCTGAATTTCCTTGGTCTCTTTGCCAGCCTTATTACTGTGGAATCTGAGAACAGATATTTCGGATCCCTTTGAAGACTATAGGGCCAAAGGAAATATCCTCCGCTAACAAAGAGAAAGAAGCTTTCTGAGAAACTTTCTTTGTGTTCTCTGAGATCATCTCACAGAGTTACAGCTTTCTCCTCAAGAAGCCTTTGGCTAAGACAGTTTTTGTGGAATTGGCAAAGTGATATTTGGAAGCCCATAGAGGGCTATGGTGAAAAAGAAAATATCCTCAGATTAAATCTGGAAAGAAGCTTTCTGAGAAACTTCTTTGTGTTCTGTGAAATTATCTCACAAAGTTACAGCTTTCCCCTCAAGAAGCCTTTCGCTAAGACAGTTCTTGTGGAATTGGCAAAGTGATATTTGGAAGCCCATAGAGGGCTATGGTGAAAAAGGAAATATCTTCAGATGCAATCTGGAAAGAAGCTTTCTGAGAAACTGCTTAGACTTCTGATAATTCATCTCACAGAGTTACATCCGTATTTCGTGGATCTCTTTGCTAGCCTTATTTCTGTGGAATCTGAGAACAGATATTTCGGATCCCTTTGAAGACTATAGGGCCACAGGAAATATCCTCCGATAACAAAGAGAAATAAGCTTTCTGAGAAACTTCTTTGTGTTCTGTGAAATCATCTCACAGAGTTACAGCTTTCGCCTCTAGAAGCCTTTCGCTAAGACAGTTCTTGTGGAATTGGCAAAGTGATATTTGGAAGACCATAGAGGGCTATGGTGAAAAAGGAAATATCCTCAGATAAAATCTGGAAAGAAGCTTTCGGAGAAACTGCTCTGTGATGTGTGACTTCTACTCACAGAGTTACATCTGTATTTCGTGGATCTCTTTGCTAGCCTTATTTCTGTGGAATCTGAGAACAGATATTTCGGATCCCTTTGAAGACTATAGGGGCAAAGGAAATATCCCCCGATAACAAAGGAAAGAAGCTTTCTGAGAAACTTCTTTGTGGTCTGTGAAATCATCTCTCAGAGTTACAGCTTTCCCCTCAAGAAGCCTTACGCTATGACAGTTCTTGTAGAATTGGCAAAGTGATATTTGGAAGCCCATAGAGGGCTATGGTGAGAAAGGAAATATCCACAGATGAAATCTGGAAAGAAGCTTTCTGAGAAACTGCTTAGTCTTCTGTTAATTTATGTCACAGAGTTACATCTGTATTTCATGGATCGCTTTGCTAGCCTTTTTTCTGTGAAATCTGAGAACAGATATTTCGGATCCCTTTGAAGACTATAGGGCCAAAGGAAATATCCTCCGATAACAAAGAGAAAGAAACATTCTGAGAAACTTCTTTGTGTTCTGTGAAATCATCTCATAGAGTTACACCTTTCCCCTCAAAAGGCCTTTAGCTAAGACAGTTCTTGTGGAATTGGCAAAGTGATATTTGGAAGCCCATATAGGGCCATGGTGAAAAAGGAAATATCCTCAGATGAAATCTGGAAAGAAGCTTTCTGAGAAACTGCTCTGTGATGTGTGACTTCCACTCACAGGGTTACATCTGTATTTCGTGGATCTCTTTGCTAGCCTTATTTCTGTGGAATCTGAGAACAGATATTTCGGATCCCTTTGAAGACTATAGGGCCAATGGAAATATCCTCTGATAACAAAGAGAAAGAAGCTTTCTGAGAAACTTCTTTCCCTTCTGTGAATTCATCTCACAGAGTTACAGCTTCCCCCTCAAGAAGCCTTTCCCTAAGACAGTTTTGTGGAATTGGCAAAGTGATATTTGGATGCCAAGAGAGGGCTATGGTGAAAAAGGAAATATCCTCAGATGAAGTCTGGAAAGAAGCTTTCTGAGAAACTGCTTAGTGTTCTGTTAATTCATCTCACAGAGTTACATCTGTATTTCGTGGATCTCTTTGCTAGCCTTATTTCTGTGGAATCTGAGAACAGATATTTCAGATTCCTTTGAAGAGTATAGGGCCAAAGGAAATATCCTCCGATAACAAAGAGAAAGAAGCTTTTTGAGAAAATTCTCTGTGTTCCCTGAAATCATATCACAGAGTTACAGCTTTCGCCTCAAGAAGCCTTTCGCTAGACAGTTTTTTGGAATTGGCAAAGTATTATTTGGAAGCCCGTTGAGGGCTATGGTGAAAAAGGAAATATCCTCAGATGAAATCTGGAAAGAAGATTTCTGAGAAACTGCTTACTGTTCTGTTAATTCATCTCACAGAGTTACATTTGTATTTCCTTGGTCTCTTTGCCAGCCTTATTACTGTGGAATCTGAGAACAGATATTTCGGATCCCTTTGAAGACTATAGGGCGAAAGGAAATATCCTCCGATAAAAAAGAGAAAGAAGCTTTCTGAGAACCTTTCTTTGTGTTCTGTGAGATCATCTCACAGAGTTACAGCTTTCCCCTCAAGAAGCCTTTGGCTAAGACAGTTTTTGTGGAATTAGCAAAGTGATATTTGGAAGCCCATAAAGGGCTATGGTGAAAAAGAAAATATCCTCAGATTAAATCTGGAAAGAAGCTTTCTGACAAACTTCTTTTTGTTCTGTGAAATCATCTCACACAGTTACAGCTTTCCCCTCAAGAAGCCTTTCTCTAAGACAGTTCTTGTGGAATTGGCAAAGTATTATTTGGAAGCCCATAGAGGGCTATGGTGAAAAAGGAAATATCCTCAGATGAAAACTGGAAAGAAGCTTTCCGAGAAACTGCTCTGTGATGTGTGACTTCCACTCACAGAGTTACATCTGTATTTCGTGGATCTCTTTGCTAGCCTTATTTCTGTGAAATCTGAGAACAGATATTTCGGATCCCTTTGAAGACTATAGGGCCAATGGAAATATCCTCCGATAACAAAGAGAAAGAAGCTTTCTGAGAACCTTCTTTGTGTTCTGTGAAATCATCTCACAGAGTTACAGCTTTCCCCTCAAGAAGCCTTTCCCTAAGATAGTACTTGAGGAATTGGCAAAGTGATATTTGGAATGCCATAGAGGGCTACGGTGAAAAAGGAAATATCCTCAAATGAAATCTGGAAAGAAGCTTTCTGAGAAACTGCTTAGTGTTCTGTTAATTCATCTCACAGAGTTACACCTGTATTTCGTGGATCTCTTTGCTAGCCTTATTTCTGTGGAATCTGAGAACAGATATTTCGGATCCCTTTGAAGACTATAGGGTCAAAGGAAATATCCTCCAATAACAAAGAGAAAGAATCTTTCTGAGAATCTTCTTTGCGTTCTGTGAAATCATCTGACAGAATTACAGCTTTCCCTTCAAGAAGCCTTTCGCTAAGACAGTTCTTGTGGAATTGGCAAAGTGATATTTGGAAGCCCATAGAGGGCTATGGTGAAAAAGGAAATATCCTCAGATGAAATCTGGAAAGAAGCTTTCTGAGAAACGGCTTAGTGTTCCGCTAATTCATCTCACAGAGTTACATCTGAATTTCGTGGATCTCTTTGCCAGCCTTATTTCTGTGGAATCTGAGAACAGATATTTCGGATCCCTTTGAAGAGTATAGGGCCAAAGAAATATCCTCCGATAACAAAGAGGAAGAAGCTTTCTGAGAAACTTCTTTGTGTTCTTGAAATCACCTCACAGAGTTACAGCTTTCCCCTCAAGAAGCCTTTCGCTAAGACAGTTCTTGTGGAATTGGCAAATTGATATTTGGAAGCCCATAGAGGGCTATGGTGAAAAAGGAAATATCCACAGATGAAATCTGGAAAGAAGCTTTCTGAGAAACTGGTTAGTCTTCTGTTAATTCAACTCACAGAGTTACATCTGTATTTCGTGGATCTCTTTGCTAGCCTTATTTGTGTGGAATCTGAGAACAGATATTTCGGATCCCTTTGAAGACCACAGGGCCAAAGGAAATATCCTCCGATGACAAAGAGAAAGAAGCTTTCTGAGAAACTTCTTTGTGTTCTGTGAAATCATTTCACAGAGTTACAGCTTTCCCCTCAAGAAGCCTTACGCTATGACAGTTCTTGAGGAATTGGCAAAGTGATATTTGGAAGCCCATAGAGGGCTAGGGTGAAAAAGGAAATATCCTCAGATGAAATCTGGAAAGAAGCTTTCTGAGAAACTGCTTAGTCTTCTGTTAATTCATCTCACAGAGTTACATCTGTATTTCGTGGATCTCTTTGCCAGCCTTATTTCTGTGGAATCTGAGAACAGATATTTCGGATCCCTTTGAAGACTATAGGGCCAAAGGAAATATCCTCTGATAACAAGGGAAAGAATCTGTCTGAGAAAGTTCTTTGTGTTCTGTGAAATCATCTCACAGAGTTACAGCTTTCCCCTCAAGAAGCCTAACGCTATGACGGTTCTTGTGGAATTGGCAAAGTGATATTTGGAAGCCCATAGAGGGCTATGGTGAAAAAGGAAATATACTAAGATGAAATCTGGGAAGAAGTTTTCTGAGAAACTGGTTAGTCTTCTGTTAATTCATGTCACAGAGTTACATCTGAATTTCAAGGATCTCTTTGCCAGCCTTATTTCTGTGGAATCTGAGAACAGATATTTCGGATCCCTTTGAAGACTATACGGCCAATGGAAATATCCTCCGATAACAAAGAGAAAGATGCTTTCTGAAAAACTACTTTGTGTTCTCTGAAATCATCTCACAGAGTTACAGCATTCCCCTCAAGAAGCCTTTCGATAAGACAGTTCTTGTGGAATTGGCAAAGTGATATTTGGAAGCCCATAGAGGGCTATGGTGAAAAAGGAAATATCCTCAGATGAAATCTGGAAAGAAGCTTTCTGAGAACCTGCTCTGTGATGTGTGACTTCCACTCAACGAGTTACATCTGTATTTCGAGGATCTCTTGGCTAGCCTTATTTCTGTGGAATCTGAGAACAGATATTTCGGATCCCTTTGAAGACTATAGGGCCAATGGAAATATCCTCCGATAACAAAGAGAAAGAAGCTTTCTGAGAAACTTCTTTCTGTTCTGTAAAAGCATCTCACAGAGTTACAGCTTTCCCCTCAAGAAGCCTTTCTCTAAGACAGTTCTTGTGGAATTGGCAAAGTATTATTTGGAAGCCCATAGAGGGCTATGGTGAAAAAGGAAATATCCTCAGATGAAATCTGGAAAGAAGCTTTCCGAGAAACTTCTCTGTCATGTGTGACTTCCACTCACAGAGTTACATCTGTATTTCCTGGATCTCTTTGCTAGCCTTATTTCTGTGGAATCTGAGAACAGATATTTCGGATCCCTTTGTAGACAATAGGGACAAAGGAAATATCCTCCAATAACAAAGAGAAAGAATCTTTCTGAGAATCTTCTTTGCGTTCTGTGAAATCGACTGACAGAGTTACAGCTTTCCCTTCAAGAAGCCTATCGCTAAGACAGTTCTTGTGGAATTGGCAAAGTGATATTTGGAAGCCCAAAGAGGGCTATGGTGAAAAAGGAAATATCCTCAGATGAAATCTGGAAAGAAGCTTTCTGAGAAACTGCTTAGTGTTCCGCTAATTCATCTCACAGAGTTACATCTGTATTTCGTGGATCTGTTTGCTAGCCTTATTTCTGTGAAATCTGAGAACAGATATTTCGGATCCCTTTGAAGAGTATAGGGCCAAAGGAAATATCCTCCGATAACAAAGAGGAAGAAGCTTTCTGAGAAACTTCTTTGTGTTCTGTGAAATCATCTCACAGAGTTACAGCGTTGCCCTCAAGAAGCCTTTCGCTAAGACAGTTCTTGTGGAATTGTCAAATTGATATATGGAAGCCCATAGAGAGCTATGGTGAAAAAGGAAATATCCACAGATGAAATCTGGAAAGAAGCTTTCAGAGAAACTGCTTAGTCTTCTGTTAATTCATCTCACAGAGATACATCTGTATTTCGTGGATCTCTTTGCCAGCCTTATTACTGTGGAATCTGAGAACAGATATTTCGGATCCCTTTGAAGACTATAGGGCCAAAGGAAATATCCTCCGATAACAAAGAGAAAGAAGCTTTCTGAGAAACTTCTTTCTGTTCTGTGAAATCATCTCACAGAGTTACAGCTTTCTCCTCAAGAAGCCTTTCACTAAGACAGTTCTTGTGGAATTGGCAAAGTTATATTTGGAAGCCCTTACAGGGGTATAGTGAAAAAGGAAATATCCTCAGATGAAATCTGGAAAGAAGCTTTTTGAGAAATTGCTTAGTGTTCTGTTAATTCATCTCACAGAGTTACATCTGTATTTCGTGGATCTCTTTGCTAGCCTTATTTCTGTGGAATCTGAGAACAGATATTTCGGATCCCTTTGAAGACTATAGGGACAAAGGAAATATCCTCCGATAACAAGGGAAAGAAGCTGTCTGAGAAAGTTCTTTGTGTTCTGTGAAATCATCTCACAGAGTTACAGCTTTCCCCTCAAGAAGCCTAACGCTATGACAGTTCTTGTGGAATGGGCAAAGTGATATTTCGAAGCCCATAGAGGGCTATGGTGAAAAAGGAAATATACTCAGATGAAATCTGGAAAGAAGCTTTCTGAGAAACTGCTCTGTGATGTGTGACTTCCACTCACAGAGTTACATCTATATTTCGAGGATCTCTTGGCTAGCCTTATTTCTGTGGAATCTGAGAACAGATATTTCGGATCCCTTTGAAGACCATAGGGCCAATGGAAATATCCTCCGATAACAAAGAGAAAGAAGCTTTCTGAGAAACTTCTTTGTGGTCTGTGAAATCATCTCACAGAGTTACAGCTTTCCCCTCAAGAAGCCTTTCTATAAGACAGTTCTTGTGGAATTGGCAATGTATTATTTGGAAGCCCCTAGAGGGCTATGGTGAAAAAGGAAATATCCTCAGATGAAAACTGGAAACAAGCTTTCCGAGAAACTGCTCTGTTATGTGTGACTTCCACTCACAGAGTTACATCTGTATTTCGTGGATCTCTTTGCTAGCCTTATTTCTGTGGAATCTGAGAACAGATATTTCGGATCCCTTTGAAGACTATAGGGCCAAAGGAAATATCCTCTGATAACAAGGGAAAGAATCTGTCTGAGAAAGTTCTTTGTGTTCTGTGAAATCATCTCACAGAGTTACAGCTTTCCCCTCAAGAAGCCTAACGCTATGACGGTTCTTGTGGAATTGGCAAAGTGATATTTGGAAGCCCATAGAGGGCTATGGTGAAAAAGGAAATATACTAAGATGAAATCTGGGAAGAAGTTTTCTGAGAAACTGGTTAGTCTTCTGTTAATTCATGTCACAGAGTTACATCTGAATTTCAAGGATCTCTTTGCCAGCCTTATTTCTGTGGAATCTGAGAACAGATATTTCGGATCCCTTTGAAGACTATACGGCCAATGGAAATATCCTCCGATAACAAAGAGAAAGATGCTTTCTGAAAAACTACTTTGTGTTCTCTGAAATCATCTCACAGAGTTACAGCATTCCCCTCAAGAAGCCTTTCGATAAGACAGTTCTTGTGGAATTGGCAAAGTGATATTTGGAAGCCCATAGAGGGCTATGGTGAAAAAGGAAATATCCTCAGATGAAATCTGGAAAGAAGCTTTCTGAGAACCTGCTCTGTGATGTGTGACTTCCACTCAAAGAGTTACATCTGTATTTCGAGGATCTCTTGGCTAGCCTTATTTCTGTGGAATCTGAGAACAGATATTTCGGATCCCTTTGAAGACTATAGGGCCAATGGAAATATCCTCCGATAACAAAGAGAAAGAAGCTTTCTGAGAAACTTCTTTCTGTTCTGTAAAAGCATCTCACAGAGTTACAGCTTTCCCCTCAAGAAGCCTTTCTCTAAGACAGTTCTTGTGGAATTGGCAAAGTATTATTTGGAAGCCCATAGAGGGCTATGGTGAAAAAGGAAATATCCTCAGATGAAATCTGGAAAGAAGCTTTCCGAGAAACTTCTCTGTGATGTGTGACTTCCACTCACAGAGTTACATCTGTATTTCCTGGATCTCTTTGCTAGCCTTATTTCTGTGGAATCTGAGAACAGATATTTCGGATCCCTTTGTAGACAATAGGGACAAAGGAAATATCCTCCAATAACAAAGAGAAAGAATCTTTCTGAGAATCTTCTTTGCGTTCTGTGAAATCGACTGACAGAGTTACAGCTTTCCCTTCAAGAAGCCTATCGCTAAGACAGTTCTTGTGGAATTGGCAAAGTGATATTTGGAAGCCCAAAGAGGGCTATGGTGAAAAAGGAAATATCCTCAGATGAAATCTGGAAAGAAGCTTTCTGAGAAACTGCTTAGTGTTCCGCTAATTCATCTCACAGAGTTACATCTGTATTTCGTGGATCTGTTTGCTAGCCTTATTTCTGTGAAATCTGAGAACAGATATTTCGGATCCCTTTGAAGAGTATAGGGCCAAAGGAAATATCCTCCGATAACAAAGAGGAAGAAGCTTTCTGAGAAACTTCTTTGTGTTCTGTGAAATCATCTCACAGAGTTACAGCGTTGCCCTCAAGAAGCCTTTCGCTAAGACAGTTCTTGTGGAATTGTCAAATTGATATATGGAATCCCATAGAGAGCTATGGTGAAAAAGGAAATATCCACAGATGAAATCTGGAAAGAAGCTTTCAGAGAAACTGCTTAGTCTTCTGTTAATTCATCTCACAGAGATACATCTGTATTTCGTGGATCTCTTTGCCAGCCTTATTACTGTGGAATCTGAGAACAGATATTTCGGATCCCTTTGAAGACTATAGGGCCAAAGGAAATATCCTCCGATAACAAAGAGAAAGAAGCTTTCTGAGAAACTTCTTTCTGTTCTGTGAAATCATCTCACAGAGTTACAGCTTTCTCCTCAAGAAGCCTTTCACTAAGACAGTTCTTGTGGAATTGGCAAAGTTATATTTGGAAGCCCTTACAGGGGTATAGTGAAAAAGGAAATATCCTCAGATGAAATCTGGAAAGAAGCTTTTTGAGAAATTGCTTAGTGTTCTGTTAATTCATCTCACAGAGTTACATCTGTATTTCGTGGATCTCTTTGCTAGCCTTATTTCTGTGGAATCTGAGAACAGATATTTCGGATCCCTTTGAAGACTATAGGGACAAAGGAAATATCCTCCGATAACAAGGGAAAGAAGCTGTCTGAGAAAGTTCTTTGTGTTCTGTGAAATCATCTCACAGAGTTACAGCTTTCCCCTCAAGAAGCCTAACGCTATGACAGTTCTTGTGGAATGGGCAAAGTGATATTTCGAAGCCCATAGAGGGCTATGGTGAAAAAGGAAATATACTCAGATGAAATCTGGAAAGAAGCTTTCTGAGAAACTGCTCTGTGATGTGTGACTTCCACTCACAGAGTTACATCTATATTTCGAGGATCTCTTGGCTAGCCTTATTTCTGTGGAATCTGAGAACAGATATTTCGGATCCCTTTGAAGACCATAGGGCCAATGGAAATATCCTCCGATAACAAAGAGAAAGAAGCTTTCTGAGAAACTTCTTTGTGGTCTGTGAAATCATCTCACAGAGTTACAGCTTTCCCCTCAAGAAGCCTTTCTATAAGACAGTTCTTGTGGAATTGGCAATGTATTATTTGGAAGCCCCTAGAGGGCTATGGTGAAAAAGGAAATATCCTCAGATGAAAACTGGAAACAAGCTTTCCGAGAAACTGCTCTGTTATGTGTGACTTCCACTCACAGAGTTACATCTGTATTTCGTGGATCTCTTTGCTAGCCTTATTTCTGTGAAATCTGAGAACAGATATTTCGGATCCCTTTGAAGACTCTAGGGCCAATGGAAATATCCTCCGATAACAAAGAGAAAGAAGCTTTCTGAGGAACTTCTTTGTGTTCTTGAAATCATCTCACAGAGTTACAGCTTTCCCCTCAAGAAGCCTTTCGCTAATACAGTACTTGAGGAATTGGCAAAGAGATATTTGGAATGTCATAGAGGGCTACGGTGAAAAAGGAAATATCCTCAGATGAAATCTGGAAAGAAGCTTTCTGAGAAACGGCTTAGTGTTCCGCTAATTCATCTCACAGAGTTACATCTGAATTTCGTGGATCTCTTTGCCAGCCTTATTTCTGTGGAATCTGAGAACAGATATTTCGGATCCTTTGAAGAGTATAGGGCCAAAGGAAATATCCTCCGATAACAAAGAGAAAGAAGCTTTCTGAGAAACTTCTTTGTGTTCTGTGAAATCATCTCACACAGTTACAGCTTTCCCCTCAAGAAGCCTTACGCTATGACAGTTCTTGTGGAATTGGCAAAGTGATATTTGGAAGCCCATAGAAGTCTAGGGTGAAAAAGGAAATATCCTCAGATGAAATCTGGAAAGAAGCTTTCTGAGAAACTGCTTAGTCTTCTGTTAATTCATCTCACAGAGATACATCTGAATTTCAAGGATCTCTTTGCCAGCCTTATTTCTGTGGAATCTGACAACAGATATTTCGGATCCCTTTGAAGACTATAGGGCCATAGGAAATAATCTCCGATAACAAAGAGAAAGAAGCTTTCTGAGAAACTACTTTGTGTTCTCTGAAATCATCTCACAGAGTTACAGCATTCCCCTCAAGAAGCCTTTCGATAAGATAGTTCTTGTGGAATTGGCAAAGTGATATTTGGAAGCCCATAGAGGGCTATGGTGAAAAAGGAAATATCCTCAGATGAAATCTGGAAAGAAGCTTTCTGAGAACCTGCTCTGTGATGTGTGACTTCCACTCAAAGAGTTACATCTGTATTTCGAGGATCTCTTGGCTAGCCTTATTTCTGTGGAATCTGAGAACAGATATTTTGGATCCCTTTGAAGAATATAGGGCCAATGGAAATATCCTCCGATAACAAAGGGAAAGAAGCTTTCTGAGAAACTTCTTTCTGTTCTGTAAAATCATCTCACAGAGTTACAGCTTTCCCCTCAAGAAGCCTTTCTCTAAGACAGTTCTTGTGGAATTGGCAAAGTATTATTTTGAAGCCCATAGAGGGCTATGGTGAAAAAGGAAATATCCTCAGATGAAAACTGGAAAGAAGCTTTCCGAGAAACTTCTCTGTGATGTGTGACTTCCACTCACAGAGTTACATCTGTATTTCGTGGATCTCTTTGCTAGCCTTATTTCTGTGGAATCTGAGAACAGATATTTCGGATCCCTTTGAAGACAATAGGGACAAAGGAAATATCCTCCAATAACAAAGAGAAAGAATCTTTCTGAGAATCTTCTTTGCGTTCTGTGAAATCGTCTGAGAGAGTTACAGCTTTCCCTTCAAGAAGCCTTTCGCTAAGACAGTTCTTGTGGAATTGGCAAAGTGATATTTGGAAGCCCAAAGAGGGCTATGGTGAAAAAGGAAATATCCTCAGATGAAATCTGGAAAGAAGCTTTCTGAGAAACTGCTTAGTGTTCCGCTAATTCATCTCACAGAGTTACATCTGTGTTTCGTGGATCTCTTTGCTAGCCTTATTTCTGTGAAATCTGAGAACAGATATTTCAGATCCCTTTGAAGAGTATAGGGCCAAAGGAAATATCCTGCGATAACAAAGAGGAAGAAGCTTTCTGAGAAACTTCTTTGTGTTCTGTGAAAACATCTCACAGAGTTACAGCTTTCCCCTCAAGAAGCCTTACGCGATGACAGTTCTTGTGGAATTGGCAAAGTGATATTTGGAAGCCCATAGAGGGCTATGGTGAAAAAGGAAATATCCTCAGATGAAATCTGGAAAGAAGCTTTCTGAGAAACGGCTTAGTCCTCTGTTAATTCATCTCACAGAGTTACATCTGTATTTCGTGGATCTCTTTGCCAGCCTTATTTCTGTGGAAACTGAGAACAGATATTTCGGATCCCTTTGAAGACTATAGGGCCAAAGGAAATATCCTCCGATAACAAGGGAAAGAATCTGTCTGAGAAAGTTCTTTGTGTTCTGTGAAATCATCTCACAGAGTTACAGCTTTCCCCTCAAGAAGCCTAACGCTATGACAGTTCTTGTGGAATGGGCAAAGTGATATTTGGAAGCCCATAGAGGGCTATGGTGAAAAAGGAAATATCCTCAGATGAAATCTGGAAAGAAGCTTTCTGAGAAACTGCTCTGTGATGTGTGACTTCCACTCACAGAGTTACATCTGTATTTCGAGGATCGCTTGGCTAGCCTTATTTCTGTGGAATCTGAGAACAGATATTTCGTATCCCTTTGAGTACCATAGGGCCAATGGAAATATCCTCCGATAACAAAGAGAAAGAAGCTTTCGGAGAAACTTCTTTCTGTTCTGTGAAATCATCTCACAGAGTTACAGCTTTCCCCTCAAGAAGCCTTTCTCTAAGACAGTTCTTGTGGAATTGGCAAAGTATTATTTGGAAGCCCATAGAGGGCTATGGTGAAAAAGGAAATATCCTCAGATGAAAACTGGAAAGAAGCTTTCCGAGAAACTGCTCTGTGATGTGTGACTTCCACTCACAGAGTTACATCTGTATTTCGTGGATCTCTTTGCTAGCCTTATTTCTGTGAAATCTGAGAAGAGATATTTCGGATCCCTTTGAAGACTATAGGGCCAATGGAAATATCCTCCGATAACAAAGAGAAAGAAGCTTTCTGAGAAACTTTTTTTGTGTTCTTGAAATGATCTCACAGAGTTACAGCTTTCCCCTCAAGAAGACTTTCGCTAATACAGTACTTGAGGAATTTGCAAAGAGATATTTGGAATGCCATAGAGGGCTACGGTGAAAAAGGAAATATCCTCAGATGAAATCTGGAAAGAAGCTTTCTGAGAAACTGCTTAGTGTTCTGTTAATTCATCTCACAGAGTTACACCTGTATTTCGAGGATCTCTTTGCTAGCCTTATTTCTGTGGAATCTGAGAACAGATATTTCGGATCCCTTTGAAGACTATAGGGTCAAAGGAAATATCCTCCAATAACAAAGAGAAAGAATCTTTCTGAGAATCTTCTTTGCGTTCTGTGAAATCATCTGACAGAGTTACAGCTTTCCCTTCAAGAAGCCTTTCGCTAAGACAGTTCTTGTGGAATTGGCAAAGTGATATTTGGAAGCCCAGAGAGGGCTATGGTGAAAAAGGAAATATCCTCAGATGAAATCTGGAAAGAAGCATTCTGAGAAACTGGTTAGTGTTCTGCTAATTCATCTAACAGAGTTACATCTGTATTTCGTGGATCTCTTTGATAGCCTTATTTCTGTGGAATCTGAGACCAGATATTTCGGATCCCTTGGAATACTATAAGGCCCATGGAAATATCCTCCGATAACAAAGAGAAAGACGCTTTCTGAGAAACTTCTTTGTGTTCTCTGAAATCATCTCACAGCGTTACAGCTTTCCCCTCAAGAAGATTTTCGCTAAGACAGTTCTTGTGGAATTGGCGAAGTGATATTTGGAAGCCCATAGAGGGCTATGGTGAAAACTGAAATATCCTCAGATGAAATCTGGAAAGAAGCTTTCTGAGAAACTGCTTAGTGTTCTGTTAATTCATCTCACAGAGTTACATCTGTATTTCGTGGATGTCTTTGCTAGCCTTATTTCTGTGGAATCTGAGAACAGATATTTCGGATCCCTTTGAAGACTATAGGGTCAAAGGAAATATCCTCTGATAACAAAGAGAAAGAAGCTTTCTGAGAAACTTCTTTGTGTTCTGTGAAATCATCTCACAGAGTTACAGCTTTCCACTCAAGAAGCCTTTCGCTAAGACAGTTCTTGTGGAATTGGCAAAGTGATATTTGAAAGCCCAAGGAGGGCTATGGTGAAAAAGGAATTATCCTCAGACGAAATCTGAAAAGAAGCTTTCTCAGAAACTGCTGAGTCTTCTGTTAATTCATCTCACAGAGTTACATCTGTATTTCGTGGATCTCTTTGCTAGCCTTATTTCTGTGGAATCTGAGAACAGATATTTCGGATCCTTTTGAAGACTATAGGGCCAAACAAAATATCCTCCAATAACAAAGAGAAAGAAGCTTTCTGAGAATCTTGTTTGTTTTCTGTGAATTCATCTCACAGAGTTACAGCTTTCCCCTTAAGAAGACTTTCGCTAAGACAGTTCTTGTGGAATTGACAAAGTGATATTTGGAAGCCCATAGAGGGCTATGGTGAGAAAGGAAATATCTTCAGATTAAATCTGGAAAGAAGCTTTCTGAGAAACTGCTCTGTGATGTCTGACTTCCACTCACAGAGTTACATCTGTATTTCGTGGATCGCTTTGCTAGCCCTATTTCTGTGGAATCTGAGAACAGATATTTCGGATCCCTTTGAAGACTGTAGAGAAAAAGGAAATATCCTCCGATAACAAAGAGAAAGAAGCTTTCTGAGAAACTTCTTTGTGTTCTGAGAAATCATCTCACAGAGATACAGCTTGACCCTCAAGAAGCTTTTCGCTAAGACAGTTCTTGAGGAATTGTCAAAGTGATATTTGGACGCCCATAGAGGGCTGTGGTGAAAAGGAAATATCCTCAGATGAAATCTGGAAAGCAGCTTTCTGAGTAACTGCTCTGTGATGTGTGACTTCCACTCCCAGAGTTACATCTGTATGTCGTAGATCTCTTTGCTAGCCTTATTTCTGTGGAATCTGAGAATAGATATTACGGATCCCTTTGAAGACTATAGGGCCAAAGGAAATATCCTCCGATAAGAAAGAGAAAGAAGCTTTCAGAGAAACTTCTTTGTGTTCTGTGAAATCATCTCACAGAGTTAGAGCTTTCCCCTCAAGAAGCCTTTGGCTAAGACAGTTCTTGCGGAATTGGCAAAGTGATATTTGGAGGCCCATAGAGGGCTATGGTGAAAAAGGAAATATCATCAGATGGAATAAGAAGGAAGTTATCTGAGAACCTGCTTAGTCTTCTTTTAATTGATCTCACAGAATTACATCTGCATTTCGTGGATCTCTTTGCTAGCCTTATTTCTGCGGAATCTGAGAAGAGATATTTCGGATCCCTTTGAAGACTATAGGGCCAAAGGAAATATCCTCCGATAACAAAGTGAAAGAAGCTTTCTGAGAAACTTCTTTGTGTTCTGTGAAATCATCTCACAGAGTTGCAGCTTTCCCTTCAAGAAGCCTTTCCCTAAGACATTTCTTGTGGAATTGGCTAAGTGATATTTGGAAGCCCAAAGAGGGCTATGGTGAAAAAGGAAATATCCTCAGATGAAATCTGGAAAGAAGCTTTCTGAAAAACTGCTCTGTGATATGTGACTTCCACACACAGAGTTACATCTGTATTTCGTGGATCTCTTTGCCAGCGTTGTTTCTGTGGAATCTGAGAACAGATATTTCGGATACCTTTGAAGACTATAGGGCCAAAGGAAATATCCTCCGATAACAAAGAGAAAGAAGCTTTCTGAGAAACTTGTTTGTGTTCTGTGAAATCATCTCACAGACTTACAGCTTTCCCCTCAAGAAGCCTTTCGCTAAGACAGTTCTTGTGGATTTGGCAAAGTGATATTTGGATGCCCATAAAGGACTATGGTGAAAAAGGAAATATCCTCTTATGTAATCTGGAAAGAAGCTTTCTGAGAAACTGCTCTGGGGTGTGTGACTTCCACTCACAGAGTTACATCTGTATTTCTTGGATCTCTTTGCTAGCCTTATTTCTGTGAAATCTGAGAACAGATATTTCGGATCCCTTTGAAGAATATACGGCCAAAGGAGAAATCCTCCAATAACAAAGAGAAAGAAGCTTTCTGAGAAACTTCTTTGTGTTCTGTGAAATCATCTCACAGAGTTACAGCTTTCCCCTCAAGAAGCCTTTCGCTAAGACAGTTCTTCTGGCATTGGCAAAGTGATATTTGGAAGCCCATAGAGGGCTATGGTGAAAAAGGAAATATCCTCAGATGAAATCTGGAAAGAAGCTTTCTGAGACACTACTCTGTGATGTGTGAATTCCATGCACAGAGTTACATCTGTATTTCGTGGATCTCTTTGCTAGCCTTATTTCTGTGGAATCTATGAACATATATTTCGGTTTCCTTTGAAGACTATAGGGCCAAAGGAAATATTCTCCGGTAACAGAGAGAAAGAAGCTTTCTGAGAAACTTCTTTGTGTTCTGTGAAATCATCTAACAGTGTTACCGTTTCCCAACCAGAAGACTTTCACTAAGACAGTTCTTGTGGAATTGGCAAAGTGATATTTGAAAGCTCACAGTGGGCTATGGTGAAAAAGGAAATATCCTCAGATGAAATCTGGAAAGAAGCTTTCTGAGAAACTGCTCTGTGATGTGTGACTTCAACTCACAGAGTTACATCTGTATTTCGTGGATCTCTTTGCTAGCCTTATTTCTGTGGAATCTGAGAACAGATATTTCGGATCCCTTTGAAGACTATAGGGCCAAAGGAAATATCCTCCGATAACAAAGAGAAAGCAGCTTTAAGAGACACTTCCTTGTGTTCTGTGAAATCATCTTACAGAGTGACAGCTTTCCCCTCATGAAGCCTTTCGCTAAGACAGTTCTTGTGGAATTGGCAAAGTGATATTTAGAAGCCCATACAGGGCTATGGTGAAAAAGGAAATATCCTCAGATGGAATCTGGAAAGAAGCTTACTGAGAAACTGCTTAGTCTTATGTTAATTCATCTCACACAGTTACATCTGTATTTCGTGGATCTCTTTGCTAGCCTTATTTCTGTGGAATCTGAGAACAGATATTTCGGATCCTTTTGAAGACTATGGGGCCAAAGGAAATATCCTCCGATAACAAGGAGAAAGAAGCTTTCTGAGAAACTTCTTTGTGTTCTGTGAAATCATCACACAGAGTTACAGCTTTCCCCTCAAGAAGCCTTTCCCTAAGACAGTTCTTGTGGAATTGGCAAAGTGATGTTTGGAAGCCCATAGTGGGCTATGGTGAAAAAGGAAATATCATCAGATGGAATCTGGAAAGAAGCTTTCTGAGAAACTGCTTAGTCTTCTTTTAATGCATCTCACAGAGTTACATCTGTATTTCGTGGATCTCTTTGCTAGCCTTATTTCTGTGGAATCTGAGAACAGATATTTCGGATCCCTTTGAAGACTATAGGGCCAAAGGAAATATCCTCCGATAACAAAGAGAAAGAAGCTTTCTGAGAAACTTCTTTGTGTTCTGTAAAATCATCTCACAGAGTTACAGCTTTGCCCTCAAGACGCCTTTCGCTAAGACAGTTCTCTTAGAATTGGCAAAGAGATATTTGGAAGCCCATAGAGGGCTATGGTGATAAAGGAAATATCCTCAGATGAAATCTGGAAAGATGCTTTCTGAGAAACTGCTTAGTGTTCTGTTAATTCATCTCACAGAGTTACTGTCTTTCAGACACAGAGAACTGTCTTTCGCTAAGACAGTTCTTCTGGAATTGGCAAAGTGATATTTGGAAGCCCATCGAGGGCTATGGTGAAAAAGGAAATATCCTCAGATGAAATCTGGAAAGAAGCTTTCTGAGAAACTGCTCTGTGATGTGTGACTTCCACTCACAATGTTACATGTGTATTCCGTGGATTTCTTTACTAGCCTTATTTCTGTGGAATCTGAGAACAGATATTTCGTGTCCCTTTGAAGACTATAGGGCCAAAGGAAATATCCTCCGATAACAAAGAGAAAGAAGCTTTCTGAGAAACTTCTTTGTGTTCTGTGAAATCATCTCACAGAGTTACAGCTTTCCCCTCAAGAAGCCTTTCGCTAAGACAGTTCTTGCGGAATTGGCAAAGTGATATTTGGAGGCCCATAGAGGGCTAGGGTGAAAAGGGAAATATCCTCAGATGATATCTGGAAAGAAGCTTTCTGAGAAACGGCTTAGTCTTCTGTTAATTCATCTCACAGAGTTACATCTGTATTTCGTGGATCTCTTTCTACCCTTATTTCTTCGGAATCTGAGAACAGATATTTTGCACCCCTTTGAAGACTATAGGGCCAAAGCACATATCCTACGATAACAAAGAGAAAGAAGCTTTCTGAGAAACTGCTTAGTGTTCTGTTAATTCATCTCACAGAGTTACATCTGTATATCCTGGATCTCTTTGCTAGCCTTATTTCTGTGGAATCTGAGAACAGATATTTCGGATCCCTTTGAAGAATATAGGGCCAAAGGGAATATCCTCCGATAACAAAGAGAAAGAAGCTTTCTGAGAAACTTCTTTGTGTTCTGAGAAATCATCTCACAGAGTTACAAGTTTCCCCTCAAGAAGCCTTTCCCTAAGTCAGTTCTTGTGGAATTGGTAAAGTGATATCTGAAAGCCCAAAGAGGGCTATGGTGAAAAGGGAAATATCCACAGATGACATCTGGTAAGAAGCTTTCTGAGAAACTGATTAGTGTTCTGTTAATTCTTCTCACAGAGTTACATCTGTATTTCGTGGATCTTTTTGCTAGCCTTATTTCTGTGGAATCTGAGAACAGATATTCAGATCCCTTTGAAGACTATAGGGCCAAGGGAACTATCTTCCGATAACAAAGAGAAAGTAGCTTTCTGAGAAACTTCTTTGTGTTCTGTGAAATCATCTCACAGAGTTACAGCTTTAACCTGCAGAAGTCTTTCGCTAAGACAGTTCTTTGGAATTGGCCATGTGATATTTGGAAGCCCGTAGAGGGCTATGGTGAAAAGGAAATATCCGCAGATGAAATCTGGAAAGAAGCTTTCTGAGGAAGTGCTCTGTGATGTGTGACTTCCACTCACAGAGTTACATCTGTATTTCGTGGATCTCTTTGCTAGCCTTATTTCTGTGGAATCTGAGAACAGATATTTCGGATCCTTTTGAAGACTATAGGGCCAAACAAAATATCCTCCAATAACAAAGAGAAAGAAGCGTTCTGAGAATCTTGTTTGTTTTCTGTGAATTCATCTCACAGAGTTACAGCTTTCCCCTTAAGAAGACTTTCGCTAAGACAGTTCTTGTGGAATTGACAAAGTGATATTTGGAAGCCCATAGAGGGCTATGGTGAGAAAGGAAATATCTTCAGATTAAATCTGGAAAGAAGCTTTCTGAGAAACTGCTCTGTGATGTCTGACTTCCACTCACAGAGTTACATCTGTATTTCGTGGATCGCTTTGCTAGCCTTATTTCTGTGGAATCTGAGAACAGATATTTCGGATCCCTTTGAAGACTGTAGAGAAAAAGGAAATATCCTCCGATAACAAAGAGAAAGAAGCTTTCTGAGAAACTTCTTTGTGTTCTGAGAAATCATCTCACAGAGATACAGCTTGACCCTCAAGAAGCTTTTCGCTAAGACAGTTCTTGAGGAATTGTCAAAGTGATATTTGGACGCCCATAGAGGGCTGTGGTGAAAAGGAAATATCCTCAGATGAAATCTGGAAAGCAGCTTTCTGAGTAACTGCTCTGTGATGTGTGACTTCCACTCCCAGAGTTACATCTGTATGTCGTAGATCTCTTTGCTAGCCTTATTTCTGTGGAATCTGAGAATAGATATTACGGATCCCTTTGAAGACTATAGGGCCAAAGGAAATATCCTCCGATAAGAAAGAGAAAGAAGCTTTCAGAGAAACTTCTTTGTGTTCTGTGAAATCATCTCACAGAGTTAGAGCTTTCCCCTCAAGAAGCCTTTGGCTAAGACAGTTCTTGCGGAATTGGCAAAGTGATATTTGGAGGCCCATAGAGGGCTACGGTGAAAAATTAAATATCATCAGATGGAATAAGAAGGAAGTTATCTGAGAACCTGCTTAGTCTTCTTTTAATTGATCTCACAGAATTACATCTGCATTTCGTGGATCTCTTTGCTAGCCTTATTTCTGCGGAATCTGAGAAGAGATATTTCGGATCCCTTTGAAGACTATAGGGCCAAAGGAAATATCCTCCGATAACAAAGTGAAAGAAGCTTTCTGAGAAACTTCTTTGTGTTCTGTGAAATCATCTCACAGAGTTGCAGCTTTCCCTTCAAGAAGCCTTTCCCTAAGACATTTCTTGTGGAATTGGCTAAGTGATATTTGGAAGCCCAAAGAGGGCTATGGTGAAAAAGGAAATATCCTCAGATGAAATCTGGAAAGAAGCTTTCTGAAAAACTGCTCTGTGATATGTGACTTCCACACACAGAGTTACATCTGTATTTCGTGGATCTCTTTGCCAGCGTTGTTTCTGTGGAATCTGAGAACAGATATTTCGGATACCTTTGAAGACTATAGGGCCAAAGGAAATATCCTCCGATAACAAAGAGAAAGAAGCTTTCTGAGAAACTTGTTTGTGTTCTGTGAAATCATCTCACAGACTTACAGCTTTCCCCTCAAGAAGCCTTTCGCTAAGACAGTTCTTGTGGATTTGGCAAAGTGATATTTGGATGTCCATAAAGGACTATGGTGAAAAAGGAAATATCCTCTTATGTAATCTGGAAAGAAGCTTTCTGAGAAACTGCTCTGGGATGTGTGACTTCCACACACAGAGTTACATCTGTATTTCTTGGATCTCTTTGCTAGCCTTATTTCTGTGAAATCTGAGAACAGATATTTCGGATCCCTTTGAAGAATATACGGCCAAAGGAAAAATCCTCCAATAACAAAGAGAAAGAAGCTTTCTGAGAAACTTCTTTGTGTTCTGTGAAATCATCTCACAGAGTTACAGCTTTCCCCTCAATAAGCCTTTCGCTAAGACAGTTCTTCTGGCATTGGCAAAGTGATATTTGGAAGCCCATAGAGGGCTATGGTGAAAAAGGAAATATCCTCAGATGAAATCTGGAAAGAAGCTTTCTGAGAAACTACTCTGTGATGTGTGAATTCCATGCACAGAGTTACATCTGTATTTCGTGGATCTCTTTGCTAGCCTTATTTCTGTGGAATCTATGAACAGATATTTCGGTTCCCTTTGAAGACTATAGGGCCAAAGGAAATATTCTCCGATAACAGAGAGAAAGAAGCTTTCTGAGAAACTTCTTTGTGTTCTGTGAAATCATCTAACAGTGTTACCGTTTCCCAACCAGAAGACTTTCACTAAGACAGTTCTTGTGGAATTGGCAAAGTGATATTTGAAAGCTCACAGTGGGCTATGGTGAAAAAGGAAATATCCTCAGATGAAATCTGGAAAGAAGCTTTCTGAGAAACTGCTCTGTGATGTGTGACTTCAACTCACAGAGTTACATCTGTATTTCGTGGATCTCTTTGCTAGCCTTATTTCTGTGGAATCTGAGAACAGATATTTCGGATCCCTTTGAAGACTATAGGGCCAAAGGAAATATCCTCCGATAACAAAGAGAAAGCAGCTTTAAGAGACACTTCCTTGTGTTCTGTGAAATCATCTTACAGAGTGACAGCTTTCCCCTCATGAAGCCTTTCGCTAAGACAGTTCTTGTGGAATTGGCAAAGTGATATTTAGAAGCCCATACAGGGCTATGGTGAAAAAGGAAATATCCTCAGATGGAATCTGCAAAGAAGCTTACTGAGAAACTGCTTAGTCTTATGTTAATTCATCTCACACAGTTACATCTGTATTTCGTGGATCTCTTTGCTAGCCTTATTTCTGTGGAATCTGAGAACAGATATTTCGGATCCTTTTGAAGACTATGGGGCCAAAGGAAATATCCTCCGATAACAAGGAGAAAGAAGCTTTCTGAGAAACTTCTTTGTGTTCTGTGAAATCATCACACAGAGTTACAGCTTTCCCCTCAAGAAGCCTTTCCCTAAGACAGTTCTTGTGGAATTGGCAAAGTGATGTTTGGAAGCCCATAGTGGGCTATGGTGAAAAAGGAAATATCATCAGATGGAATCTGGAAAGAAGCTTTCTGAGAAACTGCTTAGTCTTCTTTTAATGCATCTCACAGAGTTACATCTGTATTTCGTGGATCTCTTTGCTCGCCTTATTTCTGTGGAATCTGAGAACAGATATTTCGGATCCCTTTGAAGACTATAGGGCCAAAGGAAATATCCTCCGATAACAAAGAGAAAGAAGCTTTCTGAGAAACTTCTTTGTGTTCTGTAAAATCATCTCACAGAGTTACAGCTTTGCCCTCAAGACGCCTTTCGCTAAGACAGTTCTCTTAGAATTGGCAAAGAGATATTTGGAAGCCCATAGAGGGCTATGGTGATAAAGGAAATATCCTCAGATGAAATCTGGAAAGATGCTTTCTGAGAAACTGCTTAGTGTTCTGTTAATTCATCTCACAGAGTTACTGTCTTTCAGACACAGAGAACTGACTTTCGCTAAGACAGTTCTTCTGGAATTGACAAAGTGATATTTGGAAGCCCATCGAGGGCTATGGTGAAAAAGGAAATATCCTCAGATGAAATCTGGAAAGAAGCTTTCTGAGAAACTGCTCTGTGATGTGTGACTTCCACTCACAAAGTTACATGTGTATTCCGTGGATTTCTTTACTAGCCTTATTTCTGTGGAATCTGAGAACAGATATTTCGTGTCCCTTTGAAGACTATAGGGCCAAAGGAAATATCCTCCGATAACAAAGAGAAAGAAGCTTTCTGAGAAACTTCTTTGTGTTCTGTGAAATCATCTCACAGAGTTACAGCTTTCCCCTCAAGAAGCCTTTCACTAACACAGTTCTTGCGGAATTGGCAAAGTGATATTTGGAGGCCCATAGAGGGCTAGGGTGAAAAGGGAAATATCCTCAGATGATATCTGGAAAGAAGCTTTCTGAGAAACGGCTTAGTCTTCTGTTAATTCATCTCACAGAGTTACATCTGTATTTCGTAGATCTCTTTGCTACCCTTATTTCTTTGGAATCTGAGAACAGATATTTTGCACCCCTTTGAAGACTATAGGGCCAAAGCACATATCCTACGATAACAAAGAGAAAGAAGCTTTCTGAGAAACTGCTTAGTGTTCTGTTAATTCATCTCACAGAGTTACATCTGTATATCCTGGATCTCTTTGCTAGCCTTATTTCTGTGGAATCTGAGAACAGATATTTGGGATCCCTTTGAAGAATATAGGGCCAAAGGGAATATCCTCCGATAACAAAGAGAAAGAAGCTTTCTGAGAAACTTCTTTGTGTTCTGAGAAATCATCTCACAGAGTTACAAGTTTCCCCTCAAGAAGCCTTTCCCTAAGTCAGTTCTTGTGGAATTGGTAAAGTGATATTTGGAAGCCCATAGAGGGCTATGGTGAAAAGGGAAATATCCACAGATGACATCTGGTAAGAAGCTTTCTGAGAAACTGATTAGTGTTCTGTTAATTCTTCTCACAGAGTTACATCTGTATTTCGTGGATCTTTTTGCTAGCCTTATTTCTGTGGAATCTGAGAACAGATATTCAGATCCCTTTGAAGACTATAGGGCCAAGGGAACTATCTTCCGATAACAAAGAGAAAGTAGCTTTCTGAGAAACTTCTTTGTGTTCTGTGAAATCATCTCACAGAGTTACAGCTTTAACCTGCAGAAGTCTTTCGCTAAGACAGTTCTTTGGAATTGGCCATGTGATATTTGGAAGCCCGTAGAGGGCTATGGTGAAAAGGAAATATCCGCAGATGAAATCTGGAAAGAAGCTTTCTGAGGAAGTGCTCTGTGATGTGTGACTTCCACTCACAGAGTTACATCTGTATTTCGTGGATCTCTTTGCTAGCCTTATTTCTGTGGAATCTGAGAACAGATATTTCGGATCCTTTTGAAGACTATAGGGCCAAACAAAATATCCTCCAATAACAAAGAGAAAGAAGCTTTCTGAGAATCTTGTTTGTTTTCTGTGAATTCATCTCACAGAGTTACAGCTTTCCCCTTAAGAAGACTTTCGCTAAGACAGTTCTTGTGGAATTGACAAAGTGATATTTGGAAGCCCATAGAGGGCTATAGTGAGAAAGGAAATATCTTCAGATTAAATCTGGAAAGAAGCTTTCTGAGAAACTGCTCTGTGATGTGTGACTTCCACTCAGAGAGTTACATCTGTATTTCGTGGATCGCTTTGCTAGCCTTATTTCTGTGGAATCTGAGAACAGATATTTCGGATCCCTTTGAAGACTGTAGAGAAAAAGGAAATATCCTCCGATAACAAAGAGAAAGAAGCTTTCTGAGAAACTTCTTTGTGTTCTGAGAAATCATCTCACAGAGATACAGCTTGACCCTCAAGAAGCTTTTCGCTAAGACAGTTCTTGAGGAATTGTCAAAGTGATATTTGGACGCCCATAGAGGGCTGTGGTGAAAAGGAAATATCCTCAGATGAAATCTGGAAAGCAGCTTTCTGAGTAACTGCTCTGTGATGTGTGACTTCCACTCCCAGAGTTACATCTGTATGTCGTAGATCTCTTTGCTAGCCTTATTTCTGTGGAATCTGAGAATAGATATTACGGATCCCTTTGAAGACTATAGGGCCAAGGGAAATATCCTCCGATAATTAAGAGAAAGAAGCTTTCAGAGAAACTTCTTTGTGTTCTGTGAAATCATCTCACAGAGTTAGAGCTTTCCCCTCAAGAAGCCTTTGGCTAAGACAGTTCTTGCGGAATTGGCAAAGTGATATTTGGAGGCCCATAGAGGGCTACGGTGAAAAAGGAAATATCATCAGATGGAATAAGAAGGAAGTTATCTGAGAACCTGCTTAGTCTTCTTTTAATTGATCTCACAGAATTACATCTGCATTTCGTGGATCTCTTTGCTAGCCTTATTTCTGTGGAATCTGAGAAGAGATATTTCGGATCCCTTTGAAGACTATAGGGCCAAAGGAAATATCCTCCGATAACAAAGTGAAAGAAGCTTTCTGAGAAACTTCTTTGTGTTCTGTGAAATCATCTCACAGAGTTGCAGCTTTCCCTTCAAGAAGCCTTTCCCTAAGACATTTCTTGTGGAATTGGCTAAGTGATATTTGGAAGCCCAAAGAGGGCTATGGTGAAAAAGGAAATATCCTCAGATGAAATCTGGAAAGAAGCTTTCTGAAAAACTGCTCTGTGATATGTGACTTCCACACACAGAGTTACATCTGTATTTCGTGGATCTCTTTGCCAGCGTTGTTTCTGTGGAATCTGAGAACAGATATTTCGGATACCTTTGAAGACTATAGGGCCAAAGGAAATATCCTCCGATAACAAAGAGAAAGAAGCTTTCTGAGAAACTTGTTTGTGTTCTGTGAAATCATCTCACAGACTTACAGCTTTCCCCTCAAGAAGCCTTTCGCTACGACAGTTCTTATTGATTTGGCAAAGTGATATTTGGATGCCCATAAAGGGCTATGGTGAAAAAGGAAATATCCTCTTATGTAATCTGGAAAGAAGCTTTCTGAGAAACTGCTCTGGGATGTGTGACTTCCACTCACAGAGTTACATCTGTATTTCTTGGATCTCTTTGCTAGCCTTATTTCTGTGAAATCTGAGAACAGATATTTCGGAACCCTTTGAAGAATATACGGCCAAAGGAAAAATCCTCCAATAACAAAGAGAAAGAAGCTTTCTGAGAAACTTCTTTGTGTTCTGTGAAATCATCTCACAGAGTTACAGCTTTCCCCTCAATAAGCCTTTCGATAAGACAGTTCTTCTGGAATTGGCAAAGTGATATTTGGAAGCCCATAGAGGGCTATGGTGAAAAAGGAAATATCCTCAAATGAAATCTGGAAAGAAGCTTTCTGAGAAACTACTCTGTGATGTGTGAATTCCATGCACAGAGTTACATCTGTATTTCGTGGATCTCTTTGCTAGCCTTATTTCTGTGGAATCTATGAACAGATATTTCGGTTCCCTTTGAAGACTATAGGGCCAAAGGAAATATTCTCCGATAACAGAGAGAAAGAAGCTTTCTGAGAAACTTCTTTGTGTTCTGTGAAATCATCTAACAGTGTTACCGTTTCCCAACCAGAAGACTTTCACTAAGACAGTTCTTGTGGAATTGGCAAAGTGATATTTGAAAGCTCACAGTGGGCTATGGTGAAAAAGGAAATATCCTCAGATGAAATCTGGAAAGAAGCTTTCTGAGAAACTGCTCTGTGATGTGTGACTTCAACTCACAGAGTTACATCTGTATTTCGTGGATCTCTTTGCTAGCCTTATTTCTGTGGAATCTGAGAACAGATATTTCGGATCCCTTTGAAGACTATAGGGCCAAAGGAAATATCCTCCGATAACAAAGAGAAAGCAGCTTTAAGAGACACTTCCTTGTGTTCTGTGAAATCATCTTACAGAGTGACAGCTTTCCCCTCATGAAGCCTTTCGCTAAGACAGTTCTTGTGGAATTGGCAAAGTGATATTTAGAAGCCCATACAGGGCTATGGTGAAAAAGGAAATATCCTCAGATGGAATCTGGAAAGAAGCTTACTGAGAAACTGCTTAGTCTTATGTTAATTCATCTCACACAGTTACATCTGTATTTCGTGGATCTCTTTGCTAGCCTTATTTCTGTGGAATCTGAGAACAGATATTTCGGATCCTTTTGAAGACTATGGGGCCAAAGGAAATATCCTCCGATAACAAGGAGAAAGAAGCTTTCTGAGAAACTTCTTTGTGTTCTGTGAAATCATCACACAGAGTTACAGCTTTCCCCTCAAGAAGCCTTTCCCTAAGACAGTTCTTGTGGAATTGGCAAAGTGATGTTTGGAAGCCCATAGTGGGCTATGGTGAAAAAGGAAATATCATCAGATGGAATCTGGAAAGAAGCTTTCTGAGAAACTGCTTAGTCTTCTTTTAATGCATCTCACAGAGTTACATCTGTATTTCGTGGATCTCTTTGCTAGCCTTATTTCTGTGGAATCTGAGAACAGATATTTCGGATCCCTTTGAAGACTATAGGGCCAAAGGAAATATCCTCCGATAACAAAGAGAAAGAAGCTTTCTGAGAAACTTCTTTGTGTTCTGTAAAATCATCTCACAGAGTTACAGCTTTGCCCTCAAGACGCCTTTCGCTAAGACAGTTCTCTTAGAATTGGCAAAGAGATATTTGGAAGCCCATAGAGGGCTATGGTGATAAAGGAAATATCCTCAGATGAAATCTGGAAAGATGCTTTCTGAGAAACTGCTTAGTGTTCTGTTAATTCATCTCACAGAGTTACTGTCTTTCAGACACAGAGAACTGTCTTTCGCTAAGACAGTTCTTCTGGAATTGGCAAAGTGATATTTGGAAGCCCATCGAGGGCTATGGTGAAAAAGGAAATATCCTCAGATGAAATCTGGAAAGAAGCTTTCTGAGAAACTGCTCTGTGATGTGTGACTTCCACTCACAAAGTTACATGTGTATTCCGTGGATTTCTTTACTAGCCTTATTTCTGTGGAATCTGAGAACAGATATTTCGTGTCCCTTTGAAGACTATAGGGCCAAAGGAAATATCCTCCGATAACAAAGAGAAAGAAGCTTTCTGAGAAACTTCTTTGTGTTCTGTGAAATCATCTCACAGAGTTACAGCTTTCCCCTCAAGAAGCCTTTCGCTAAGACAGTTCTTGCGGAATTGGCAAAGTGATATTTGGAGGCCCATAGAGGGCTAGGGTGAAAAGGGAAATATCCTCAGATGATATCTGGAAAGAAGCTTTCTGAGAAACGGCTTAGTCTTCTGTTAATTCATCTCACAGAGTTACATCTGTATTTCGTGGATCTCTTTGCTACCCTTATTTCTTTGGAATCTGAGAACAGATATTTTGCACCCCTTTGAAGACTATAGGGCCAAAGCACATATCCTACGATAACAAAGAGAAAGAAGCTTTCTGAGAAACTGCTTAGTGTTCTGTTAATTCATCTCACAGAGTTACATCTGTATATCCTGGATCTCTTTGCTAGCCTTATTTCTGTGGAATCTGAGAACAGATATTTCAGATCCCTTTGAAGAATATAGGGCCAAAGGGAATATCCTCCGATAACAAAGAGAAAGAAGCTTTCTGAGAAACTTCTTTGTGTTCTGAGAAATCATCTCACAGAGTTACAAGTTTCCCCTCAAGAAGCCTTTCCCTAAGTCAGTTCTTGTGGAATTGGTAAAGTGATATCTGAAAGCCCAAAGAGGGCTATGGTGAAAAGGGAAATATCCACAGATGACATCTGGTAAGAAGCTTTCTGAGAAACTGATTAGTGTTCTGTTAATTCTTCTCACAGAGTTACATCTGTATTTCGTGGATCTTTTTGCTAGCCTTATTTCTCTGGAATCTGAGAACAGATATTCAGATCCCTTTGAAGACTATAGGGCCAAGGGAACTATCTTCCGATAACAAAGAGAAAGTAGCTTTCTGAGAAACTTCTTTGTGTTCTGTGAAATCATCTCACAGAGTTACAGCTTTAACCTGCAGAAGTCTTTCGCTAAGACAGTTCTTTGGAATTGGCCATGTGATATTTGGAAGCCCGTAGGGGGCTATGGTGAAAAGGAAATATCCGCAGATGAAATCTGGAAAGAAGCTTTCTGAGGAAGTGCTCTGTGATGTGTGACTTCCACTCACAGAGTTACATCTGTATTTCGTGGATCTCTTTGCTAGCCTTATTTCTGTGGAATCTGAGAACAGATATTTCGGATCCTTTTGAAGACTATAGGGCCAAACAAAATATCCTCCAATAACAAAGAGTAAGAAGCTTTCTGAGAATCTTGTTTGTTTTCTGTGAATTCATCTCACAGAGTTACAGCTTTCCCCTTAAGAAGACTTTCGCTAAGACAGTTCTTGTGGAATTGACAAAGTGATATTTGGAAGCCCATAGAGGGCTATGGTGAGAAAGGAAATATCTTCAGATTAAATCTGGAAAGAAGCTTTCTGAGAAACTGCTCTGTGATGTCTGACTTCCACTCACAGAGTTACATCTGTATTTCGTGGATCGCTTTGCTAGCCTTATTTCTGTGGAATCTGAGAACAGATATTTCGGATCCCTTTGAAGACTGTAGAGAAAAAGGAAATATCCTCCGATAACAAAGAGAAAGAAGCTTTCTGAGAAACTTCTTTGTGTTCTGAGAAATCATCTCACAGAGATACAGCTTGACCCTCAAGAAGCTTTTCGCTAAGACAGTTCTTGAGGAATTGTCAAAGTGATATTTGGACGCCCATAGAGGGCTGTGGTGAAAAGGAAATATCCTCAGATGAAATCTGGAAAGCAGCTTTCTGAGTAACTGCTCTGTGATGTGTGACTTCCACTCCCAGAGTTACATCTGTACGTCGTAGATCTCTTTGCTAGCCTTATTTCTGTGGAATCTGAGAATAGATATTACGGATCCCTTTGAAGACTATAGGGCCAAAGGAAATATCCTCCGATAAGAAAGAGAAAGAAGCTTTCAGAGAAACTTCTTTGTGTTCTGTGAAATCATCTCACAGAGTTAGAGCTTTCCCCTCAAGAAGCCTTTGGCTAAGACAGTTCTTGCGGAATTGGCAAAGTGATATTTGGAGGCCCATAGAGGGCTACGGTGAAAAAGGAAATATCATCAGATGGAATAAGAAGGAAGTTATCTGAGAACCTGCTTAGTCTTCTTTTAATTGATCTCACAGAATTACATCTGCATTTCGTGGATCTCTTTGCTAGCCTTATTTCTGCGGAATCTGAGAAGAGATATTTCGGATCCCTTTGAAGACTATAGGGCCAAAGGAAATATCCTCCGATAACAAAGTGAAAGAAGCTTTCTGAGAAACTTCTTTGTGTTCTGTGAAATCATCTCACAGAGTTGCAGCTTTCCCTTCAAGAAGCCTTTCCCTAAGACATTTCTTGTGGAATTGGCTAAGTGATATTTGGAAGCCCAAAGAGGGCTATGGTGAAAAAGGAAATATCCTCAGATGAAATCTGGAAAGAAGCTTTCTGAAAAACTGCTCTGTGATATGTGACTTCCACACACAGAGTTACATCTGTATTTCGTGGATCTCTTTGCCAGCGTTGTTTCTGTGGAATCTGAGAACAGATATGTCGGATACCATTGAAGACTATAGGGCCAAAGGAAATATCCTCCGATAACAAAGAGAAAGAAGCTTTCTGAGAAACTTGTTTGTGTTCTGTGAAATCATCTCACAGACTTACAGCTTTCCCCTCAAGAAGCCTTTCGCTAAGACAGTTCTTGTGGATTTGGCAAAGTGATATTTGGATGCCCATAAAGGACTATGGTGAAAAAGGAAATATCCTCTTATGTAATCTGGAAAGAAGCTTTCTGAGAAACTGCTCTGGGATGTGTGACTTCCACTCACAGAGTTACATCTGTATTTCTTGGATCTCTTTGCTAGCCTTATTTCTGTGAAATCTGAGAACAGATATTTCGGATCCCTTTGAAGAATATACGGCCAAAGGAAAAATCCTCCAATAACAAAGAGAAAGAAGCTTTCTGAGAAACTTCTTTGTGTTCTGTGAAATCATCTCACAGAGTTACAGCTTTCCCCTCAATAAGCCTTTCGCTAAGACAGTTCTTCTGGCATTGGCAAAGTGATATGTGGAAGCCCATAGAGGGCTATGGTGAAAAAGGAAATATCCTCAGATGAAATCTGGAAAGAAGCTTTCTGAGAAACTACTCTGTGATGTGTGAATTCCATGCACAGAGTTACATCTGTATTTCGTGGATCTCTTTGCTAGCCTTATTTCTGTGGAATCTATGAACAGATATTTCGGTTCCCTTTGAAGACTATAGGGCCAAAGGAAATATTCTCCGATAACAGAGAGAAAGAAGCTTTCTGAGAAACTTCTTTGTGTTCTGTGAAATCATCTAACAGTGTTACCGTTTCCCAACCAGAAGACTTTCACTAAGACAGTTCTTGTGGAATTGGCAAAGTGATATTTGAAAGCTCACAGTGGGCTATGGTGAAAAAGGAAATATCCTCAGATGAAATCTGGAAAGAAGCTTTCTGAGAAACTGCTCTGTGATGTGTGACTTCAACTCACAGAGTTACATCTGTATTTCGTGGATCTCTTTGCTAGCCTTATTTCTGTGGAATCTGAGAACAGATATTTCGGATCCCTTTGAAGACTATAGGGCCAAAGGAAATATCCTCCGATAACAAAGAGAAAGCAGCTTTAAGAGACACTTCCTTGTGTTCTGTGAAATCATCTTACAGAGTGACAGCTTTCCCCTCATGAAGCCTTTCGCTAAGACAGTTCTTGTGGAATTGGCAAAGTGATATTTAGAAGCCCATACAGGGCTATGGTGAAAAAGGAAATATCCTCAGATGGAATCTGGAAAGAAGCTTACTGAGAAACTGCTTAGTCTTATGTTAATTCATCTCACACAGTTACATCTGTATTTCGTGGATCTCTTTGCTAGCCTTATTTCTGTGGAATCTGAGAACAGATATTTCGGATCCTTTTGAAGACTATGGGGCCAAAGGAAATATCCTCCGATAACAAGGAGAAAGAAGCTTTCTGAGAAACTTCTTTGTGTTCTGTGAAATCATCACACAGAGTTACAGCTTTCCCCTCAAGAAGCCTTTCCCTAAGACAGTTCTTGTGGAATTGGCAAAGTGATGTTTGGAAGCCCATAGTGGGCTATGGTGAAAAAGGAAATATCATCAGATGGAATCTGGAAAGAAGCTTTCTGAGAAACTGCTTAGTCTTCTTTTAATGCATCTCACAGAGTTACATCTGTATTTCGTGGATCTCTTTGCTAGCCTTATTTCTGTGGAATCTGAGAACAGATATTTCGGATCCCTTTGAAGACTATAGGGCCAAAGGAAATATCCTCCGATAACAAAGAGAAAGAAGCTTTCTGAGAAACTTCTTTGTGTTCTGTAAAATCATCTCACAGAGTTACAGCTTTGCCCTCAAGACGCCTTTCGCTAAGACAGTTCTCTTAGAATTGGCAAAGAGATATTTGGAAGCCCATAGAGGGCTATGGTGATAAAGGAAATATCCTCAGATGAAATCTGGAAAGATGCTTTCTGAGAAACTGCTTAGTGTTCTGTTAATTCATCTCACAGAGTTACTGTCTTTCAGACACAGAGAACTGTCTTTCGCTAAGACAGTTCTTCTGGAATTGGCAAAGTGATATTTGGAAGCCCATCGAGGGCTATGGTGAAAAAGGAAATATCCTCAGATGAAATCTGGAAAGAAGCTTTCTGAGAAACTGCTCTGTGATGTGTGACTTCCACTCACAAAGTTACATGTGTATTCCGTGGATTTCTTTACTAGCCTTATTTCTGTGGAATCTGAGAACAGATATTTCGTGTCCCTTTGAAGACTATAGGGCCAAAGGAAATATCCTCCGATAACAAAGAGAAAGAAGCTTTCTGAGAAACTTCTTTGTGTTCTGTGAAATCATCTCACAGAGTTACAGCTTTCCCCTCAAGAAGCCTTTCGCTAAGACAGTTCTTGCGGAATTGGCAAAGTGATATTTGGAGGCCCATAGAGGGCTAGGGTGAAAAGGGAAATATCCTCAGATGATATCTGGAAAGAAGCTTTCTGAGAAACGGCTTAGTCTTCTGTTAATTCATCTCACAGAGTTACATCTGTATTTCGTGGATCTCTTTGCTACCCTTATTTCTTTGGAATCTGAGAACAGATATTTTGCACCCCTTTGAAGACTATAGGGCCAAAGCACATATCCTACGATAACAAAGAGAAAGAAGCTTTCTGAGAAACTGCTTAGTGTTCTGTTAATTCATCTCACAGAGTTACATCTGTATATCCTGGATCTCTTTGCTAGCCTTATTTCTGTGGAATCTGAGAACAGATATTTCGGATCCCTTTGAAGAATATAGGGCCAAAGGGAATATCCTCCGATAACAAAGAGAAAGAAGCTTTCTGAGAAACTTCTTTGTGTTCTGAGAAATCATCTCAAAGAGTTACAAGTTTCCCCTCAAGAAGCCTTTCCCTAAGTCAGTTCTTGTGGAATTGGTAAAGTGATATCTGAAAGCCCAAAGAGGGCTATGGTGAAAAGGGAAATATCCACAGATGACATCTGGTAAGAAGCTTTCTGAGAAACTGATTAGTGTTCTGTTAATTCTTCTCACAGAGTTACATCTGTATTTCGTGGATCTTTTTGCTAGCCTTATTTCTGTGGAATCTGAGAACAGATATTCAGATCCCTTTGAAGACTATAGGGCCAAGGGAACTATCTTCCGATAACAAAGAGAAAGTAGCTTTCTGAGAAACTTCTTTGTGTTCTGTGAAATCATCTCACAGAGTTACAGCTTTAACCTGCAGAAGTCTTTCGCTAAGACAGTTCTTTGGAATTGACCATGTGATATTTGGAAGCCCGTAGAGGGCTATGGTGAAAAGGAAATATCCGCAGATGAAATCTGGAAAGAAGCTTTCTGAGGAAGTGCTCTGTGATGTGTGACTTCCACTCACAGAGTTACATCTGTATTTCGTGGATCTCTTTGCTAGCCTTATTTCTGTGGAATCTGAGAACAGATATTTCGGATCCTTTTGAAGACTATAGGGCCAAACAAAATATCCTCCAATAACAAAGAGAAAGAAGCTTTCTGAGAATCTTGTTTGTTTTCTGTGAATTCATCTCACAGAGTTACAGCTTTCCCCTTAAGAAGACTTTCGCTAAGACAGTTCTTGTGGAATTGACAAAGTGATATTTGGAAGCCCATAGAGGGCTATGGTGAGAAAGGAAATATCTTCAGATTAAATCTGGAAAGAAGCTTTCTGAGAAACTGCTCTGTGATGTCTGACTTCCACTCACAGAGTTACATCTGTATTTCGTGGATCGCTTTGCTAGCCTTATTTCTGTGGAATCTGAGAACAGATATTTCGGATCCCTTTGAAGACTGTAGAGAAAAAGGAAATATCCTCCGATAACAAAGAGAAAGAAGCTTTCTGAGAAACTTCTTTGTGTTCTGAGAAATCATCTCACAGAGATACAGCTTGACCCTCAAGAAGCTTTTCGCTAAGACAGTTCTTGAGGAATTGTCAAAGTGATATTTGGACGCCCATAGAGGGCTGTGGTGAAAAGGAAATATCCTCAGATGAAATCTGGAAAGCAGCTTTCTGAGTAACTGCTCTGTGATGTGTGACTTCCACTCCCAGAGTTACATCTGTATGTCGTAGATCTCTTTGCTAGCCTTATTTCTGTGGAATCTGAGAATAGATATTACGGATCCCTTTGAAGACTATAGGGCCAAAGGAAATATCCTCCGATAAGAAAGAGAAAGAAGCTTTCAGAGAAACTTCTTTGTGTTCTGTGAAATCATCTCACAGAGTTAGAGCTTTCCCCTCAAGAAGCCTTTGGCTAAGACAGTTCTTGCGGAATTGGCAAAGTGATATTTGGAGGCCCATAGAGGGCTACGGTGAAAAAGAAAATATCATCAGATGGAATAAGAAGGAAGTTATCTGAGAACCTGCTTAGTCTTCTTTTAATTGATCTCACAGAATTACATCTGCATTTCGTGGATCTCTTTGCTAGCCTTATTTCTGCGGAATCTGAGAAGAGATATTTCGGATCCCTTTGAAGACTATAGGGCCAAAGGAAATATCCTCCGATAACAAAGTGAAAGAAGCTTTCTGAGAAACTTCTTTGTGTTCTGTGAAATCATCTCACAGAGTTGCAGCTTTCCCTTCAAGAAGCCTTTCCCTAAGACATTTCTTGTGGAATTGGCTAAGTGATATTTGGAAGCCCAAAGAGGGCTATGGTGAAAAAGGAAATATCCTCAGATGAAATCTGGAAAGAAGCTTTCTGAAAAACTGCTCTGTGATATGTGACTTCCACACACAGAGTTACATCTGTATTTCGTGGATCTCTTTGCCAGCGTTGTTTCTGTGGAATCTGAGAACAGATATTTCGGATACCTTTGAAGACTATAGGGCCAAAGGAAATATCCTCCGATAACAAAGAGAAAGAAGCTTTCTGAGAAACTTGTTTGTGTTCTGTGAAATCATCTCACAGACTTACAGCTTTCCCCTCAAGAAGCCTTTCGCTAAGACAGTTCTTGTGGATTTGGCAAAGTGATATTTGGATGCCCATAAAGGACTATGGTGAAAAAGGAAATATCCTCTTATGTAATCTGGAAAGAATCTTTCTGAGAAACTGCTCTGGGATGTGTGACTTCCACTCACAGAGTTACATCTGTATTTCTTGGATCTCTTTGCTAGCCTTATTTCTGTGAAATCTGAGAACAGATATTTCGGATCCCTTTGAAGAATATACGGCCAAAGGAAAAATCCTCCAATAACAAAGAAAAAGAAGCTTTCTGAGAAACTTCTTTGTGTTCTGTGAAATCATCTCACAGAGTTACAGCTTTCCCCTCAATAAGCCTTTCGCTAAGACAGTTCTTCTGGCATTGGCAAAGTGATATTTGGAAGCCCATAGAGGGCTATGGTGAAAAAGGAAATATCCTCAGATGAAATCTGGAAAGAAGCTTTCTGAGAAACTACTCTGTGATGTGTGAATTCCATGCACAGAGTTACATCTGTATTTCGTGGATCTCTTTGCTAGCCTTATTTCTGTGGAATCTATGAACAGATATTTCGGTTCCCTTTGAAGACCATAGGGCCAAAGGAAATATTCTCCGATAACAGAGAGAAAGAAGCTTTCTGAGAAACTTCTTTGTGTTCTGTGAAATCATCTAACAGTGTTACCGTTTCCCAACCAGAAGACTTTCACTAAGACAGTTCTTGTGGAATTGGCAAAGTGATATTTGAAAGCTCACAGTGGGCTATGGTGAAAAAGGAAATATCCTCAGATGAAATCTGGAAAGAAGCTTTCTGAGAAACTGCTCTGTGATGTGTGACTTCAACTCACAGAGTTACATCTGTATTTCGTGGATCTCTTTGCTAGCCTTATTTCTGTGGAATCTGAGAACAGATATTTCGGATCCCTTTGAAGACTATAGTGCCAAAGGAAATATCCTCCGATAACAAAGAGAAAGAAGCTTTCTGAGAAACTTCTTTGTGTTCTGTGAAATCATCTCAAAGAGTTACAGCTTTCCCCTCAGGAAGCCTTTCGCTAAGGCAGTTCTTGTGGAATTGGCAAAGTTATATTTGGAAGCCCATAGAGGGCTATGGTGAAAAAGGAAATATCCTCAGATGAATTCTGGAAAGAAGCTTTCTGAGAAACTGGTTAGTGTTCTGTTAATTCACCTCACAGAGTTACATCTTTATTTCGTGGATCTCTTTGCTAGCCTTATTTCTTTGGAATCTGAGAACAGATATTTCGGATCCCTTTGAAGAGTATAGATCCAAAGGAAATATCCTCCAATAACAAAGAGAAAGAAGCTCTCTGAGAAACTTCTTTTTGTTCTGAGAAATCATCTCACAGAGTTACAACTTTCCCCTCAAGAAGCCTTTCCCTAAGACAGTTCTTGTGGAATTGGCAAAGTGATATTTGGAAGCCCATAGAGGGCTATGGTGAAAAAGGAAATATCCTCAGATGAAATCTGGAAAGAAGCTTTCTGAGAAACTGCTCTGTGATGTGTGACTTCCATTCACAGAGTTTCATCTGTATTTCGTGGATCTATTTGCTAGCCTTATTTCTGTGGAATCTGAGAACAGATATTTCCGATCCCTTTGAAGACTATACGGCCCAAGAAAATAGCCTCCGATAACAAAGAGAAAGAAGCTTTCTGAGAAACTTCTTTCTGTTCTGGGAAATCATCGCAGAGCGTTCCAGCTTTCCCCTCAAGAAGACTTTCGCTTATAAAGTTCTTGTGGAATTGGCAAAGTGATATTTGGAAGCCCATAGAGGGCTATGGTGAAAAAGGAAATATCCTCAGATGAAATCTGGAAAGAAGCTTTCTGAGAAACTGGTTAGTGTTCTGCTAATTCATCTAACAGAGTTACATCTGTATTTAGTGGATCTCTTTGATAGCCTTATTTCTGTGGAATCTGAGAACAGATATTTCGGATCCCTTTGAATACTATAAGGCCCATGGAAATATCCTCCGATAACAAAGAGAAAGACGCCTCTGAGAAACTTCTTTGTGTTCTCTGAAATCATCTCACAGCGTTACAGCTTTCCCCTCAAGAAGATTTTCGCTAAGACAGTTCTTGTGGAATTGGCGAAGTGATATTTGGAAGCCCATAGAGGGCTATGGTGAAAACTGAAATATCCTCACATGAAATCCGGAAAGAAGCTTTCTGACAAACTGCTTAGTGTTCTGTTAATTCATGACACAGAGTTACATCTGTACTTCGTGGATCTTTTTGCTGGCCTTATTTCTGTGGAATCTGAGAACAGATATTTCGGATCCCTTTGAAGACTATAGGGCCAAAGGAAATATCCTCGGATAACAAAGAGAAATAAGCTTTCTGAGAAACTTCTTTGTGTTCTGTGAAATCATGTCACAGAGTTTAAGCTTTCCCCTCAAGAAGACTTTCGCTAAGACAGTTCTTGTTGAATCTGCAAAGTGATATTGGAAAGCCCATAGTGGGCTTTGGTGAAAAAGGATATATCCTCAGATGAAATCTGGAAAGAAGCTTTCTGAGAAACTGCTCTGTGATGTGTGACTTCCACTCACAGAGTTACATCTGTATTTCGTGGATCTCTTTGCTAGTCTTATTTCTGTGGAAACTGTTAACAGACATTTCGGATGTCTTCGAAGACTATAGGGCCAAAAGAAATATCCTCCGATAACAAAGAGAAAAAAGCTTTCTGGGAAACTTCTTTGTGTTCTGTGAAATCATCTCACAGAGTTACAGTTTTCCCCTCAAGAAGCCTTTCGCTAAGACAGTTCTTGTGGAATTTTCTAAGTGATATTTGAAAGCCCGTAGAGGGCAATGGTGAAAAAGGAAATATTCTCAGATGAAATCTGGAAAGAAGCTTTCTGAGAAAATGCTCTGTGATGTGTGACTTCCACCCACAGAGTTACATCTGTATTTCGTGGATCTCTTTGCTAGCCTTATTTCTGTGGAATCTGAGAACAGCTATTTCGGATCCCTTTGAAGAATATAGGGCCAATGGAAATATCCTCCCATAACAAAGAGAAAGAAGCTTTCTGAGAAACTTCTTTGTGTTCTGTGAAATCATCTCACAGAGTTACATCTTTCCCCTCAAGAAACCTTTCGCTAAGACAGTTGTTGTGGAATTGGCAAAGGGATATTTGGAAGCCCATAGAGGGCTATGGTGAAAAAGGAAATATCATCAGATGAAATCTGGAAACAAGCTTTCTGAGAAACTACTTAGTGTTCTGTTAATTGTTCTCTCCGAGTTACATCTGAATTTCTTGTATCTCTTTGCTAGCCTTATTTCTGTGGAGTCTGAGAACAGATATTTCGGATCCCTTTGAAGACTATAGGGCCAAAGGTAATATCCTCCGATAACAAAGATAAAGAAGTTTTCTGAGAAACTTCTTTGTGTTCTGTGAAATCATCTCACTGAGTTTCAGCTTTCCTCTCAAGAAGACTTTCGCTAAGACAGTTCTTGTGGAATCTGCAAAGTGATATTTGGAAGCCTATAGAGGGCTATGGTGAAAAAGAAAATACCCTCAGATGAAATCTGGAAGGAAGCTTTCTGAGAAACTGCTTAGTCTTCTGTTAATTCATCTCACAGAGTTACATCAGTATTTCGTGGATGTCTTTGCTAGCCTTATTTCTGTGTAATCTGAGAACAGATATTTCGGATCCCTTTGAAGACTATTGGGTCAAGGGAAATATCCTCCGATAATAAAGAGAAGGAAACTTTCTTAGAAACTTCTTTGTGTCATGTAAAATCATATCACAGAGTTACAGCTTTCCCCTCAAGAAGCCTTTCACTAAAACTGTTCTTGTGAAATTGGCAAAGTGATATTTGGAAGCCCATAGATGGCTATGGTGTAAAAGGATATATCCTCAGATGAAATCTGGAAAGAAGCTTTCTGAGAATCTGCTCTGTGATGTGTGACTTGCACTCACAGAGTTACGTCTGTATTTCGTGGATCTCTTTGCTAGCCTTATTTCTGTGGAATCTGAGAACAGATATTTCGGATCCCTTCGAAGACTATAGGGCCAAAAGAAATATCCTCCGATAACAAACAAAAAGAAGTTTTCTGAGAAACTTCTTTGTGTTCTGTGAAATCATCTCACAGAGTTACAGCTTTCCCCTCAAGAAGACTTTCGCTAAGACAGTTCTTCTGGAATTGGCAAAGTGATATTTGGAAGCCATTAGAGGGCTATGGTGAAAAAGGAAATATTCTCAGATGAAATCTGGAAAGAAGCTTTCTGAGAAAATGCTTAGTGTTCGGTTAATTCATCTCACAGAGTTACATCTGTATTTCGTGGATCTCTTTGCAACCCTTATTTCTGTGGAATCTGAGAACAGATATTTCGAATCCCTTTGAAGAGAATAGGGCCAAAGGAAATATCCTCCGTTAACAAAGAGAAAGAAGCTTTCTGAGAAATTTCTTTGTGTTCTTTGAAATCATCTCACAGAGTTACAGCTTTCTCCTAAGAAGCCTTTCGCTAAGACAGTTTTTGTGGAATTGGCAAAGTGATATTTGGAAGCCCATAGAGGGCTATGGTGAAAAAGGAAATATCCTCAGATGAAATCTAGAAAGAAACCTTCTGCGAAACTGCTTTGTGATGAGTGACTTCGACTCACAGAGTCACATCTGTATTTCATGGATCTCTTTGCTAACCTTATTTCTGTGGAATCTGAGAACAGATATTTCGGATCCCTTTGAAGACTATAGGGCCAAAGGAAATATCCTCCGATAAGAAAGAGAAAAAAGCTTTCTGAGAAACTTCTTTGTGTTCTGTGAAATCATCTCACAGAGTTACAGCTTTCTCCTCCAGAAGTCTTTCGCTAAGACAGTTCTTGTGGCATTGACAAAGTGATATTTGGAAGCCCACAGAGGGCTACGGTGAAAAAGGAAATATCCTCAGATGAAATCTGGAAAGAAGCTTTCTGAGAAACTGATCTGTGATGTGTGACTTGCATTCTCAGAGTTACATATGTATTTCGTGGATCTCTTTGCTAGCCTTTTTTCTTTGGAATCTGAGAACAGATATTTCGGATCCCTTTGAAGACTATAGGGCCAAAGGAAATATCCTCCGGTAACAAAGAGAAGGAAGCTTTCTGAGAAACTTCTTGGTGTTCTGTGAAATCATCTCACAGAGTTACAGATTTCCCCTGAAGAAGCCTTTGGCTAAGACAGTTCTTGTGGAATTGGCAAAGTGATATTGGGAAGATCTAGAGGGCAATGGTGAAAAAGGAAATATCTTCAGATTAAATTTGCAAAGAAGCTTTCTGAGAAACTGCTTTGTGATGTGTGACTTCCACTCACACAGTTACAATTGTATTTCGCGAAACGCTTTGCTAGCCTTATTTCTCGTGGAATCTGTGAACAGATATTTCGGATCCCTTTGAAGACTATAGGGCCAAAGGAAATATCCTATGATAACAAAAAGAGAGAAGCTTTCTGAGAAACTACATTGTGTTCTGTGAAATCATCTCACAGAGTTACAGCTTTCCCCTCTAGAAGCCTTTCGTTAAGACAGTTTTGTGGAATTGGCAAAGTGATATTGGGAAGCCCATAGAGGGCTATTGAGAAAAAGGAAATATCCTCAGATGAAATATGGAAAGAAGCTTTCTGAGAAACTGGAGAGACTGCTCTGTGATGTGTGACTTGCACTCTCAGAGTTACATATGTGTTTCGTGGATCTCTTTGCTAGCCTTATTTCTGTGGAATCTGAGAACAGATATTTCGTATCCCTTTGAATACTATAGGGCCAAAGGAAATATCCTCCGATAAAAAAGAGAAAGAAGCTTGCTGAGAAACTTCTTTGTGTTCTGTGAAATCATCTCACAGAGTTACAGCTTTCTCCTCGAGAAGCGTTTCGCTAAGACAGTTCTTGTGGAATTGGCAAAGTGATATTTGGAAGCCCATAGAGGGCTATGGTGAAAAAGGAAATATCCTCAGATGAAATCTAGAAAGAACCTTTCTGAGAAACTGTTTAGTGATGTGTGACCTCCACTCACAGAGTTATATCTGTATTTTATGGAACTCTTTGCTAGCCTTATTTCTGTGGAATCTGAGAACAGATATTTCGGATCCCTTTGAAGACTATAGGGCCAAAGGAAATATACTCCGATAACAAAGAGAAAGAAGCTTTCTGAGAAACTACTTTGTGTTCTGTGAAATCATCTCACAGAGTTACAGCTTTCCCCTCTACAAGCCTTTCGTTAAGACAGTTCTTGTGGAATTGACAAAGTGATACTTGGAAGCCCACAGAGGGCTACGGTGAAAAAGGAAATATCCTCAGATGAAATCTGGAAAGAAGCTTTCTGAGAAACTGCCCTGTGATGTGTGACTTGCACACTCAGAGTTACATGTGTATTTCGTGGATCTCTTTGCTAGCCTTTTTTCTGTGGAATCTGAGAACAGATATTTCGTATCCCTTTGAAGACTATAGAGCCAAAGGAAATATCCTCCGGTAACAAAGAGAAAGAAGCTTTCTGAGAAACTTCTTGGTGTTCTGTGAAATCATCTCACAGAGTTACAGATTTCCCCTCAAGAAGCCTTTGGCTAAGACAGTTCTTGTGGAATTGGCAAAGTGATATTGGGAAGCTCTAGAGGGCAATGGTGAAAAAGGAAATATCTTCAGATTAAATCTGCAAAGAAGCTTTCTGAGAAACTGCTTTGTGATGTGTGACTTCCATTCACAGAGTTACATCTGTATTTCATGAATCTCTTTGCTAGCCTTATTTCTGTGGAATCTGAGAACAGATATTTCGGATCCCTTTGAAGACTATGGGGCCAAAGGAAATATCCTCCGATAACAAAGAGAAAGAAGCTTTCTGAGAAACTTCTTGGTGTTCTGTGAAATCATCTCACAGAGTTACAGCTTTCCCCTCAAGAAGCCTTTTGCTAAGACAGTTCTTGTGGAATTGGCAAAGTTATATTTGGAAGCCCATAGAGGGCTATGGTGAAAAAGGAAATATCCTCAGATGAAATCTGGAAAGAAGCTTTCTGAGAAACTGGAGAAACTGCTCTGTGATGTGTGACTTGCACTCTCAGAATTACATATGTGTTTCGTGGATCTCTTTGCTAGCCTTATTTCTGTGGAATCTGAGAACAGATATTTCGTATTCCTTTGAAGACTATAGGGCAAAAGGAAATATCCTCCGATAAAAAAGAGAAAGAAGCTTTCTGAGAAACTTCTTTGTGTTCTGTGAAATCATCTCACAGAGTTACAGCTTTCCCCTCAAGAAGCCTTTCGCTAAGACAGTTCTTGTGGAATTGGCAAAGAGATGTTTGGAATCCCATAGAGGGCTAGGATGAAAAAGGAAATATCCTCAGATGAAATCTTGAAAGAAGCTTTGTGAGAAACTGCTTTGTGATGTGTGACTTCCACTCACAGAGTTACATCTGTATTTTATGGAATTCTTTGCTAGCCTTATTTCTGTGGAATCTGAGAACAGATATTTCGGATCCCTTTGAAGACTATAGGGCCAAAGGAAATATCCTCCAATAACAAAGAGAAAGAAGCTTTCTGAGAAACTTCTTTGTGTTCTGTGAAATCATCTCACCGAGTTACAGCTTTCTTCTAAGAAGCCTTTCGCTAAGACAGTTCTTGTGGAGTTGGCAAAATGATATTTGGAAGCCCATAGAGGGCTACGGTGAAAAAGGAAATATCCTCACACGAAATCTGGAAAGAAGCTTTCTGAGAAACTGCACTGTGAAGTGTGACTTGCACTCTCAGAGTTACATATGTATTTCCTAGATCTCTTTTCTTGCCTTTTTTCTGTGGAATCTGAGAACAGATATTTTGTATCCCTTTGAAGACTATAGGGCCAAAGAAAATATCCTCCGATAACAAAGAGAAAGAAGCTTTCTGAGAAACTTCTTGGTGTTCTGTGAAATCATCTCACAGAGTTACAGCTTTCCCCTCAAGAAGCCTTTCGCTAAGACAGTTCTTGTGGAATTGGCAAAGTGATATTTGGAAGCCCATAGAGGTCTATGGTGAAAAAGGAAATATCCTCAGATGAAATCTGGAAAGAAGCTTTCTGAGAAACTACTCTGTGATGTGTGACTTGCACTCTCAGAGTTACATATGTGTTTCGTGGATCTCTTTGCTAGCCTTATTTCTGTGGAATCTGAGAACAGATATTTCGATCCCTTTGAAGACTACAGGGCCAAAGGAAATATCCTCCGATGAAAAAGAGAAAGAAGCTTTCTGAGAAACTTCTTTTTGTTCTGTGAAATCATCTCACCGAGTTACAGCTTTCCCCTCAAGAAGCCTCTCGCTAAGAGAGTTCTTGTGGAATTGGCAAAGTGATGTTTGGAATCCCATAGAGGGCTATGGTGAAAAAGGAAATATCCTCAGATGAAATCTGGAAAGAAGCTTTCTGAGAAACTGCTTAATGTTCTGTTAATTCATCTCACAGAGTTACATCTGTATTTCATGGATCTCTTTGCTAGCCTTATTTCTGTGGAATCTGAGAACAGATATTTAGGATCCCTTTGAAGACTACAGGGCCAAAGGAAATATCCTCCAATAACAAAGAGAAAGAAGCTTTCTGAGAAACTTCTTTGTGTTCTGTGAAATCATCTCACAGAGTTTAAGCTTTCCTCTCAAGAAGAAATTCGCTAAGACAGTTCTTGTGGAATCTGCAAAGTGATATTTGGAAGCCCATAGAGGGCTATGGTGAAAAAGGAAATATCCTCAGATGAAATCTGGAAAGAGGCTTTCTGAGAAACTGCTTAGTCTTCTGTTAATTCATCTCACAGAGTTACATCTGTATTTCGTGGATCTCTTTGCTAGCCTTATTTCTGTGGAATCTGAGAACAGATATTTCGGATCCCTTTGAAGACTATTGGGTCAAGGGAAATATCCTCCGATAATAAAGAGAAAGAAACTTTCTTAGAAACTTCTTTGCGTCATGTAAAATCATCTCACAGAGTTACAGCTTTCCCCTCAAGAAGCCTTTCACTAAAACAGTTCTTGTGAAATTGGCAAAGTGATATTTGGAAGCCCATAGATGTCTATGGTGAAAAAGGAAATATCCTCATATCAATTCTGGAAAGAAGCCCTCTGAGAAACTGCTCTGTGATGAGGGACTTCCACTCACAGAGTTACATCAGTATTGCGTGGATCTCTTTGCTAGCCTTATTTCTGTGGAATCTGAGAACAGATATTTAGGATCCCTTTGAAGACTATAGGGCCAAAGGAAATATCCTCCGATAACAAAGAGAAAGAAGCTTTCTGAGAAACTTCTTTGTGTTCTGTGAAATCATCACACAGAGTTACAGCTTTCCCCTCAAGAAGCCTTTCGCTAAGACAGTTCTTTTGGAAATGGAAAAGTGGTATTTGGAAGCCCATAGAGGGCTATGGTGAAAAAGGAAATATACTCAGATGAAATCTGGGAAGAAGCTATCTGAGAAACTCCTCTGTGATGTGTGACTTCCACTCACAGAGTTACATCTGTATTTCGTGGATGTCTTTGCTAGCCTTATTTCTGTGGAATCTGAGAACAGATATTTCGGATCCCTTCGAAGACTTAGGGCCAAAAGAAATATCCTCCGATAACAAACAAAAAGAAGTTCTGAGAAACTTCTTTGTGTTTCATGAAATCATCTCACAGAGTTACAGCTTTCCCCTCAAAAAGCCTTTCGCTAGGACAGTTCTTGTGGAATTGGCAAAGTGATATTTGGAAGCCCATAGAGGGCTATGGTGAAAAAGGAAATATTCTCAGATGAAATCTGGAAAGAAGCTTTCTGAGAAATGCTTAGTGTTCGGTTAATTCATCTCACAGAGTTACATCTGTATTTCGTGGATCTCTTTGCTACCCTTATTTCTGTGGAATCTGAGAACAGATATTTCGAATCCCTTTGAAGAGTATAGGGTCAAAGGAAATATCCTCCGTTAACAAAGAGAAAGAAGCTTTCTGAGAAATTTCTTTGTGTTCTTTGAAATCATCTCACAGAGTTACAGCTTTCTTCTAAGAAGCCTTTCGCTAAGACAGTTCTTGTGGAATTGGCAAAGTGATATATGGAAGCCCATAGAGGGCTATGGTGAAAAAGGAAATATCCTCAGATGAAATCTAGAAAGAAGCCTTCTGTGAAACTGCTTTGTGATGTGTGACTTCGACTCACAGAGTTACATCTGTGTATCTTGGATCTCTTTGCTAACCTTATTTCTGTGGAATATGACAACAGATATTTCGGATCACTTTGAAGACTATATGGCCAAAGGAAATATCCTCCGATAACAAAGAGAAAGAAGCTTTCTGAGAAACTTCTTGGAGTTCTGTGAAATCATCTCACAGAGTTACAGCTTTCCTCTCAAGAAGCCTTTCGTTAAGAGAGTTCTTGTGGAATTGACAAAGTGATATTTGGAAGCCCATAGAGGGCCATGGTGAAAAAGGGTATATCCTCATGTGAAGTCTGGAAAGAAGCTTTCTGAGAAAATGCTCTGTTATGTGTGACTCGCACTCTCAGAGTTACATATGTATTTCGTGGATCTCTTTGATAGCTTTAGTTCTGTGGAATCTGAGAACAGATATTTCGGATCCCTTTGAAGACTATAGGGCCAAAGGAAATATCCTCCGATAACAAAGAGAAAAAAGCTTTCTGATAAACTTCTTTGTGTTCTGTGAATTCATCTCACCGAGTTACAGCTTTCCCCTCAAGAAGCCTTTCGCTACGACAGTTCTTGTGGAATTGGCAAAATTATATTTGGAACCCCTAGAGGGCTATGGTGGAAAAGGAAATATCCTCAGATGAAATCTGGAAAGAAGCTATCTGAGAAACTGCTCTGTGATGTGTGACTTCCACTCACAGAGTTACATCTGTATTTCGTGGATCTCTTTGCTAGCCTTATTTCTGTGGAATCTGAGAAGAGATATTTCGGATCCTTTTGGAGACTATAGGGCCAAAGGAAATATCCTCCGATAACAAAGAGAAAGAAGCTTTCTGAGAAACTTCTTTGTGTTCTGTGAAATCATCTCACAGAGTTTCAGCTTTTCTCTCAAGAAGACTTTCGCTAAGACACTTCTTGTGGAATCTGCCAATTGATATTTGGAAGCCCATAGAGGGCTATGGTGAAAAAGGAAATATCCTCAGATGAAATCTGGAAAGAAGCTTTCTGAGAAACTGCTTAGACTTCTTTTCATTCATCTCACAGAGTTACATCTGTATTTCGTGGATCTCTTTGTTAGCCTTATTTCTGTGGAGTCTGAGAACAGATATTTCGGATCCCTTTGAAGACTATAGGGACAAAGGAAATATCCTCCGATAAAAAGAGAAAGAAGCTTTCTGAGAAACTTCTTTGTGTTCTGTGAAATCATCTCACAGAGTTACAGCTTTCTCCTCCAGAAGTCTTTCGCTAAGACAGTTCTTGTGGAATTGGCAAAGTGATATTTGGAAGCCCATAGAGGGCTATGGTGAAAAAGGAAATATCCTCAGATGAAATCTTGAAAGAAGCTTTCTGAGAATCTGCTCTGTGAAGTGTGACTTGCACTCATAGAGTTACGTCTGTAATTCGTGGATCTCTTTGCTAGCCTTATTTCTTGGATTCTGAGAACAGATATTTCGTATCCCTTTGAAGACTATAGGGCCAAAGGAAATATCCTCCGATAAAAAAGAGAAAGAAGCTTTCTGAGAAACTTCTTTGTGTTCTGTGAAATCATCTCACCGAGTTACAGCTTTGCCCTCAAGAAGCCTCTCGCTAAGAGAGTTCTTGTGGAATTGGCAACGTGATGTTTGGAATCCCATAGAGGTCTATGGTGAAAAAGCAAATATCCTCAGATGAAATCTAGAAAGAAGCTTTCTGAGAAACTGCTTTGTGATGTGTGACTTCCACTCACAGAGTTACATCTGTATTTTATGGATCTCTTTGCTAGCCTTATTTCTGTGGAATCTGAGAACAGATATTTCGGATCCCTTTGAAGACTATAGGGCCAAAGGAAATATCCTCCGATAACAAAGAGAAAGAAGCTTTCTGAGAAACTTCTTGGTGTTCTGTGAAATCATCTCACAGAGTTACAGCTTTCCCCTCAAGAAGCCTTTCGCTAAGACAGTTCTTGTGGAATTGGCAAAGTGATATTTGGAAGCCCATAGAGGGCTATGATGAAAAAGGAAATATCCTCAGATGAAATCTGGAAAGAGGCTTTCTGAGAAACTGCTTAGTCTTCTGTTAATTCATCTCACAGAGTTACATCTGTATTTCGTGGATCTCTTTGCTAGCCTTATTTCTGTGGAATCTGAGAACAGATATTTCGGATCCCTTCGAAGACTATAGGGCCAAACGAAATATCCTCCGATAACAAACAAGAAGAAGTGTTCTGAGCAACTTCTTTGTGTTCTGTGAAATCATCTCACAGAGTTACAGCTTTCTCCTCAAGAAGCCTTTCGCTAAGACAGTTCTTGTGGAATTGGAAAAGTGATATTTGGAAGCCCATAGAGGGCTATGGTGAAAAAGGAAATATCCTCAGATGAAATCTGGAAAGAAGCTTTCTGAGAAACTGCTTAGTGTTCTCTTAATTGATTCCACGGAGTTACATCTGTATTTCGTGGATCTCTTTGCTAGCCTTATTTCTGTGGAGACTGAGAACAGATGTTTCGGATCTCTTTGAAGACTATAGGGAAAAAGGAAATATCCTCCGATACAAAGAGAAAGAAGCTTTCTGAGAAACTTCTTTGTGTTCTGTGAAATCATCTCAGAGAGTTATAGCTTTCCCCTCGAGAACCCTTTCGCTAAGACAGTTCTTGTGGAATAGGCAAAGTGATATTTGGAAGCCCATAGAGGGCTATGATGAAAAAGGAAATGTCCTCAGATGAAATCTGGAAAGAGGCTTTCTGAGAAACTGCTTAGTCTTCTATTAATTCATCTCACAGAGTTACATCTGTATTTCGTGGATCTCTTTGCTAGCCTTTTTTCTATGGAATCTGAGAACAGATATTTCGATTCCTTTTGAAGATTATTAGGACAAGGGAAATATCCTCCGATAACAAAGAGAAAGAAGCTTTCTGAGAAACTTCTCTGTGTTCTGTGAAATCATCTCACAAAGGTACAGATTTCCCCTAAAGAAGCCTTTCGCTAAGACAGTTCATGTGGAATTGGTAAAGTGATATTTGAAAGACCTTAGAGAGCAATGGTGAAAAAGGAAATATCCTCAGATGAAATCTGGAAATAAGCTTTCTGAGAAACTGCTCTGTGATGTGTGACTTGCACTCTCAGAGTTACATCTGTATTTCGTGGATCTCTTTGCTAGCCTTATTTCTGTGGAATCTGAGAACAGATAATTCGGATCCCTTTGAAGACTGTAGGGCCAAAGCATATATCCTCCGATAACAAAGAGAAAGAAGCTTTCTGAGAAACTTCTTTGTGTTCTGTGAAAACATCTCACAGAGTTACAGCTTTCCCCTCAAGAATCCTTTCTCTAAGACAGTTCCTGTGGAATTGGCAAAGTGATATTTGGAAACGCATATAGGGCTATGGTGAAAAAGGAAATATCCTCAGATGAAATCAGGAAAAAAGCTGTCTGAGAAAGTACTCTTAGATGTGTGACTTCCACTCACACAGTTACATCTGTATTTCGTAGATCTCTTTGCTGGCCTTATTTCTGTGGAATCTGTGAACAGATATTTCGGATCCCATGGAAGACTATAGGGCCAAAGGAAATATCCTCCGATAACAAAGAGCAAGAAGCTTTCTGAGAAACTTCTTTGTGTTCTGTGTAATCATCTCACAGAGTTACAGCTTTCCCCTCAAGAAGCCTTTCTCTAAGACAGTTTTTGTGGAATTGGCAAAGTGATATTTGGAAACCCATAGAGTGCTATGGTGAAAAAGGAAATATCCACAGATTAAATCTGGAAAGAAGCTTTCTGAGAAACTGCTTAGTGTTCTGTTAATTCATCTCACAGAGTTACATCTGTATTTCGTGGTCTCTTTGCTAGCCTTATTTCTGTGGAATCTGAGAACAGATATTTCGGATCCCTTTGAAGACTACAGGGCCAAAGGAAATATCCTCCGATAACAAAGAGAAAGAAGCTTTCTGAGAAATTTCTTTGTGTTCTGGGAAATCATCTCATAGAGTTACAGCTTTCCCCTCAAGAAGCCTTTCGCTAAGGCAGTTCTTGTGGAATTGGCAAAGTGATATTTGGAAGCCCATATAGGGCTATGTTGAAAAAGGACATATCCTCAGATGAAATCTGGAAAAAACCTTTCTGAGAAAATGCTCTCAGATGTGTGACTTCCACTCACACAGTTACATCTGTATTTCGTGGATATCTTTGCTAGCCTTATTTCTGTGGAATCTGTGAACAGATATTTCGGATCCCTTGGAAGACTATAGGGCCAAAGGAAATATCCTCCGATAACAAAGAGCAAGAAGCTTTCTGAGAAACTTCTTTGTGTTCTGTGTAATCATCTCACAGAGTTACAGTTTCCCCTCAGGAAGCCTTTCGCTAAGACAGTTTTTGTGGAATTGGCATAGTGATATTTGGAAGCCCATACAGGGCTATGCTGAAAAAGGAAATAACCTCAGATGAAATCTGGAAAGAAGCTTTTTGAGAAACTGCTTAGTGTTGTGTTAATTCATCTCACAGAGTTACATCTGCATTTCGTGGTCTCTTTGCTAGCCTTATTTCTGTGGAATCTGAGAACAGATATTTCGGTTCCCTTTGAAGACTATAGGGCCAAAGGAAATATCCTCCGATAACAAAGAGAAAGAAGCTTTCTGAGAAACTTCTTTGTGTTCTGTGAAATCATCTCACAGACTTACAGCTTTCCCCTCTAGAAGCCTTTCGCTACGACAGTTCTTGTGAAATTGGCAAAATGATATTTCGAAGCCCATAGAGGGCTATGGTGAAAAAGGAAATAACCTCAGATGAAATCTGAAAAAAAGCTTTCTGAGAAACTGCTCGCTGATGTGTGACTTCCACTCACACAGTTACAATTGAATTTCGCAGAACTCTTTGCTAGCCTTATTTGTCGTGGAATCGGAAAACAGATACTTCGGATCCCTTTGAAGACTATAGGGCCAAAGTAAATATCCTCCGATAACAAAGAGAAAGAAGCTTTCTGAGAAACTTCTTGGTGTTCTCTGAAATCATCTCACAGAGTTACAGCTTTCCCTTCAAGAATCCTTTCGGTAAGACAGTTCTTGTGGAATTGGCAAAGTGATATTTGGAAGCCCATACAGGGCTATGGTGAAAAAGGAAATATCCTCAGATGAAATCTGGAAAGAAGCTTTCTGAGAAACTGCTCTGTGATGCGTGACTTGCACTCTCAGAGTTATATATGTATTTCGTGGATCTCTTTGTAGCCTTATATCTGTGGAATCTGAGAACAGATATTTCGGATCCCTTTGAAGACTATAGGGCCAAAGGAAATATCCTCCGATAACAAAGAGAAAAAAGCTTTCTGAGAAACTTCTTTGTGTTCTGTGAAATCATCTCACAGAGTTACAGCTTTCCCCTGAAGAAGTCTTTCGCTACGACCGTTCTTGCGAAATTGGCAAAATGATATTTCGAAGCCCATAGAGGGCTATGGTGAAAAAGGAAATAACCTCAGATGAAATCTGAAAAAAAGCTTTCTGAGAAACTGCTCGCTGATGTGTGACTTCCACTCACACAGTTACATCTGTATTTCGTGGAACTCTTTGCTATCCTTATTTCTCGTGGAATCTGAGAACAGATATTTCGGATCCCTTTTAAGACTATAGGGCCAAGGAAATATCCTCCGATAACAAAGAGAAAGAAGCTTTATGAGAAACTACTTTGTGTTCTGTGAAATCATCTCACAGAATTACATCTTTTCCCTCAAGAAGCCTTTCGCTAAGACTGTTGTTGTGGAATTGGCAAGGTGATATTTGGAAGCCCATAGAGGGCTATGGTGAAAAAGGAAATATACTCAGATGAAATCTGGAAAGAAGCTTTCTGAGAAACTGCTCTGTGATGTGTGACTTCCACTCACAGAGTTACATCTGTATTTCGTGCATCTCTTTGCTCGCCTTATTTCTGTGGAATCTGAGAACAGATATTTCGGATCCCTTTGAAGACTATAGGGCGAAAGGAAATATCCTCCGATAACAAAGAGAAAGAAGCCTTATGAGGAACTTCTTTGTGTTCTGTGAAATCATCTCACAGAGTTACACCTATCCCATCAAGAAGCCTTTCGCTAAGACAGTTCTTGTGAAATTGGCCAAGTGATATTTGGAAGCCCAAAGAGGGCTATGGTGAAAAAGTAAATATCCTCAGATGAAATCTGGAAAGAAGCTTTCTGAGAAACTGCTTAGTGTTCTGTTAATTCATCTCACAGAGTTACATCTGTATTTCCTGAATCTCTTTGCTAGCCTTATTTCTGTGGAATCTGAGAACAGATATTTCGGATCCTTTTGAAGACTACAGAGCCAAAGGAAATATCCTCCGATAACAAAGAGAAAGAAGCTTTCTGAGAAACTACTTTGGGTTCTGTGAAATCATCTCACAGAGTTACAGCATTCTCCTCAAGAAGCCTTTCGCTAAGACAGTTTCTTCTGGAATTGGCAAAGTGATATTTGGAAGCCCATAGAGGGATACGGTGAAAAAGGAAATTTCCTCTGATGAAATCTGGAAGGAAGCTTTCTGAGAAACCACTTTGTGATGTGTGAATTCCACTCACAGAGTTACATCTGTATTTCGTGGATCTCTTTGCTAGCCTTATTTCTGTGGAATCTGAGAACAGATATTTCGGATCCTTTTGAAGACTATAGGGCCAAAGGAAATATCCTCTGATGCAAAGAGAAAGAAGCTTTCTGAGGAACTTCTCTGTGTTCTGTGAAATCATCTCACAGAGTTACAGCCTTCCTTTCAAGAAGCCTTTCGCTAAGACAATTCTTGAGAATTGGCAGAGTGATATTTGGAAGCCTATAGAGGGCTATGGTGAAAAGGAAATATCCTCAGATGAAATCTGGAAAGAAGCTTTCTGAGAAACTGCTCTGTGATGTGTGACTTCCACTCACAGAGTTACATCTGTATTTCATGGATCTCTTTGCTATCCTTTTTTCTGTGGAATCTGAGAACAGATATTTCGGATCCCTTTGAAGACTATAGGGCCAAAGGAAATATCCTCCGATAACAAAGAGAAAGAAGCTTTCTGAGAAACTTCTTTGTGTTCTGTGAAATCATCTCACAGAGTTACAGCTTTCCTCTCAAGAAGTCTTTCGCTAAGACAGTTCTCATGGAATTGGCAAAGTGATATTTGGAAGCCCATAGAGGGCTACGGTGAAAAAGGAAATATCCTAGGTGAAAACTGAAAAGAAGCTATCTGAGAAACTGCTCTATGATGTGGGTCTTGCACTCACAGAGTTACATCTGTATTTCGTGTATCTCTTTGCTAGACTTATTTCTGTGGAATCTGAGAACAGATATTTCGGATCCCTTGGAAGACTATAGGGCCAAAGGAAATATCCTCCGATAACAAAGAGAAAGAAGCTTTCCGAGAAACTTCTTTGTGTTCTGTGAAATCATCTCACAGAGTAACAGTTTCCCTCTCAAGAATCCTTTCACTAAGACAGTTCTTGTTGAATTGGAAAAGTGATATTTGGAAGCCCATAGAGGGCTATGGTGAAAAAGGAAATATCCTCAGATGAAATCTGGAAAGAAGCTTTCTGAGAAACTGCTTAGATTTCTGTTAATTCATCTCACAGAGTTACATCTGTAATTCGTGGATCTCTTGCTAGCCTTATTTCTGTGGAATCTGAGAACAGATACTTCGGATCCCTTTGAATTCTATAGGGCCAAAGGAAATATCCTCCGATAAAAAAGAGAAAGAAGCTTTCTGAGAAACTTCTTTGTGTTCTGGAAATCATCTCACAGAGTTACAGCTTTCCCCTCAAGAAGCCTTTCGCTAAGACAGTTCCTGTGGAATTGGCAAAGTGATATTTGGAAGCCCATAGAGGGCTATATTGAAAAAGGAAATATCCTCAGATGAAATCTGGAAAGAAGCTTTATAAGAAACTACTCTGTGTTGTGTGACTTCCACTCACAGAGTTACATCTGTATTTCGTGGATATCTTTGCTAGCCTTATTTCTTTGGAATCTGAGAACAGATATTCCGGATCCCTTTGAAGACTATAGGGCCAAAGAAAATATACTCTCATAACAGGGGAAAGAAGCCTTTTGAGAAACTTGTTTGTGTTCCGTGAAATCATCTCACAGAGTTACAGTTTTCCCCTCAAGAAGCCTTTCGCTAAGACAGTTCTTGTGGAATTGGCAAAGTGATATTTGGAAGCCCATAGAGGGTATGGTGAAAAAGGAAATATCCTCAAATGAAATGTGGAAAGAAGCTTTCTGAGAAACTGCGTAGTATTCTGTTAATTCATCTCACAGAGTTACATCTGTATTTCGTGGATCTCTTTGCTAGCCTTATTTCTCTCGAATCTGAGAACAGATATTTCGGATCCCTTTGAAGACTATAGGGCCAAAGGAAATATCCTCCGATAACAAAGAGAAAGAAGCTTTCTGAGGAACTGCTTAGTGTTCCGTTAATTCATCTCAAAGAGTTACATCTGTATTTAGTGGTCTCTTTGCTAGCCTTATTTCTGTGGAATCTGAGAACAGATATTTCGAATCCCTTAGAAGACAACAGGGCCAAAGGAAATATCCTCCGATAACAAAGAGAAAGAAGCTTTCTGAGAAACTTCTTTGTGTTTTGCGAAATCATCTCAGAGAGTTACAGTTTCCCCTCAAGAAGCCTTTCGCTAAGACAGTTCTTGTGGAATTGGCAAAGTGATATTTGGAAGCCCAAAGAGGGCTGTGGTGAAAAAGGAAATATTCTCAGATGAAATCTGGAAAGAAGCTTTCTGAGAAACTGTTTAGTGTTCTGTTAATTCATCCCACAGAGTTACATCTCTATTTCGTGGATCTCTTTGCAAGCCTTACTTCTGTGGAATCTGAGAACAGATATTTCGGATCCCTTTGAAGACTATAGGGCCAAAGGAAATATCCTCCGATAACAAACAGAAAGAGGCTTTCTAACAAGCTTCTTTGTGTTCTGTGAAATCATCTCACAGAGTTACAGCTTTCCACTCAAGAAGCCTTTCGGAAGGACAGTTCTTGTGGAATTGGCAAAGTGATATTTGGAAGCCTCTAGAGGGCAACGGTGAAAAAGGAAATATCCTCAGATGCAATCTGGAAAGAAGCTTTCTGAGAAACTGCTCTGTGATGTGTGACTTCCACTCACAGAGTTACATCTGTCTTTCGTGAATCTCTTTGCTAGCCTTATTTCTGTGGAATCTGAGAACACATATTTCGGATCCCTTTGAAGGCTCTAGGGCCAAAGGAAATATCCTCCGAAAACAAAGACCAAGAAGCTTTCGGAGGAACTTCTTTGTGTTCTGTGAAATCATTTCACAGAGTTACAGCTTTCCCCTCAAGAAGCCCTTCGCTAAGACAGTTCTTGTGGAATTGTAAAAGTGATATTTGGAAGCCCTTAGAGGACTATGGCCAAAAAGGAAATATCCTCAGATGAAATCTGTAAAGAAGCTTTCTGAGAAACTGCTTAGTGTTCTGTTAATTCATCTCACAGAGTTACATCTGTAGTTCGTGGATCTCTTTGCTAGCCTTATTTCTGTGGAATCTGAGAACAGATATTTCAGATCCCTATGAAGACTCTATGGCCAAAGGAAATATCCTCCGATAACAAAGAGAAAGAATCTTTCTGAGAAACTTCTTTGTGTTCTGTGAAATCATCTCACAGAGTTACAGCTTTCCCCTCAAGAAGCCTTTCGCTAAGACAGTTCTTGTGGAATTGGCATAGTGATATTTGGAAGCCCATAGAGGGTTACGGTGAAAAAGGAAATATCCTCTGATGGAATCTGTAAAGAAGCTTTCCGAGAAACTGCTCTGTGATGTGTGACTTCCACTCACAGAGTTACATCTGTATTTCGTGGATCTCTTTACTAGCCTCATTTCTGTGGAATCTGAGAACAGATATTTCGGATACATTTGAAGACTATAGGGCCAAAGGAAATATCCACCGGTAACAAAGAGAAAGAAGCTTTCTGAGAAACTTCTTTGTGTTCTGTGAAATCATCTCAGAGAGTTACAGCTTTCCCCTCAAGAAGCCTTTCGCTAAGACAGTTCTTGTGGAATTGGTAAAGTGATATTTGGAAGCCCATAGAGGGCTATGTTGAAAAAAGAAATATCCTCAGATGAAATCTGGAAAGAAGCTTTCTGAGAAACTGCTTAGTGTTCTGTTAATTCATCTCACAGAGTTTCATCTGTATTTCGTTTATCTCTTTGCTATCCTTATTTCTGTGGAATCTGAGAACAGATATTTCAGATCCCTTTGAAGACTATAGGGCCACAGGAAATATCCTCCGATAACAAAATGAAAGAAGCTTTCTGAGAAACTTCTTTGTGTTCTGTGAAATCATCTCACAGACTTACAGCTTTCCCTTCAAGAAGCCTTTCGCTAACACAGTTCTCGTGGAATTGGCAAAGTGATATTTCGAGGCCCTAGAGGGCTATGGTGAAAAAGGAAATATCCTTAGATGAAATCTGTAAAAAAGCTTTTTGAGAAAGTGCTCTGTGATGTGTGACTTCCACTCACAGAGGTACATCTGTATGTCGTGGATCTCTTTGCTAGCCTTATTTCTGTGGAATGTGAGAACAGATATTCCGGATCCCTTGGAAGACTATAGGGCCAAAGAAAATATCCTCTGATAACAGGGAAAAGAAGCTTTCTGGGAAACTTCTTCGTGTTCTGTGAAATCATCTCAGGGAGTTTCAGTTTTCCCCTCAAGAAGCCTTTCGCTTAGACAATTCTTGTGGAATTGGCAAAGTGATATTTGGAAGCTCATAGAGGGCTAGGGTGAAAAAGGAAATATCCTCAGATGAAATCTGGAAAGAAGCTTTCTGAGAAACTGCTTAGTGTTCTGTTAATTCATCTGACAGAGTTACGTCTGTATTTCGTGGATTCCTTTGCTAGCCTTTTTTCTGTGGACTCTGAGAGCAGATATTTCGGATCCCTTTGAAGACTATAAGGCCAAAGGAAATATCCTCCGATAACAAAGAGAAAGAAGCTTTCTGAGAAACTTCTTTGTGTTTTGTGAAATCATCTCACAGAGTTACAGCTTTCCACTCAAGAAGCCTTTCGCTAAGACAGTTGCTGTGGAATTGGCAAAGTGATATTTGGAAGCCCATAGAGGGTATGGTGAAAAAGGAAATATCTTCAAATGAAATCTGGAAAGAAGCTTTCTGAGAAACTGCGTAGTATTCTGTAAATTTTTCTCACAGAGTTACATCTGTATTTCGTGGATCTCTTTGCTAGCCTTATTTCTGTGGAATCTGAGAACAGATATTTCGGATCCCTTTGAAGACATTGGGCCAAAGGAAATATCTTCCGATAACAAAGAGAAAGAAGCTTTCTGAGGAACTTCTTTGTGTTCTGTGAAATCACCTCATAGAGTTACAGCTTTCCACTCATGAAGCCTTTTGCTAAGACAGTTCTTGTGGAAATGGCGAAGTGATATTTGGAAGCCCATAGGGGGTATGGTGAAAAAGGAAATATCCTGAGATGAAATCTGGAAAGAAGCTTTATGAGAAACTGCTCTGTGATGTGCGACTTCCACTCACAGAGTTACATCTGTATTTCGTGTATCTCTTTGCTAGCCTTATTTCTGTGGAATCTGAGAACACATATTTCGGATCCCTTTGAAGACTATAGGGCCAAAGGAAATATGCTCCGATAACAAAGAGCATGAAGCTTTCTGGGAAACTTCTTTGTGTTCTGTGAAATCATCTCACAGAGTTACAGATTTCCCCTGAAGAAGCCTTTCGGTAAGACAGTTCTTGTGGAATTGGCAAAGTGATATTTGGAAGCCCATAGAGGGCTATGGTGAAAAAGGAAATATCCTCAGATGAAATCTGGAAAGAAGGTTTCTGAGAAACTGCTTAGTGTTCTGTTAATACATCTCACAGAGTTACATCTGCATTTCGTGGATCACTTTGCTAGCTTTATTTCTCTGGAATCTGACAACAGATATTTCGGATCCCTTTGAAGACTATAGGGCCAAAGGAAATATCCTCCGATAACAAAGAGAAAGAAACTTTCTGGGAAACTTCTTTGTGTTCTGTGAAATCATCTCACAGAGTTACAGCTTTCCACTCAAGAAGCCTTTCGGAAGGACAGTTCTTGTGGAATTGGCAAAGTGATATTTGGAAGCCCATAGAGGGCTAGGGTGAAAAAGGAAATATCCTCAGATGAAATCTGGAAAGAAGCTTACTGAGAAACTGCTTAGTGTTCTGTTAATTCATCTCACCGAGTTACATCTGTGTTTCGTGAATCTCTTTGCTAGCCTTATTTCTGTGTAATCTGAGAACAGATATTTCGGATCACTTTGAAGACTATAGGGCCAAAGGAAATATCCTCCGATAACAAAGAGAAAGAAGCTTTCTGAGAAACTTGTGTTCTGTGAAATCTTCTCACAGAGTTACAGCTTTCCCCTCAAGAAGCCTTTCGCTAAGACAGTTCTTGTGGAATTCGCCAAGTGATATTTGGTAGCCCATAGAGGGCTATGGTGAAAAAGGAAATATCCTCAGATGAAATCTGGAAAGAAGCTTTCTGAGGAACTACTAAGAGTTCTGTTAATTCATCTCACAGAGTTACACCTGTATTTCGTGGATCTCTTTGCTAGCCTTATTTCTGGGGAATCTCAGAACAGATATTTGGGATCTTTTGAAGACTATAGGGCCAAAGGAAATATCCTCCGATAACAAAGAGACAGAAGCTTTCTGAGAAACTTCTTTGTGTTCTGTGAAATCATCACACAGAGTTACAGCTTTCCCCTCAAGAAGCCTTTCGCTAAGACAGTTCTTGTGGAAATGGCGACGTGATATTAGGAAGACCATAGTGGGTATGGTGAAAAAGGAAATATCCTCAGATGAAGTCTGTAAAGAAGCTTTCTGAGAAACTGCTCTGTGATGTGTGACTACCACTCACAGAGTTACCTTTGTATTTCGTGGATCTCTTTGCTAGCCTTATTTCTGTGGAATCTGAGAACAGATATTTCGCATCCCTTTGAAGACTATAGGGCCAAAAGAAATATCATCCGATAACAAAGAGCAAGAAGCTTTCTGAGAAACTTCTTTGTGTTCCGTGAAATCAACTCACAGAGTTACAGCTTTCCCTTGAAGAAGCCTTTCGGTAAGACAGTTCTTGTGGAATTGGCAAAGTGATATTTGGAAGCCCATAGAGGGCTAGGGTGAAAAAGGAAATATCCTCATATGAAATCTGGAAAGAAGCTTTCTGAGAAACTGCTAAGTGTTCTGTTAATTCATCTCACAGAGATACATCTGTATTTCGTGGATCTCTTTGCTAGCCTTTTTTCTGTGGAAGCTGAGAACAGATATTTCGGTTCCTTTTCAAGACTATAGGGCCAAAGGTAATATCCTCCCATAACAGAGAGAAAGAAGCTTTCTGAGAAACTTCTTTGTGTTCTGTGAAATCATCTCACATAGTTACAGCTTTCCCTTCAAGAAGCCTTTCGCTAAGACAGTTCTTGTGGAATTGGCAAAGTGATATTTGGAAGCCCATAGAGGGCTATGGTGAAAAAGGGAATATCCTCAGATGAAATATGGAAAGAAGCTTTGTGAGAAACTGCTTAGTGTTCTGTTAATTCATCTCACAGAGTTACATCTGTATTTCGTGGATCTCTGTGCTAGCCTTATTTCTGTGGTATCTGACAAATGATAATTCGGATCCCTTTGAAGACTATAGGGCCAAATGAAATATCCTCCAATAACAAAGGGAAAGAAGCTTTCTGAGAAAATTCTTTGTGTTCTGTGAAATCATCTCATAGAGTCACATCTTTCCCCTCAAGAAGCCTTTCGCTAAGACAGTTCTTGTGGAATTGTCAAAGTGATATATGCAAGCGCATATTGGGCTATGGTGAAAAAGGAAATAACCTCAGATGAAATCTGGAAAGAAGCTTTCTGAGAAACTGCTTAGAGTTCTGTTAATTCATCTCACAGAGTTACATCTGTAATTCGTGGATCTCTTGCTAGCCTTATTTCTGTGGAATCTGAGAACAGATACTTCGGATCCCTTTGAATTCTATAGGGCCAAAGGAAATATCCTCCGATAAAAAAGAGAAAGAAGCTTTCTGAGAAACTTCTTTGTGTTCTGGAAATCATCTCACAGAGTTACAGCTTTCCCCTCAAGAAGCCTTTCGCTAAGACAGTTCCTGTGGAATTGGCAAAGTGATATTTGGAAGCCCATAGAGGGCTATATTGAAAAAGGAAATATCCTCAGATGAAATCTGGAAAGAAGCTTTATAAGAAACTACTCTGTGTTGTGTGACTTCCACTCACAGAGTTACATCTGTATTTCGTGGATATCTTTGCTAGCCTTATTTCTTTGGAATCTGAGAACAGATATTCCGGATCCCTTTGAAGACTATAGGGCCAAAGAAAATATACTCTCATAACAGGGGAAAGAAGCCTTTTGAGAAACTTGTGTGTGTTCCGTGAAATCATCTCACAGAGTTACAGCTTTCCCTTCTAGAAGCCTTTCGCTAAGACAGTTCTCGTGGAATTGGCAAAGTGATATTTGTAGGCCTATAGAGGGCTATGGTGAAAAAGGAAATATCCTCAAATGAAATGTGGAAAGAAGCTTTCTGAGAAACTGCGTAGTATTCTGTTAATTCATCTCACAGAGTTACATCTGCATTTCGTGGATCTCTTTGCTAGCCTTATTTCTGTGGAATCTGAGAACAGATATTTCGGATCTTTTGAAGACTATAGGACCGAAGGAAATATCCTCCGAAAACGAAGAGAAAGAAGCTTTCTGAGAAACTTCTTTGTGTTCTGTGAAATTATCTAACAGAGTTACAGCTTTCCCCTCAAGAAGCCTTTCGGTAAGACAGTTCTTGTGGAATTGGCAAAGTGATATTTGGAAGCCATAGAGGGCTATGGTAAAAAAGGAAATGTCCTCAGATGAAATCTGGAAAGAAGCTTTCTGAGAAACTGCTTAGTATTCTGTTAATTCATCTCACAGAGTTACATCTGTATTTCGTAGATCTCTTTCTTAGCCTTATTTCTGTGGAATCTGAAATCAAATATTTCTGATCCCTTTGAAGACTATGGGGCCAAAGAAAATATCCTCCGATAACAAAGAGAAAGAAGCTTTCTAAGAAACTTCTTTCTGTTCTGTGAAATCATCTCACAGAGTTACGGCTTTCCCCTCAAGAAGCCTTTGGCTAAGACAGTTCTTGTGGAAATGGCGAAGTGATATTTGGAAGCCCCTAGTGGGTATGGTGAAAAAGGAAATATCCTCAGATGAAATCTGGAAAGAAGCTTTCTGAGAAACTGCTCTGTGATGTGTGACTTCCACTCACAGAGTTACATCTGTATCTCATGGATCTCTTTGCTAGCCTTATTTCTGTGGAATCTGAGAACAGATATTTCGGATCCCTTAGAAGACTATAGGGCCAAAGGAAATATTCTCCGATAACAAAGAGAAAGAATCTTTCTGAGAAACTTGTTTGTGTTCTTTGAAATCATCTCACAGAGTTACACATTTCCCTTCAAGAAGCCTTTCGCTTAGACAGTTCTTGTGGAATTGGCAAAGTGATATTTGACAGCCCAAAGTGGGCTAGGGTGAAAAAGGAAATATCCTCAGATGAAACCTGGAAAGAAGCTTTCTGAGAAACTGCTTAGTGTTCTGTTAATTCATCTCACAGAGTTACATCTTTCATTCCAGGATCTCTGTGCTAGCCTTATTTCTGTGGAATCTGAGATCAGATATTTCGGATTCCTTTGAAGACTATAGGGCCAAATGAAATATCCTCCGATAACAATGGGAAAGAAGCTTTCTGAGAAACTTCTTTGTGTTCTGTGAAATCATCTCACAGAGTTACAGCTTTACCCTCAAGAAGCCTTTGGCTAAGACAGTTCTTGTGGAATTGGCAAAGTGATATTTGAAAGCCCATAGGGGGCTAGTGTGAAAAAGGAAATATCCTCAGATGAAATATGGAAAGAAGCTTTCTGAGAAACTGCTTAGAGTTCTGTTAATTCATCTCACAGAGCTACATCTGTATTTCGTGGAACTCTTGCTAGCCTTATCTCTGTGGAATCTGAGAACAGATATTTCGGATCCCATTGAAGATTATAGGGCCAAAGTAAATATCCTCCGATAACAAAGAGAAAGAAGCTTTCTGAGAAACTTCTTTGTGTTCTGTGAAATCATCTCACAGAGTTACAGCTTTCCCCTCAAGAAGCCTTTCGCGAAAACGGTTCTCGTGGAATTGGCAAAGTGATATTTGGAAGACTGAAGAGGGCTAAGGTGAAAAAGGAAATATCCTCAGATGAAATCTGGAAAGAAGCTTTATGAGAAACTGCTCTCTGATGTGTGACTTCCACTCACAAAGTTACATCTGTATTTCGTGAATCTCTTTGCTAGCCTTATTTCTGTGGAATCTGAGATCAGATATTTCGGATCCCTTTGAAGACTACAGGGCCACAGGCAATATCCTTCGATAACAAAGAGAAAGATGCTTTCTGAGAAACTTCTTTGTGTTCTGGAAATCATCTCACAGAGTTACAGCTTTCCACTCAAGAAGCCTTTCGCTAAGACAGTTCTTGTGGAATTGGCAAAGTGATATTTGGAAGCCCATAGGGGGATACGTTGAAAAAGGAAACATCCTCAGATGAAATCTGGAAAGAAGCTTTCTGAAAAACTGCTTTGTGTTCTGTTAATTCATCTCACAGAGTTACATCTGCATTTCGTGGATCTCTTTGCTAGCCTTATTTCTGTGGAATCTGAGAACAGATATTTCGGATCCTTTTGAAGACTCTAGGGCCAAAGGAAATATCCTCCGATAACAAAGAGAAAGAATCTTTCTGAGAAACTTCTTTGTGTTCTGTGAAATCATCTCACAGAGTTACAGATTTCCATTCAAGAAGCCTTTAGCTAAGACAGTTCTCGTGGAATTGGCAAAGTGATATTTGGAAGCCCATAGGTGGCTATGGTGAAAAAGGGAATATCCTCAGATGAAATCTGGAAAGAAGCTTTCTGAGAAACTGCTTAGTGTTCTGTTAATTCATCTCACAGAGTTACATCTGTATTTCGTGGATCTCTTTGCTAGCCTTATTTCTGTGGAATCTGAGAACAGATATTTCGGATCCCTTTGAAAACTTCAGGGCCAAAGGAAATATCCTCCGATAACAAAGAGAAAGAAGCTTTCGGAGAAACTTCTTTGTGTTCTGTGAAATCATCTCACAGATTTACAGCTTTCCCCTCAAGAAGCCTTTCGCTATGACAGTTCTTGTGGAATTGGCAAAGTGATATATGGAAGCCCATAGAGGGCTATGTTGAAAAAGGAAATATCCTTAGGTGAAATCAGGAAAGAAACTTTCTGAGACACTGCTTAGTGTTCTGTTAATTCATCTCACAGAGTTATATCTGTAGTTCGTGTATCTCCTTGCTAGCCTTATTTCTGTGGAATCTGAGAACAGATATTTCGGATCCCTTTGAAGACTACAGGGCCAAAGGAAATATCCTCCGATAACAAAGAGAAAGAAGCTTTCTGAGAACCTTCTTTGTGTTCTGTGAAATCATCTCACAGAGTTTCAGCTTTACACTCAAGAAGCCTTTCGCTAAGACAGTTCTTGTGGAATTGGCAAAGTCATAATTAGAAGCCCATAGGTGGCCAGGTTGAAAAAGGATATATCCTCAGATGAAATCTGGAAAGAAGCTTTGTGAGAAACTGCTTAGAATTCTGTTAATTCATCTCACAGAGTTACATCTGTGTTTCGTAGATCTCTTTCCTAGCCTTATTTCTGTGAAATCTGAGATCAGATATTTCGGATCCCTTTGAAGACTCTAGGGCCAAATGAAATATCCTCCGATAACAGTGGGAAAGAAGCTTTCTGAGAAACTTCTTTTAGTTCTGTGAAATCATCTCCCAGAGTTACAGCTTTACCCTCAAGAAGCCTTTCGCTAAGACAGTTCTTGTGGAATTGGCAAAGTCATATTTAGAAGCCCATAGGTGGCCAGGTTGAAAAAGGATATATCCTCAGATGAAATCTGGAAAGAAGCTTTGTGAGAAACTGCTTAGAGTTCGGTTAATTCATCTCACAGAGTTACATCTGTATTTCGTGGAACTCTTGCTAGCCTTATCTCTGTGGAATCTGAGAACAGATATTTTGGATCCCTTTGAAGACTATAGGGCCAAAGGAAATATCCTCCGATAACAAAGAGGAAGAAGCTTTCTGAGAAACTTCTTTGTGTTCTGTGAAATCATCTCACAGAGTTACAGCTTCCGCCTCAAGAAGCCTTTCGCTAAGACAGATCCTGTGGAATTTGCAAAGTGATATTTGGAAGCCCATAGAGGGCTTTGGTGAAAAAGGAAATATCCTCAGATGAAATCTGGAAAGAAGCTTTCTGAGAAACTGCTCTGTGATGTGTGACTTCCACTCACAGAGTTACATCTGTATTTCGTGAATCGCTTTGCTAGCCTTATTTCTGTGGAATCTGAGAACAGATATTTCGGATCCCTTTGAAGACTACAAGGCCACAGGAAATATCCTTCGATAACAAAGAGAAAGAAGCTTTCTGAGAAACTTCTTTGTGTTCTGTGAAATCATCTCACAGAGTTACACCTTTCCCCTCAAGAAGCCTTTCGCTAAGACAGTTCTTATGGAAATGGCAAAGTGATATTTGGAAGCCCATAGAGGGCTACGTTGAAAAAGGAAACATCCTCAGATGAAATCTGGAAAGAAGCTTTCTGAGAAACTGCTTAGTGTTCTGTTAATTCAACTCACAGAGTTACATCTGTATTTCATGTATCTCTTTGCTAGCCTTATTTCTGTGGAATCTGAGAACAGATATTTCGGATCTTTTGAAGAATATCGGGCCGAAGGAAATATCCTCCGATAACGAAGAGAAAGAAGCTTTCTGAGAAACTTCTTTGTGTTCTGTGAAACTATCTAACAGAGTTACAGCTTTCCCCTCAAGAAGTGTTTCGGTAAGACAGTTTTTGTGGAATTGGCAAAGTGATATATGGAAGCCATAGAGGGCTATGTTGAAAAAGGAAAAGTCCTCAGATGAAATCTGGAAAGAAGCTTTCTGAGAAACTGCTCAGGGTTCTGTTAATTCATCTCACAGAGTTACATCTGTATTTCGAAGATCTCTTTCCTAGCCTTATTTCTGTGGAATCTGAGAACAGATATTTCTGATCCCTTTGAAGACTATGGGGCCAAAGGAAATATCCTCCGAAAACAAAGAGAAAGAAACTTTCTGAGAAACTTCTTTGTGTTCTGTGAAATCATCTCACAGAGTTACGGCTTTCCCCTCAAGAAGCCTTTCGCTAAGACAGTTCTTGGGGAAATGGCGAAGTGATATTTGGAAGCCCCTAGTGGGTATGGTGAAAAAGGAAATATCCTCAGATGAAATCTGGAAAGAAGCTTTCTGAGAAACTGCTCTGTGATGTGTGACTTCCACTCACAGAGTTACATCTTTATTTCCTGGATCTCTTTGCTAGCCTTATTTCTGTGGAATCTGAGAACAGATATTTCGGAACCCTTAGAAGACTATAGGGCCAAAGGAAATATCCTCCGATAACAAAGAGCAAGAATCTTTCTGAGAAACTTGTTTGTGTTCTTTGAAATCATCTCACAGAGTTACACCTTTCCCTTCAAGAAGCCTTTCGCTTAGACAGTTCTTGTGGAATTGGCAAAGTGATATTTGACAGCCCAAAGTGGGCTAGGGTGAAAAAGGAAATATCCTCAGATGAAACCTGGAAAGAAGCTTTCTGAGAAACTGCTTAGTGTTCTGTTAATTCAACTCACAGAGTTACATCTGTATTTCCTGGATCTCTTTGTTAGCCTTATTTCTGTGGAATCTGAGAACAGATATTTCGGATCCCTTTGAAGACTATAGGGCCAAAGGAAATATCCTCCGATAACAAAGAGAAAGAAGCTATCTGAGAAACTTCTTTGTGTTCTGTGAAATCATCTCACAGAGTTACAGCTTTCCCTTCTAGAAGCCTTTCGCTAAGACAGTTCTCGTGGAATTGGCAAAGTGATATTTGTAGGCCTATAGAGGGCTGTGGTGATAAAAGAAATATCCTCAGATGAAACCTGGAAAGAAGGTTTCTCAGAAACTGCTTAGTGTTCTGTTAATTCATCTCACAGAGTTACATCTGTATTTCGTGGATGTCTTGCTAGCCTTTTCTCTGTGGAATCTGAGAACAGATATTTCGGATCCCTTTGAAGACTAGAGGGCAAAAGGAAATATCCTACGATAACAAAGAGAAAGAAGCTTTCTGAGAAACTTCTTTGTGTCTGTGAAATCATCTCACAGAGTTACAGCTTTCCCCTCAAGAAGCCTTTCGCTAAGACAGTTCCTGTGGAATTGGCAAAGTGATATTTGGAAGCCCTCAGAGGGCTATGGTGAAAAAGGAAATATCCTCAGATGAAATCTGGAAAGAAGCTTTCTGAGAAACTGCTCTGTGATGTGTGACTTCCACTCACAGAGTTACATCTGTATTTCGTGGATCTCTTTGCTAGCCTTATTTCTGTGGAATCTGAGAACAGATATTTCGGATCTCTTTGAAGACTATACGGCCAAAGGAAATATCCTCCGATAACAAAGAGCAAGAAGCTTTCTGAGAAACTTCTTTGTGTTCTGTGAAATCATCTCACAGAGTTACAGCTTTCCACTCAAGAAGCCTTTCACTAAGACAGGTCTTGTGGAATTGGCAAAGTGATATTAGGAAGCCCATAGAGTGCTATGGGGAAAAAGGAAATATCCTCAGATGAAATCTGGAAAGAAGCTTTCTGCGAAACTGCTTAGATTTCTGTTAATTCATCTCACAGTGTTTCATCTGTATTTCGTGGATCTCTTGCTAGTCTTATCTCTGTGTAATCTGAGAACAGATATTTCTGATCCCTTTGAAGACTACAGGGACTAAGGAAATATCCTCCGATAACAAAGAGAAAGAAGCTTTCTGAGAAACTTCTTTGTGTTCTGTGAAATCATCTCACAGAGTTACAGCTTTCCCCTCAAGAATCCTTTCGCGATGACATTTCATGTGGAACTGGCAAAGTGATATTTGGAAGCCCTTAGAGGGCTATGGTGAAAAAGGAAATATCCTCAGATGAAATCTGGAAAGAAGCTTTCTGAGAAACTGCTCTGTGATGTGTGACTTCCACTCACAGAGTTACATCTGTATTTCGTGGATCTCTTTGCTAGCCTTATTTCTGTGGAATCTGAGAACAGATATTTCGGATCTCTTTGAAGACTATACGGCCAAAGGAAATATCCTCCGATAACAAAGAGAAAGAAGCTTTCTGAGAAACTTCTTTGTGTTCTCTGAAATCATCTCACAGAGTTACAGCTTTCCACTCAAGAAGACTTTCACTAAGACAGGTCTTGTGGAATTGGCAAAGTGATATTAGGAAGCCCATAGAGGTCTAGGGTGAAAAAGGAAATATCCTCAGATGAAATCTGGAAAGAAGCTTTCTGAGAAACTGCTTAGTGTTCTGTTAATTCATCTCACAGAGTTACATCTGTATTTCCTGGATCTCTTTGATAGCCTTATTTCTGTGGAATCTGAGAACAGATATTTCGGATCCCTTTGAAGACTATAAGGCCAAAGGAAATATCCTCCGATAACAAAGAGAAAGAAGCTATCTGAGAAACTTCTTTGTGTTCTGTGAAATCATCTCACAGAGTTACAGCTTTCCCTTCTAGAAGCCTTTCGAAAAGTCAGTTCTCGTGGAATTGGCAAAGTGATAGTTGGAGGCCTATAGACGGCTATGGTGATAAAGGAAATATCCTCAGATGAAACCTGGAAAGAAGGTTTCTCAGAAACTGCTTAGTGTTTTGTTAATTCATCTCACAGAGTTACATCTTTATTTCGTGGATCTCTGTAATAGCCTTATTTCTGTGGAATCTGAGATCAGATATTTCGGATTCCTTTAAAGATTATAGGGCCAAATGAAATATCCTACGATAACAATGGGAAAGAAGCTTCCTGAGAAACTTCTTTGTGTTCTGTGAAATCATCTCACATAGTTACAGCTTTCCCCTCAAGAAGCCTTTCGCTTAGACAGTTCTTGTGGAATTGGCAAAGTGATATTTGGAAGCCCATAGAGTGCTATGGTGAAAAAGGAAATATCCTCAGATGAAATCTAGAAAGAAGCTTTCTGAGAAACTTCTTAGTGTTCTGTTAATTCATCTCACAGACTTACATCTGTATTTCGTGGATCTCTTGCTAGCCTTATCTCTGTGGAATCTGAGAACATATATTTCGGATCCCTTTGAAGACTATAGGGCCAAAGGAAATACCCTCCGATAACAAAGAGAAAGAAGCTTTCTGAGAAACTTCTTTGTGTTCTGTGAAATCATCACATAGAGTTACGGCTTTCCCCTCAAGAAGCCTTTCGCTATGACAGTTCCTGTGGAATTGGCAAAGTGATATTTGGAAGCCCATAGAGGGCTATGGTGAAAAAGGAAATATCCTCAGATGAAATCTGGAAAGAAGCTTTATGAGAAACTGCTCTGTGATGTGTGACTTCCACTCACAGAGTTACATCTGCATTTCGTGGATCTCTTTGCTAGCCTTATTTCTGTGGAATCTGAGAACAGATGTTTCGGATCTTTTGAAGACTATAAGACCGAAGGAAATATCCTCCGATAACGAAGAGAAAGAAGCTTTCTGAAAAACTTCTTTGTGTTCTGTGAAATCATCTCACAGAGTTACGGCTTTCCCCTCAAGAAGCCTTTCGCTAAGACAGTTCTTGTGGAAATGACGAAGTGATATTTGGAAGCCCCTAGTGGGTATGGTGAAAAAGGAAATATCCTCAGATGAAATCTGGAAAGAAGCTTTCTGAGAAACTGCTTAGAGTTCTGTTAATTCATCTCACAGAGCTACATCTGTATTTCGTGGAACTCTTGCTAGCCTTATCTCTGTGGAATCTGAGAACAGATATTTCGGATCCCTTAGAAGACTATAGGGCCAAAGGAAATATCCTCCGATAACAAAGAGAAAGAATCTTTCTGAGAAACTTGTTTGTGTTCTTTGAAATCATCTCACAGAGTTACACATTTCCCTTCAAGAAGCCTTTCGCTTAGACACTTCTTGTGGAATTGGCAAAGTGATATTTTACAGCCCAAAGTGGGCTAGGGTGAAAAAGGAAATATCCTCAGATGAAACCTGGAAAGAAGCTTTCTGAGAAACTGCTTAGTGTTCTGTTAATTCATCTCACAGAGTTACATCTTTCTTTCGTGGATCTCTGTGCTAGCCTTATTTCTGTGGAATCTGAGATCAGATATTTCGGATTCCTTTGAAGACTATAGGGCCAAATGAAATATCCTCCGATAACAATGGGAAAGAAGCTTTCTGAGAAACTTCTTTGTGTTCTGTGAAATCATCTCACAGAGTTACAGCTTTACCCTCAAGAAGCCTTTGGCTAAGACAGTTCTTGTGGAATTGGCAAAGTGATATTTGAAAGCCCATAGGGGGCTAGTGTGAAAAAGGAAATATCCTCAGATGAAATCTGGAAAGAAGCTTTCTGAGAAACTGCTTAGAGTTCTGTTAATTCATCTCACAGAGCTACATCTGTATTTCGTGGAACTCTTGCTAGCCTTATCTCTGTGGAATCTGAGAACAGATATTTCGGATCCCCTTGAAGACTATAGGGCCAAAGTAAATATCCTCCGATAACAAAGAGAAAGAAGCTTTCTGAGAAACTTCTTTGTGTTCTGTGAAATCATCTCACAGAGTTACAGCTTTCCCCTCAAGAAGCCTTTCGCGAAAACGGTTCTCGTGGAATTGGCAAAGTGATATTTGGAAGACTGAAGAGGGCTATGGTGAAAAAGGAAATATCCTCAGATGAAATCTGGAAAGAAGCTTTATGAGAAACTGCTCTCTGATGTGTGACTTCCACTCACAGAGTTACATCTGTATTTCGTGAATCTCTTTGCTAGCATTATTTCTGTGGAATCTGATATCAGATATTTCGGATCCCTTTGAAGACTACAGGGCCACAGGCAATATCATTCGATAACAAAGAGAAAGAAGCTTTCTGAGAAACTTCTTTGTGTTCTGGAAATCATCTCACAGAGTTACAGCTTTCCTCTCAAGAAGCCTTTCGCTAAGACAGTTCTTGTGGAATTGGCAAAGTGATATTTGGAAGCCCATAGGGGGATACGTTGAAAAAGGAAACATCCTCAGATGAAATCTGGAAAGAAGCTTTCTGAAAAACTGCTTTGTGTTCTGTTAATTCATCTCACAGAGATACATCTGCATTTCGTGGATCTCTTTGCTAGCCTTATTTCTGTGGAATCTGAGAACAGATATTTCGGATCCTTTTGAAGACTCTAGGGCCAAAGGAAATATCCTCCGATAACAAAGAGAAAGAATCTTTCTGAGAAACTTCTTTGTGTTCTGTGAAATCATCTCACAGAGTTACAGATTTCCATTCAAGAAGCCTTTAGCTAAGACAGTTCTCGTGGAATTGGCAAAGTGATATTTGGAAGCCCATAGGGGGCTATGGTGAAAAAGGTAATATCCTCAGATGAAATGTGGAAAGAAGCTTTCTGCGAAACTGCTTAGTGTTGTGTTAATTCATCTCACAGAGTTACATCTGTAGTTCGTGTATCTCCTTGCTAGCCTTATTTCTGTGGTATCTGAGAACAGATATTTCGGATCCCTTTGAAGACTACAGGGCCAAAGGAAATATCCTCCGATAACAAAGAGAAAGAAGCTTTCTGAGAACCTTCTTTGTGTTCTGTGAAATCATCTCACAGAGTTTCAGCTTTACCCTCAAGAAGCCTTTCGCTAAGACAGTTCTTGTGGAATTGGCAAAGTCATAATTAGAAGACCATAGGTGGCCAGGTTGAAAAAGGATATATCCTCAGATGAAATCTGGAAAGAAGCTTTGTGAGAAACTGCTTAGAATTCTGTTAATTCATCTCACAGAGTTACATCTGTGTTTCGTAGATCTCTTTCCTAGCCTTATTTCTGTGAAATCTGAGATCAGATATTTCGGATCCCTTTGAAGACTCTAGGGCCAAATGAAATATCCTCCGATAACAGTGGGAAAGAAGCTTTCTGAGAAACTTCTTTTAGTTCTGTGAAATCATCTCACAGAGTTACAGCTTTACCCTCAAGAAGCCTTTCGCTAAGACAGTTCTTGTGGAATTGGCAAAGTCATATTTAGAAGCCAATAGGTGGCCAGGTTGAAAAAGGATATATCCTCAGATGAAATCTGGAAAGAAGCTTTGTGAGAAACTGCTTAGAGTTCGGTTAATTCATCTCACAGAGTTACATCTGTATTTCGTGGAACTCTTGCTAGCCTTATCTCTGTGGAATCTGAGAACAGATATTTTGGATCCCTTTGAAGACTATAGGGCCAAAGGAAATATCCTCCGATAACAAAGAGGAAGAAGCTTTCTGAGAAACTTCTTTGTGTTCTGTGAAATCATCTCACAGAGTTACAGCTTTCCCCTCAAGAAGCCTTTCGCTAAGACAGATCCTGTGGGATTTGCAAAGTGATATTTGGAAGCCCATAGAGGGCTATGGTGAAAAAGGAAATATCCTCAGATGAAATCTGGAAAGAAGCTTTCTGAGAAACTGCTCTGTGATGTGTGACTTCCACTCACAGAGTTACATCTGTATTTCGTGAATCGCTTTGCTAGCCTTATTTCTGTGGAATCTGAGAACAGATATTTCGGATCCCTTTGAAGACTACAAGGCCACAGGAAATATCCTTCGATAACAAAGAGCAAGAAGCTTTCTGAGAAACTTCTTTGTGTTCTGTGAAATCATCTCACAGAGTTACACCTTTCCCCTCAAGAAGCCTTTCGCTAAGACAGTTCTTATGGAAATGGCAAAGTGATATTTGGAAGCCCATAGAGGGCTACGTTGAAAAAGGAAACATCCTCAGATGAAATCTGGAAAGAAGCTTTCTGAGAAACTGCTTAGTGTTCTGTTAATTCAACTCACAGAGTTACATCTGTATTTCATGTATCTCTTTGCTAGCCTTATTTCTGTGGAATCTGAGAACAGATATTTCGGATCTTTTGAAGAATATCGGGCCGAAGGAAATATCCTCCGATAACGAAGAGAAAGAAGCTTTCTGAGAAACTTCTTTGTGTTCTGTGAAACTATCTAACAGAGTTACAGCTTTCCCCTCAAGAAGTGTTTCGGTAAGACAGTTTTTGTGGAATTGGCAAAGTGATATATGGAAGCCATAGAGGGCTATGTTGAAAAAGGAAAAGTCCTCAGATGAAATCTGGAAAGCAGCTTTCTGAGAAACTGCTCAGGGTTCTGTTAATTCATCTCACAGAGTTACATCTGTATTTCGAAGATCTCTTTCCTAGCCTTATTTCTGTGGAATCTGAGAACAGATATTTCTGATCCCTTTGAAGACTATGGGGCCAAAGGAAATATCCTCCGATAACAAAGAGAAAGAAACTTTCTGAGAAACTTCTTTGTGTTCTGTGAAATCATCTCACAGAGTTACGGCTTTCCCCTCAAGAAGCCTTTCGCTAAGACAGTTCTTGGGAAATGGCGAAGTGATATTTGGAAGCCCCTAGTGGGTATGGTGAAAAAGGAAATATCCTCAGATGAAATCTGGAAAGAAGCTTTCTGAGAAACTGCTCTGTGATGTGTGACTTCCACTCACAGAGTTACATCTGTATTTCCTGGATCTCTTTGCTAGCCTTATTTCTGTGGAATCTGAGAACAGATATTTCGGAACCCTTAGAAGACTATAGGGCCAAAGGAAATATCCTCCGATAACAAAGAGCAAGAATCTTTCTGAGAAACTTGTTTGTGTTCTTTGAAATCATCTCACAGAGTTACACCTTTCCCTTCAAGAAGCCTTTCGCTTAGACAGTTCTTGTGGAATTAGCAAAGTGATATTTGACAGCCCAAAGTGGGCTAGGGTGAAAAAGGAAATATCCTCAGATGAAACCTGGAAAGAAGCTTTCTGAGAAACTGCTTAGTGTTCTGTTAATTCAACTCACAGAGTTACATCTGTATTTCCTGGATCTCTTTGTTAGCCTTATTTCTGTGGAATCTGAGAACAGATATTTCGGATCCCTTTGAAGACTATAGGGCCAAAGGAAATATCCTCCGATAACAAAGAGAAAGAAGCTATCTGAGAAACTTCTTTGTGTTCTGTGAAATCATCTCACAGAGTTACAGCTTTCCCTTCTAGAAGCCTTTCACTAAGACAGTTCTCGTGGAATTGGCAAAGTGATATTTGTAGGCCTATAGAGGGCTATGGTGATAAAGGAAATATCCTCAGATGAAACCTGGAAAGAAGGTTTCTCAGAAACTGCTTAGTGTTCTGTTAATTCATCTCACAGAGTTACATCTGTATTTCGTGGATGTCTTGCTAGCCTTTTCTCTGTGGAATCTGAGAACAGATATTTCGGATCCCTTTGAAGACTAGAGGGCAAAAGGAAATATCCTCCGATAACAAAGAGAAAGAAGCTTTCTGAGAAACTTCTTTGTGTTCTGTGAAATCATCTCACAGAGTTACAGCTTTCCCCTCAAGAATCCTTTCGCGATGACATTTCATGTGGAACTGGCAAAGTGATATTTGGAAGCCCTTAGAGGGCTATGGTGAAAAAGGAAATATCCTCAGATGAAATCTGGAAAGAAGCTTTCTGAGAAACTGCTCTGTGATGTGTGACTTCCACTCACAGAGTTACATCTGTATTTCGTGGATCTCTTTGCTAGCCTTATTTCTGTGGAATCTGAGAACAGATATTTCGGATCTCTTTGAAGACTATACGGCCAAAGGAAATATCCTCCGATAACAAAGAGAAAGAAGCTTTCTGAGAAACTTCTTTGTGTTCTCTGAAATCATCTCACAGAGTTACAGCTTTCCACTCAAGAAGACTTTCACTAAGACAGGTCTTGTGGAATTGGCAAAGTGATATTAGGAAGCCCATAGAGATCTAGGGTGAAAAAGGAAATATCCTCAGATGAAATCTGGAAAGAAGCTTTCTGAGAAACTGCTTAGTGTTCTGTTAATTCATCTCACAGAGTTACATCTGTATTTCCTGGGTCTCTTTGATAGCCTTATTTCTGTGGAATCTGAGAACAGATATTTCGGATCCCTTTGAAGACTATAAGGCCAAAGGAAATATCCTCCGATAACAAAGAGAAAGAAGCTATCTGAGAAACTTCTTTGTGTTCTGTGAAATCATCTCACAGAGTTACAGCTTTCCCTTCTAGAAGCCTTTCGAAAAGTCAGTTCTCGTGGAGTTGGCAAAGTGATAGTTGGAGGCCTATAGACGGCTATGGTGATAAAGGAAACATCCTCAGATGAAACCTGGAAAGAAGGTTTCTCAGAAACTGCTTAGTGTTCTGTTAATTCATCTCACAGAGTTACATCTTTATTTCGTGGATCTCTGTAATAGCCTTATTTCTGTGGAATCTGAGATCAGATATTTCGGATTCCTTTAAAGATTATAGGGCCAAATGAAATATCCTACGATAACAATGGGAAAGAAGCTTCCTGAGAAACTTCTTTGTGTTCTGTGAAATCATCTCACAGAGTTACAGCTTTCCCCTCAAGAAGCCTTTCGCTTAGACAGTTCTTGTGGAATTGGCAAAGTGATATTTGGAAGCCCATAGAGTGCTATGGTGAAAAAGGAAATATCCTCAGATGAAATCTAGAAAGAAGCTTTCTGAGAAACTTCTTAGTGTTCTGTTAATTCATCTCACAGACTTACATCTGTATTTCGTGGATCTCTTGCTAGCCTTATCTCTGTGGAATCTGAGAACATATATTTCGGATCCCTTTGAAGACTATAGGGCCAAAGGAAATACCCTCCGATAACAAAGAGAAAGAAGCTTTCTGAGAAACTTCTTTGTGTTCTGTGAAATCATCTCATAGAGTTACGGCTTTCCCCTCAAGAAGCCTTTCGCTATGACAGTTCCTGTGGAATTGGCAAAGTGATATTTGGAAGCCCATAGAGGGCTATGGTGAAAAAGGAAATATCCTCAGATGAAATCTGGAAAGAAGCTTTCTGAGAAACTGCTCTGTGATGTGTGACTTCCACTCACAGAGTTACATCTGCATTTCGTGGATCTCTTTGCTAGCCTTATTTCTGTGGAATCTGAGAACAGATGTTTCGGATCTTTTGAAGACTATAGGACCGAAGGAAATATCCTCCGATAACGAAGAGAAAGAAGCTTTCTGAGAAACTTCTTTGTGTTCTGTGAAATCATCTCACAGAGTTACGGCTTTCCCCTCAAGAAGCCTTTCGCTAAGACAGTTCTTGTGGAAATGGCGAAGTGATATTTGGAAGCCCCTAGTGGGTATGGTGAAAAAGGAAATATCCTCAGATGAAATCTGGAAAGAAGCTTTCTGAGAAACTGCTTAGAGTTCTGTTAATTCATCTCACAGAGCTACATCTGTATTTCGTGGAACTCTTGCTAGCCTTATCTCTGTGGAATCTGAGAACAGATATTTCGGATCCCTTAGAAGACTATAGGGCCAAAGGAAATATCCTCCGATAACAAAGAGAAAGAATCTTTCTGAGAAACTTGTTTGTGTTCTTTGAAATCATCTCACAGAGTTACACATTTCCCTTCAAGAAGCCTTTCGCTTAGACACTTCTTGTGGAATTGGCAAAGTGATATTTTACAGCCCAAAGTGGGCTAGGGTGAAAAAGGAAATATCCTCAGATGAAACCTGGAAAGAAGCTTTCTGAGAAACTGCTTAGTGTTCTGTTAATTCATCTCACAGAGTTACATCTTTCTTTCGTGGATCTCTGTGCTAGCCTTATTTCTGTGGAATCTGAGATCAGATATTTCGGATTCCTTTGAAGACTATAGGGCCAAATGAAATATCCTCCGATAACAATGGGAAAGAAGCTTTCTGAGAAACTTCTTTGTGTTCTGTGAAATCATCTCACAGAGTTACAGCTTTACCCTCAAGAAGCCTTTGGCTAAGACAGTTCTTGTGGAATTGGCAAAGTGATATTTGAAAGCCCATAGGGGGCTAGTGTGAAAAAGGAAATATCCTCAGATGAAATCTGGAAAGAAGCTTTCTGAGAAACTGCTTAGAGTTCTGTTAATTCATCTCACAGAGCTACATCTGTATTTCGTGGAACTCTTGCTAGCCTTATCTCTGTGGAATCTGAGAACAGATATTTCGGATCCCCTTGAAGACTATAGGGCCAAAGTAAATATCCTCCGATAACAAAGAGAAAGAAGCTTTCTGAGAAACTTCTTTGTGTTCTGTGAAATCATCTCACAGAGTTACAGCTTTCCCCTCAAGAAGCCTTTCGCGAAAACGGTTCTCGTGGAATTGGCAAAGTGATATTTGGAAGACTGAAGAGGGCTATGGTGAAAAAGGAAATATCCTCAGATGAAATCTGGAAAGAAGCTTTATGAGAAACTGCTCTCTGATGTGTGACTTCCACTCACAGAGTTACATCTGTATTTCGTTATTCTCTTTGCTAGCATTATTTCTGTGGAATCTGAGATCAGATATTTCGGATCCCTTTGAAGACTACAGGGCCACAGGCAATATCCTTCGATAACAAAGAGAAAGAAGCTTTCTGAGAAACTTCTTTGTGTTCTGGAAATCATCTCACAGAGTTACAGCTTTCCTCTCAAGAAGCCTTTCGCTAAGACAGTTCTTGTGGAATTGGCAAAGTGATATTTGGAAGCCCATAGGGGGATACGTTGAAAAAGGAAACATCCTCAGATGAAATCTGGAAAGAAGCTTTCTGAAAAACTGCTTTGTGTTCTGTTAATTCATCTCACAGAGATACATCTGCATTTCGTGGATCTCTTTGCTAGCCTTATTTCTGTGGAATCTGAGAACAGATATTTCGGATCCTTTTGAAGACTCTAGGGCAAAGGAAATATCCTCCGATAACAAAGAGAAAGAATCTTTCTGAGAAACTTCTTTGTGTTCTGTGAAATCATCTCACAGAGTTACAGATTTCCATTCAAGAAGCCTTTAGCTAAGACAGTTCTCGTGGAATTGGCAAAGTGATATTTGGAAGCCCATAGGGGGCTATGGTGAAAAAGGTAATATCCTCAGATGAAATGTGGAAAGAAGCTTTCTGCGAAACTGCTTAGTGTTGTGTTAATTCATCTCACAGAGTTACATCTGTAGTTCGTGTATCTCCTTGCTAGCCTTATTTCTGTGGTATCTGAGAACAGATATTTCGGATCCCTTTGAAGACTTCAGGGCCAAAGGAAATATCCTCCGATAACAAAGAGAAAGAAGCTTTCTGAGAACCTTCTTTGTGTTCTGTGAAATCATCTCACAGAGTTTCAGCTTTACCCTCAAGAAGTCTTTCGCTAAGACAGTTCTTGTGGAATTGGCAAAGTCATAATTAGAAGACCATAGGTGGCCAGGTTGAAAAAGGATATATCCTCAGATGAAATCTGGAAAGAAGCTTTGTGAGAAACTGCTTAGAATTCTGTTAATTCATCTCACAGAGTTACATCTGTGTTTCGTAGATCTCTTTCCTAGCCTTATTTCTGTGAAATCTGAGATCAGATATTTCGGATCCCTTTGAAGACTCTAGGGCCAAATGAAATATCCTCCGATAACAGTGGGAAAGAAGCTTTCTGAGAAACTTCTTTTAGTTCTGTGAAATCATCTCACAGAGTTACAGCTTTACCCTCAAGAAGCCTTTCGCTAAGACAGTTCTTGTGGAATTGGCAAAGTCATATTTAGAAGCCAATAGGTGGCCAGGTTGAAAAAGGATATATCCTCAGATGAAATCTTGAAAGAAGCTTTGTGAGAAACTGCTTAGAGTTCGGTTAATTCATCTCACAGAGTTACATCTGTATTTCGTGGAACTCTTGCTAGCCTTATCTCTGTGGAATCTGAGAACAGATATTTTGGATCCCTTTGAAGACTATAGGGCCAAAGGAAATATCCTCCGATAACAAAGAGGAAGAAGCTTTCTGAGAAACTTCTTTGTGTTCTGTGAAATCATCTCACAGAGTTGCAGCTTTCCCCTCAAGAAGCCTTTCGCTAAGACAGATCCTGTGGGATTTGCAAAGTGATATTTGGAAGCCCATAGAGGGCTATGGTGAAAAAGGAAATATCCTCAGATGAAATCTGGAAAGAAGCTTTCTGAGAAACTGCTCTGTGATGTGTGACTTCCACTCAAAGAGTTACATCTGTATTTCGTGAATCGCTTTGCTAGCATTATTTCTGTGGAATCTGAGAACAGATATTTCGGATCCCTTTGAAGACTACAGGGCCACAGGAAATATCCTTCGATAACAAAGAGAAAGAAGCTTTCTGAGAAACTTCTTTGTGTTCTGTGAAATCATCTCACAGAGTTTTGCTTTCCCCTCAAGAAGCCTTTCGCTAAGACAGTTCTTGTGGAAATGGCAAAGTGATATTTGGAAGCCCATAGAGGGCTACGTTGAAAAAGGAAACATCCTCAGATGAAATCTGGAAAGAAGCTTTCTGAGAAACTGCTTAGTGTTCTGTTAATTCAACTCACAGAGTTACATCTGTATTTCGTGGATCTCTTTTCTAGCCTTATTTCTGTGGAATCTGAGAACAGATATTTCGGATCTTTTGAAGAATATAGGGCCGAAGGAAATATCCTCCGATAACGAAGAGAAAGAAGCTTTCTGAGAAACTTCTTTGTGTTCTGTGAAATTATCTAACAGAGTTACAGCTTTCCCCTCAAGAAGTGTTTCGGTAAGACAGTTCTTGTGGAATTGGCAAAGTGATATATGGAAGCCATAGAGGGCTATGGTGAAAAAGGAAATGTCCTCAGATGAAATCTGGAAAGAAGCTTTCTGAGAAACTGCTCAGTGTTCTGTTAATTCATCTCACAGAGTTACATCTGTATTTCGTAGATCTCTTTCCTAGCCTTATTTCTGTGGAATCTGAGAACAGATATTTCTGATCCCTTTGAAGACTATGGGGCCAAAGGAAATATCCTCCGATAACAAAGAGAAAGAAACTTTCTGAGAAACTTCTTTGTATTCTGTGAAATCATCTCACAGAGTTACGGCTTTCCCCTCAAGAAGCCTTTCGCTGAGACAGTTCTTGGGGAAATGGCGAAGTGATATTTGGAAGCCCTTAGTGGGTATGGTGAAAAAGGAAATATCCTCAGATGAAATCTGGAAAGAAGCTTTTTGAGAAACTGCTCTGTGATGTGTGACTTCCACTCATAGAGTTACATCTGTATTTCGTGGATCTCTTTGCTAGCCTTATTTCTGTGGAATCTGAAAACAGATATTTCGGATCCCTTTGAATACAATAGGGCCAAAGGAAATATCCTCCCATAACAAAGAGAAAGAAGCTTTCTGAGAAACTTGTCTGGGTTCTCTGAAATCATCTCACAGAGTTACAGCTTACCCCTCAAGAATCCTTTCGCTAAGACAGTTCTTGTGAATTGTCAAAGTGATATTCGGAAGCCCGTAGAGGGCTCTGGTGAAAAAGGAAATATCCTCAGATGAAATCTGGAAGGAAGCTTTCTGAGAAACTGCTTAGAGTTCTGCTAATTCATCTCACAGAGTTACATCTGTATTTCGTGGATCTCTTTGCTAGCCTTATTTCTTTGGAATCTGAGAACAGATATTTCGGATCCCTTTGAAGACTACGGGGCCAAAGGAAATATCCTCTGATAACAGGGAGAAAGAAGCTTTCTGAGAAACTTCTTTGTGTTCTGTGAAATTATCTCACAGACTTACAGCTTTCCCCTCAAGAAGCCTTTCGTTAAGACAGTTCCTGTGGAATTGGCAATGTGATATTTGGAGGCCAAAAGAGTTCTATGGTGAAAAAGGAAATATCCTCATATGAAATCTGGAAAGAAGCTTTATGAGAAACTGCTCTGTGATGTGTGACTTCCACTCACAGAGTTACATCTGAATTTCGTGGATCTCTTTGCTAGCCTTATTTCTGTGGAATCTGAGAACAGATATTTCGGATCCCTTTGAAGACTATAGGGCCAAAGGAATTATCCTACGATAACAAAGAGAAAGATGCTTTCTGAGAAACTTCTTTGTGTTCTGTGAAATCATCTCACAGAGTTACAGCTTTCAGTTCAAGAAGCCTTTCGCTAAGACTGTCTTGTGGAATTGGAAAAGTGATATTTGGAAGCCCATGGAGGGCTATAGTGAAAAAGGATATATCCTCAGATGAAATCTGGAAAGAAGCTTACTGAGAAACTGCTTAGTGTTCTGTTAATTCATCTCACAGAGTTACATCTGTATTTCGTGGATCTCTTTGCTAGCCTTATTTCTGTGGAATCTGAATTCAGATATTTCGGATCCCTTTGAAGACTATAGGGCCAAATGAAATCTCCTCCGATAACAGAGGGAAAGAAGCTTTCTGAGAAACTTCTTTGTGTTCTGTGAAATCATCTAACAGAGTTACAGCTTAACTCTCAAGAAGCCTTTCGGTAAGACAGTGCTTGTGGAATTGGCAAAGTGATACTTGGAAGCCCATAAAGGGTATGGTGAAAAAGGAAATATCCTCAGATGAAATCTGGAAAGAAGCTTTCTGAGAAACTGCTTAGTGTTCTGCTAATTGATCTCACAGAGTTACAGAGTTACATCTGTATTTCGTGGATCTCTTTGTTAGCCTTATTTTTGTGGAATCTGAGAACAGATATTTAGGATCCCTTTGAAGACTATAGGGCCAAAGGAAATATCCTCCGATAACAAAGAGAAAGAAGCTTTCTGAGAAACTTCTTTGTGTTCTGTGAAATCATCTCACAGAGTTACAGCTTTCCAGTCAAGAAGCCTTTCGCTAAGACTGTTGTTGCGTAATTGGAAAAGCGATATTTGGAAGCCCATAAAGGGTATCTTGGAAAAGGAAATATCCTCAGATGAAATCTGGAAAGAAGCTTTCTGAGAAACTGCTTAGAGTTCTCTTAATTCATCTCACAGAGTTACATCTGTATTTCGTAGATCCTTTCCTAGCCTTATTTCTCTGGAATCTGAGAACAGATATTTCGGATCCCTTTGAAGACTATGGAGCCAAAGGAAATATCCACCGATAACAAAGAGAAAGAAGCTTTCTCAGAAACTTCTTTGTGTTCTGTGAAATCATCTCAAAGAGTTACAGCTTTCCCCTCAAGAAGCCTTTCGCTAAGACAGTTCTTTTGGAAATGGCGAAGTGATATTTGGAAGCCCATAGTGGGTATGGTGAAAAAAGAAATGTCCTCAGATGAAATCTGGAAAGAAGCTTTCTGAGAAACTGGTCTGTGATGTGTGACTTCCACTCACAGTGTTACATCTGTATTTCGTGGATCTCTTTGCTAGCCTTATTTCTGTGGAATCTGAGAACAGATATTTCGGATCCCTTAGAAGACTATAGGGCCAAAGGAAATATCCTCCGATAACAAACAGGAAGAAGCTTTCTGAGAAACTTGTTTGTGTTCTTTGAAATCATCTCACAGAGTTACAGCTTTCCCCTCAAGAAGCCTTTCGCTTAGACAGTTCTTGTGGAATTGGCAAAGTGACAGTTGGAAGCCCATAGAGGGCTAGGGTGAAAAAGGAAATATCCTCATATGAAATCTGGAAAGAAGCTTTCTGAGAAACTGCTTAGTGTTCTGCTAATTCATCTCACAGAGTTACATCTGTATTTCGTGGATCTCTTTGCTAGTCTTATTTCTGTGGAATCTGAGAACAGATATTTCGGATCTCTTTGAAGACTATAGGGCCAAAGGAAATATCCTCCGATAACAAAGAGCAAGAAGCTTTCTGAGAAACTTCTTTGTGTTCTGTGAAATCATCTCACAGAGTTACAGCTTTCCCCTCAAGAAGCCTTTCGCTAAGACAGTTCTTGTGGAATTGGCAAAGTGATATTTGGAAGCCCATAGAGGGCTATGGTGAAAAAGGAAATATCCTCAGATGAAATCTGGAAAGAAGCTTTCTGAGAAACTGCTTAGTGTTCTGTTAGTTTATCTCACAGAGATAAATCTGTATTTCGTGGATCTCCTTTCTAGCCTTATTTCTATTGAATCTGAGAACAGATATTTAGGATCCCTTTGAAGACTATAGGGCCAAAGGAAATATCCTCCGATAACAAAGAGAAAGAAGCTTTTTGAGAAACTTATTTGTGTTCTGTGAAATCATCTCACAGAGTTACAGCTTTCCACTCAAGAAGCCTTTCGCTAAGACTGTTGTTGTGGAATTGGCAAAGTGATATTTGGAAGCCCATAAAGGGTATCTTGAAAAAGGAAATATCCTCAGATGAAATCTGGAAAGAAGCTTTCTGAGAAACTGCTTAGTGTTCTGTTAAATCATCTCACAGAGTTACATCTGTATTTCGTAGATCCTTTCCTAGCCTTATTTCTCTGGAATCTGAGAACAGATATTTCGGATCCCTTTGAAGACTATGGAGCCAAAGGAAATATCCTCCGATAACAAAGAGAAAGAAGCTTTCTGAGAAACTTCTTTGTGTGCTGTGAAATCATCTCACAGAGTTACAGCTTTCCCCTCAAGAAGCCTTTCGCTAAGACAGTTCTTGTGGAAATAGCGAAGTGATATTTGGAAGCCCATAGAGGGCTATGGTGAAAAAGGAAATATCCTCAGATGAAGTCTGGAAAGAAGCTTTCTGAGAAACTGCTCTGTGATGTGTGACTTCCAGTCACAGTGTTACATCTGTATTTCGTGGATCTCTTTGCTAGCCTTATTTCTGTGGAATCTGAGAACAGATATTTCGGATCCCTTAGAAGACTATAGGACCAAAGGAAATATCCTCCGATAACAAAGAGCAAGAAGCTTTCTGAGAAACTTGTTTATGTTCTTTGAAATCATCTCACAGAGTTACAGCTTTTCCCTCAAGTAGCCTTTCGCTTAGACAGTTCTTGTGGAATTGGCAAAGTGATATTTGGAAGCCCATAGAGGGCTGGGGTGAAAAAGGAAATATCCTCAGATGAAATCTGGAAAGAAGCTTTATGAGAAACTGCTCTGTGATGTGTGACTTCCACTCACAGAGTTACATCTGTATTTCGTGGATCTCTTTGCTAGCCTTATTTCTGTGGAATCTGAGAACAGATATTTCGGATCCTTTTGAGGACTCTAGGGCCAAAGGAAATATCCTCCGATAAGAAAGAGAAAGAAGCTTTCTGAGAAACTTCTTTGTGTTCTGTGAAATCATCTCACAGAGTTTCAGCTTTCCACTCAAGAAGCCTTTCACTAAGACAGTTGTTGGGTAATTGGCAAAGTGATATTTGGAAGCCCATAGAGGGTATGGTGAAAAAGGAAATATCCGCAGATGAAATCTGGAAAGAAGCTTTCTGAGAAACTGCTTAGTATTCTGTTAAATCATCTCACAGAGTTACATCTGTATTTCTTGGATCTCTTTGTTAGGCTTATTTCTGTGGAATCTGAGAAGAGATATTTCGATTCCTTTGAAGACTATAGGGCCAAATGAAATATCCTGCGATAACAAAGAAAAAGAAGCTCTCTGAGAAACTTCTTTGTGTTCTGTGAAATCATCTCACAGAGTTACAGCTTTCCCCACAAGAAGCCTTTCGCTAAGACAGTTCTTGTGGAATTGGCAAAGTGATATTTGGAATCCCTTAGAGGGCTATGTTGAAGAAGGAAATATCCTCAGATGAAATCTGGAAAGAAGCTTTCTGAGAAACTGTTCTGTGATGTGTGACTTCCACTCACAGAGTTACATCTGTATTTCGTGGATCTCTTTGCTAGCCTTATTTCTGTGGAATCTGAGAACAGATATTTTGGATCCCGTTGAAGACTATAGGGCCCAAGAAAATATCTTACGATAACAAAGAGAAAGAAGCTTTCTGAGGAACTTCTTTGTGTTCTGTGAAATCATCTCACAGAGTTACAGCTTTTCACTCAAGAAGCCTTTCTTTAACACAGTTCTCGAGGAGTTGGCAAAGGGATATTTGGAAGCCCATAGAGGGCTATGGTGAAAAAGGAAATATCCTCAGATGAAATCTGGAAAGAAGCTTTATGAGAAACTTCTCAGTGATGTGTGACTTACACGCAGAGAGTTACTTCTCTATTTCGTGGATCTCTTTGCTAGCCTTATTTCTGTGGAATCTGAGAACAGATATTTCGGATCCCTTTGAAGACTACAGGGCCAAAGGAAATATCCTCCAATAACAAAGAGTAAGAAGCTTTCTGAGAAACTTCTTTGAGTTCTGTGAAATCATCTCACAGAGTTACAGATTTCCCCTCAAGAAGCCTTTCGCTATGTCAGTTCTTGTGGAATTGGCAAAGTGTTATTTGGAAGCCCAAAGAGGGCTATGTTGAAAAAGGAAATATCCTTAGATGAAATCTGGAAAGAAGCTTTCTGAGAAACTTCTTTGTGTTCTGTGAAATCATCTCACAGAGTTACACCTTTCCCCTCAAGAAGCCTTTCCCTAAGATAGTTGTTGTGGAATTGGCAAAGTGATATTTGGAAGCCCATAGAGGGTATGTTGAAAAAAGAAATATCCTCATTTGAAATTTGGAAAGAAGCTTTCTGAGAAACTGCGTAATATTATGTTAATTAATCTCACAGAGTTACATCTGTATTTCGTGGATCTCTTTGCTAGGCTTATTTCTGCATAATCTGAGAACAGATATTTCGGATCCCTTTGAAGACTATAGGGCCAAAGGAAATATCTTCCGATAACAAAGAGAAAGAAGCTTTCTGAGGAACTTCTTTGTGTTCTGTGAAATCATCTCACAGAGTTACAGCTTTACCCTCAAGAAGCCTTACGCTAAGACAGTACCTGTGGAATTGGCAAAGTGATATTTGGAAGCCCATAGAATGCTATGGTGAAAAAGGAAATATCCTCAGTTGAAATCTGGAAAGAAGCTTTATGAGAAACTTCTCAGTGATGTGTGACTTACACTCAGAGAGTTACATCTGTATTTCGTGGATCTCTTTGCTAGCCTTATTTCTGTGGAATCTGAGAACAGATATTTCGGATCCCTTTGAAGACTATAGGGCCAAAGGAAATATCCTCCGATAACAAAGAGCAAGAAGCTTTCTGAGAAACTTCTTTGTGTTCTGTGAAATCATCTCACAGAGTTACACCTTTCCCCTTTAGAAGCCTTTCGCTAAGACAGTTCTTGTGGAATTGGCAAAGTGATATTTGGAAGCCCATAGAGGGCTATGGTGAAAAAGGAAATATCCTCAGATGAAATCTGGAAAGAAGCTTTATGAGAAACTGCTCTGTGATGTGTGACTTCCACTCACAGAGTTACATCTGTATCTCGTTGATCTCTTTGCTAGTCTTATTTCTGTGGAATCTGAGAACAGATATTTCTGATCCTTTTGAGGACTCTAGGGCCAAAGGAAATATCCTCCGATAACAAAGAGAAAGAAGCTTTCTGAGAAACTTCTTTTTGTTCTGTGAAATATTCTCACAGAGTTACAGCTTTCCCTTCAAGAAGCTTTTCGGAAAGACAGTTCTTATGGAATTGGCAAAGTGATATTTGGAAGCCCATAGGGGTCTATGGTTAAAAAGGAAATATCCTCAGATGAAATCTGGAAAGAAGCTTTCTGAGAAACTGCTTAGAGTTCTATTAATTCATCTCACAGTGTTACATCTGTATTTCGTGGATCTCTGGTAGCCTTATTTCTCTGAAATCTGAGAATAGATATTTAGGATCCCTTTGAAGACTATAGGGCCAAAGGTAATATCCTCCGATAACAAAGAGAAAGAAGCTTTCTGAGAAACTTCTGTGTGTTCTGTGAAATCATCTCACAGAGTTACAGCTTTCCCCTCAAGAAGCCTTCCGCTAAGACAGTTCTTGTGGAATTGGCAAAGTGATATTTGGAAGCCCAATGGGGGCTACGGTGAAAAAGGATATATCCTCAGATGAAATCTGGAAAGAAGCTTTCTGAGAAACTGCTTAGTGTTCTGTTAATTCATCTCACAGATTTACATCTGTATTTCGTGGATCTCTTTGCTAGCCTTATTTCTGTGGAATCTGAGAACAGATATTTCGGATCCTTTTGAGGACTCTAGGTCCAAAGGAAATATCCTCCGATAACAAAGAGAAAGAAGCTTTCTGAGAAACTTCTTTGTGTTCTGTGAAATCAACTCACAGAGTTACAGCTTTCCCTTCAAGAAGTCTTTCTGTAAGACAGTTCTCGTGGAATTGGCAAAGAGATATTTGGAAGCCCTTAGAGGGCTATGGTGAAAGAGGGAATATCCTGAGATGAAATCTGGAAAGAAGCTTTTTGAGAAACTGCTTAGTGTTCTGTTAATTCATGTCACAGTGTTACATCTATATTTCGTGGTTCTCTTTGCTAGCCTTATTTCTGTGGAATCTGAGAACAGATATTTCGGATCCCTTTGAAGACTACAGGGCCAAAGGAAATATCCTCCGATAACAAAGAGTAAGAAGCTTTCTGAGAAACTTCTTTGAGTTCTGTGAAATCATCTCACAGAGTTACAGATTTCCCCTCAAGAAGCCTTTCGCTATGTCAGTTCTTGTGGAATTGGCAAAGTGATATTTGGAAGCCCAAAGAGGGCTATGTTGAAAAAGGAAATATCCTTAGATGAAATCTGGAAATAAGCTTTCTGAGAAACTGCTTAGTGTTCTGTTAATTCAATTCACAGAGTTATATCTGTATTTCGTGGATCTCCTTGCTAGCCTTATTTCTGTGGAATCTGAGAACAGATATTTCGGATCCCTTTGAAGACTATAGGGCCAAGGGAAATATCCTCCGATAACAAAGAGAAAGAAGCTTTCTGAGAAACTTCTTTGTGCTCTGTGAAATCATCACACAGAATTACAGCTTTCCACTCAAGAAGACTTTCACTAAGATAGTTGTTGTGGAATTGGCAAAGTGATATTTGGAAGCCCATAGAGGGTATGGTGAAAAAGGAAATATCCTGAGATAAAATTTGGAACGAAGCTTTCTGAGAAACTGCGTAGTATTATGTTAATTCATTTCACAGAGTTACATCTGTATTTCGTGGATCTCTTTGCTAGGCTTATTTCTGCATAATCTGAGAACAGATATTTCGGATCCCTTTGAAGACTATAGTTCCAAAGGAAATATCTTCCAATAACAAAGAGAAAGAAGCTTTCAGAGGAACTTCTTTGTGTTCTGTGAAATCATCTCACAGATTTACAGCTTTACCCTCTGAAGCCTTACGCTAAGACAGCTCCTTTGGAATTGGCAAAGTGATATTTGGAAGCCCATAGAGGGCTATGGTGAAAAAGGAAATATCCTCAGATGAAATCTGGAAGGAAGCTTTATGAGAAACTTTTCTGTGATGTGTGACTTCCACTCACAGAGTTACATCTGTATTTCGTGGATCTCTTTGCTAGCCTTATTTCTGTGGAGTCTGAGAACAGATATTTCGGATCCCTTTGAAGACTATAGGGCCAAAGGTAATATCCTCCGATAACAAAGAGAAAGAAGCTTTCTGAGAAACTTCTTTGTGTTCTGTGAAATCATCTCACAGAGTTACACCTTTCCCTTCAAGAAGCCTTTCGCTAAGACAGTTCTTGTGTAATTGGCAAAGTGATATTTGGAAGCCCCTAGAGGGCTATGGTGAAAAAGAAAATATCCTCAGATGAAATCTGGAAAGAAGCTTTATGAGAAACTGCTCTGTGATGTGTGAATTCCACTCACAGAGTTACATCTGTATTTCCTGGATCTCTTTGCTAGCCTTATTTCTCTGGAATCTGAGAACAGATATTTCGGATCCCTTTGAAGAATATAGGGCCACTGGAAATATACTTCGATAACAAAGAGAAAGAAGCTTTCTGAGAAACTTCTTTGTGTTCTGTGAAATCATCTCACAGAGTTTCAGCTTTCCCCTCAAGAAGTCTTTCACAAAGATACTTCTTGTGGAATTGGCATAGTGATATTTGGAAGTCTGTAGAGGTCTATGGTGAAAAAGGAAATATCCTCCGATGAAATCTGGAAAGAAGCTTTCAGAGAAACTGCTTAGAGTTCTGCTAATTCATCTCACAGAGTTTCGTCTGTATTTCGTGGATCTCTTTGCTAGCTTTATTTCTGTGGAATCTGAGACAGATATTTCGGATCCCTTTAAAGACTATAGGGCCAAAGGAAATATCCTCTGATACCAAAAGTAAGAAGCTATCTGAGAAACTTCTTTTTGTTCTGTGAAATATTCTCACAGAGTTACAGCTTTCCCTTCAAGAAGCCTTTCCGAAAGACAGTTCTTATGGAATTGGCAAAGTGATATTTGGAAGCCCATAGGGGGCTATGGTGAAAAAGGAAATATCCTCAGATGTAATCTGGAAAGAAGCTTTCTGAGAAACTGCTTAGAGTTCTGTTAATTCATCTCACAGTGTTACATCTGTATTTCGTGGATCTCTTGCTAGCATTATTTCTGTGAAATCTGAGAATAGATATTTATTATCGCTTTGAGGACTATAGGGCCAAAGGTAATATCCTCCGATAACAAAGAGAAAGAAGCTTTCTGAGAAACTTCTGTGTGTTCTGTGAAATCATCTCACAGAGTTACAGCTTTCCCATCAAGAAGCCTTTCGCTAAGACAGTTCTTGTGGAATTGGCAATGTGATATTTGGAAGCCCATAGGGGCTACGTTGAAAAAGGATATATCCTCAGATGAAATCTGGAAAGAAGCTTTCTGAGAAACTGCTTAGTGTTCTGTTAATTCATCTCACAGATTTACATCTGTATTTCGTGGATCTCTTTGCTAGCCTTATTTCTGTGGAATCTGAAAACAGATATTTCGGATCGTTTTGAGGACTCTAGGGCCAAAGGAAATATCCTCCGATAACAAAGAGAAAGAAGCATTCTGAGAAACTTCTTTGTGTTCTGTGAAATCATCTCACAGAGTTACAGCTTTCCCTTCAAGAAGTCTTTCTGTAAGACAGTTCTCGTGGAATTGGCAAAGTGATATTTGGAAGCCCTTAGAGGGCTATGGTGAAAGAGGGAATATCCTCAGATGAAATCTGGAAAGACGCTTTCTGAGAAACTGCTTAGTGTTCTGTTAATTCATGTCACAGAGTTACATCTGTATGTCGTGGATCTCTTTGTTAACCGTATTTCTGTGGAATCTGAGAACAGATATTTAGGATCCCTTTGAAGACTATAGGGCCAAAGGAAATATCCTCCGATAACAAAGAGAAAGAAGCTTTCTGAGGAACTTCTTTGTGTTCTGTGAAATCATCTCACAGAGTTACAGCTTTCCACTCAAGAAGGCTTTCGAGAAGACAGTTCTCGTGGAATTGGCAAAGTGATATTTGGAAGCCCATAGAGGGCTGAGGTGAAAAAGGAAATATCCTCAGATGAAATCTGGAAAGAAGATTTCTGAGGAACTGCTTAGAGTTCTGTTAATCATCTCACCGAGTTACATCTGTATTTCGTGGATCTCTTTGCTAGCCTTATTTCTGTGGAATCTCAGAACAGATATTTCGGATCCCTTTGAAGACAATAGGGCCAAAGGAAATATCCACGATAACAAAGAGAAAGAAGCTTTCTGAGAAAATTCTTTGTGTTCTGTGTAATCATCTCACAGAGTTACAGCTTTCTTCTCAAGAAGTCTTTCGTTAAAACAATTCTTTTGGAATTGGCAAAGTGATATTTAGAAGCCCAGAGAGGGCTATGGTGAAAAAGGAAATATACTCAGATGAAATCTGGAAAGAAGCTTTCGGACAAACTACTCTGTGATGTGTGACTTCCACTCACCGAGTTACATCTGTATTTCGTGGATCTCTTTGCTAGCCTTATTTCCGTGGAATCTGAGAACACATATTTCGGATCCCTTTGATGACTATAGGGCCAAAGGAAATATCCACTGATAACAAAGAGCAAGAAGCTTTCTGAGAAAGTTCTTTGTGTTCTGTCAAATAATCTCACAGAGTTACAGCTTTCCACTCTGGAATCCTTTCTCTAAGACAGTTGTTGTGGAATTGACAAAGTGATAGTTGGAAACCCTAGAGGGTATGGTTAAAAAGGAAATATCCTCAGGTGAAATCTGGAAAGAAGCTTTCTGAGAAACTGCTTAGTATTCTGTTAATTCATCTCACAGAGTTACATCAGTATTTCATGGATCTCTTTGCTAGCCTTATTTCTGTGGAATCTGAAAACAGATATTTCGGATCCCTTAGAAGACTATAAGGCCAAAGGAAATATCCTCCGATAACAAAGGGAAAGAAGCATTCTGAGGAACATCTTTGTGTTCTGTGAAATCATCTCACAGAGTTACAGCTTTCCACTCAAGAAGCCTTTCGCTAAGACATTTCTCGTGGAATTGGCAAAGTGATATTTGGAAGCCCATAGACGGCTATGGTGAAAAAGTTTATATCCTCAGATGAAATCTGGAAAGAAGCTTTCTGAGGAACTGCTTAGTGTTCTGTTAATTCATCTCACAGAGTTACATCTGTATGTCGTGGATCTCTTTGTTAACCGTATTTCTGTGGAATCTGAGAACAGATATTTAGGATCCCTTTGAAGACTATAGGGCCAAAGGAAATATCCTCCGATAACAAAGAGAAAGAAGCTTTCTGAGGAACTTCTTTGTGTTCTGTGAAATCATCTCACAGAGTTACAGCTTTCCACTCAAGAAGGCTTTCGAGAAGACAGTTCTCGTGGAATTGGCAAAGTGATATTTGGAAGCCCATAGAGGGCTGAGGTGAAAAAGGAAATATCCTCAGATGAAATCTGGAAAGAAGATTTCTGAGGAACTGCTTAGAGTTCTGTTAATCATCTCACCGAGTTACATCTGTATTTCGTGGATCTCTTTGCTAGCCTTATTTCTGTGGAATCTCAGAACAGATATTTCGGATCCCTTTGAAGACAATAGGGCAAAGGAAATATCCACGATAACAAAGAGAAAGAAGCTTTCTGAGAAAATTCTTTGTGTTCTGTGTAATCATCTCACAGAGTTACAGCTTTCTTCTCAAGAAGTCTTTCGTTAAAACAATTCTTTTGGAATTGGCAAAGTGATATTTAGAAGCCCAGAGAGGGCTATGGTGAAAAAGGAAATATACTCAGATGAAATCTGGAAAGAAGCTTTCGGACAAACTACTCTGTGATGTGTGACTTCCACTCACCGAGTTACATCTGTATTTCGTGGATCTCTTTGCTAGCCTTATTTCCGTGGAATCTGAGAACACATATTTCGGATCCCTTTGATGACTATAGGGCCAAAGGAAATATCCACTGATAACAAAGAGCAAGAAGCTTTCTGAGAAAGTTCTTTGTGTTCTGTCAAATAATCTCACAGAGTTACAGCTTTCCACTCTGGAATCCTTTCTCTAAGACAGTTGTTGTGGAATTGACAAAGTGATAGTTGGAAACCCTAGAGGGTATGGTTAAAAAGGAAATATCCTCAGGTGAAATCTGGAAAGAAGCTTTCTGAGAAACTGCTTAGTATTCTGTTAATTCATCTCACAGAGTTACATCAGTATTTCATGGATCTCTTTGCTAGCCTTATTTCTGTGGAATCTGAAAACAGATATTTCGGATCCCTTAGAAGACTATAAGGCCAAAGGAAATATCCTCCGATAACAAAGGGAAAGAAGCATTCTGAGGAACTTCTTTGTGTTCTGTGAAATCATCTCACAGAGTTACAGCTTTCCACTCAAGAAGCCTTTCGCTAAGACAGTTCTCGTGGAATTGGCAAAGTGATATTTGGAAGCCCATAGACGGCTATGGTGAAAAAGTTTATATCCTCAGATGAAATCTGGAAAGAAGCTTTCTGAGGAACTGCTTAGTGTTCTGTTAATTCATCTCACAGAGTTACATCTGTATGTCGTGGATCTCTTTGTTAACCGTATTTCTGTGGAATCTGAGAACAGATATTTAGGATCCCTTTGAAGACTATAGGGCCAAAGGAAATATCTTCCGATAACAAAGAGAAAGAAGCTTTCTGAGGAACTTCTTTGTGTTCTGTGAAATCATCTCACAGAGTTACAGCTTTCCACTCAAGAAGGCTTTCGAGAAGACAGTTCTCGTGGAATTGGCAAAGTGATATTTGGAAGCCCATAGAGGGCTGAGGTGAAAAAGGAAATATCCTCAGATGAAATCTGGAAAGAAGATTTCTGAGGAACTGCTTAGAGTTCTGTTAATCATCTCACCGAGTTACATCTGTATTTCGTGGATCTCTTTGCTAGCCTTATTTCTGTGGAATCTCAGAACAGATATTTCGGATCCCTTTGAAGACAATAGGGCCAAAGGAAATATCCACGATAACAAAGAGAAAGAAGCTTTCTGAGAAAATTCTTTGTGTTCTGTGTAATCATCTCACAGAGTTACAGCTTTCTTCTCAAGAAGTCTTTCGTTAAAACAATTCTTTTGGAATTGGCAAAGTGATATTTAGAAGCCCAGAGAGGGCTATGGTGAAAAAGGAAATATACTCAGATGAAATCTGGAAAGAAGCTTTCGGACAAACTACTCTGTGATGTGTGACTTCCACTCACCGAGTTACATCTGTATTTCGTGGATCTCTTTGCTAGCCTTATTTCCGTGGAATCTGAGAACACATATTTCGGATCCCTTTGATGACTATAGGGCCAAAGGAAATATCCACTGATAACAAAGAGCAAGAAGCTTTCTGAGAAAGTTCTTTGTGTTCTGTCAAATAATCTCACAGAGTTACAGCTTTCCACTCTGGAATCCTTTCTCTAAGACAGTTGTTGTGGAATTGACAAAGTGATAGTTGGAAACCCTAGAGGGTATGGTTAAAAAGGAAATATCCTCAGGTGAAATCTGGAAAGAAGCTTTCTGAGAAACTGCTTAGTATTCTGTTAATTCATCTCACAGAGTTACATCAGTATTTCATGGATCTCTTTGCTAGCCTTATTTCTGTGGAATCTGAAAACAGATATTTCGGATCCCTTAGAAGACTATAAGGCCAAAGGAAATATCCTCCGATAACAAAGGGAAAGAAGCATTCTGAGGAACTTCTTTGTGTTCTGTGAAATCATCTCACAGAGTTACAGCTTTCCACTCAAGAAGCCTTTCGCTAAGACAGTTCTCGTGGAATTGGCAAAGTGATATTTGGAAGCCCATAGACGGCTATGGTGAAAAAGTTTATATCCTCAGATGAAATCTGGAAAGAAGCTTTCTGAGGAACTGCTTAGTGTTCTGTTAATTCATCTCACAGAGTTACATCTGTATTTCGTGGATCTCTTTGCTAGCCTTATTTCTGTGGAATTTTAGAACAGACATTTCGGATCCCTTTGAAGACTATAGGGCCAAAGGAAATATCTTCGGATAACAAAGAGAAAGAAGCTTTCTGAGGAAATTTTTGTGTTCTGTGAAATCATCTCACAGAGTTACAGCTTTTCACTCAAGAAGCCTTTCGCTAACACAGTTCTCGTGGAATGGTCAAAGTGATATTCGGAAGCCCATAGAGGGCTAGGGTGAAAAAGGAAATATCCTCAGATGAAATCTGGAAAGAAGCTTTCTGAGAAACTGCTCTGTGATGTGTGACTTCCGCTCTCAGAGTTACATCTGTTTTTCGTGGATCTCTTTGCTAGCCATATTTCTTTTGAATCTGAGAACAGATAATTCGGATCCCTTTGAAGACTATATGGCGAAAGGAAATATCTTCCGATAACAAAGAGAAAGAAGCTGTCTCAGGAACTTCTTTGTGTTCTGTGAAACCATCTCACAGAGTTACAGCTTTTCACTCAAGAAGCCTTTCGCTAACACAGTTCTCGTGGAATTGGCAAAGTGATATTTGGAAGCCCATAGAGGGCTATGGTGAAAAAGGAAATATCCTCAGATGAAATCTGGAAAGAAGCCTTCTGAGCAACTTCTCTGTGATGTGTGAATTCCGCTCTCCGAGTTACATCTGTATTTCGTGGATCTCTTTGCTAGCCTTATTTCTTTTGAATCTGAGAACAAATAATTCGGATCCCTTTGAAGACTATAGGGCCAAAGGAAATATCCTCCGATAACAAAGAGCAAGAAGCTTTCTGAGAAACTTCTATGTGTTCTGTGAAATCATCTCACAGAGATACAGCTTTCCCCTCAAGAATCCTTTCGCTAAGACAGTTCTTGTGGAATTGGCAAAGTGATATTTGGAAGCCCTTAGAGGTCTATGGTGAAAAAGGAAATATCCTCAGATGAAATCTGGAAAGAAGCTTTCGGAGAAACTGGTCTGTGATGTGTGACTTCCGCTCACAGAGTTACATCTGTATTTCGTGGATCTCTTTGCTAGCCTTATTTCTGTGAAATATGAGAATAGATATTTCGGATCCCTCTGAAGACTACAGGGCCAAAGGAAATATCCTCCAATAACAAAGAGAAAGAAACTTTCTGAGGAACTTCTTTGCGTTCTGTGAAATCATCTCACAGAGTTACAGCTTTCACCTCAAGAAGCCTTTCGCTAAGACAGTTCTTGTGGAATTGGCAAAGTGATATTTGGAAGCCCATAGAGGGCTAAGGAGAAAAAGAAATATCCTCAGATGAAATCTGGAAAGAAGCTTTCTGAGAAACTGGTTAGTGCTCTGTTAATTCATCTCACAGAGTTACATCTGTATTTCGTGGATCTCCTTGCTAGCCTGTTTCTGTGGAATCTGAGAACAGATATTTAGGATCCCTTTGAAGACTATAGGGCCAAAGGAAATATCCTCCAATAACAAAGAGAAAGAAGCTTTCTGAGAAACTTCTTTGTGTTCTGTGAAATCATCTCACAGAGTTACAGCTTTCCCCTCAAGAAGCCTTTCGCTAAGACAGTTCTCGTGGAATTGGCCAAGTGATATTTGGAAGCCCATAGAGGGCTATGGTGACAAAGGAAATATCATCAGATGAAATCTGGAAAGAAGCTTTCTGAGAAACTAGTTACTGTTCTGTTAATTCACCTCAGAGAGCTACACCTGTATTTCTTGGATCTCTTTGCTAGGCTCATTTCTGTGGAATCTGAGAACAGATATTTCGGATCCCTTTGAAGACTATAGGGCCAAAGGAAATAACTTCCGATAAGAAAGAGAAGGAAGCTTTCTGAGGAACTTCTTTGTGTTCTGTGCAATCATCTCACAGAGTTACAGCTTTCCCCTCAAGAAGCCTTTCGCTAAGACAGTTCTCGTGGAAATGGCAAAGTGATATTTGGAAGCCCATAGAGGGCTATGGTGAAAAAGGAAATATCCTCAGATGAAATCTGGAAGAATCTTTCTGAGAAACTGCTCTGTGATGTGTGACTTCCACTCACAGAGTTACATCTGTATTTCGTGGATCTCTTTGCTAGCCACATTTCTGTGGAATCTGAGAACAGATATTTCGGATCCCTTTGAAGACTATAGGGCCAAAGGTAATATCTTCCGATAATATAGAGAAAGAAGCTTTCTGAGGAACTTCTTTGTGTTCTGTGAAATCATCTCACAGAGTTACAGCTTTCCCCTCAAGAACCCTTTCGCTAAGACAGTTCTCTTGGAATTGGCCAAGTGATATTTGGAAGCCCATAGAGGGCTACCGTGAAAAAGGAAATATCCTCAGATGAAATCTGGAAAGAAGCTTTCTGAGAAACTGCTTATTTTTCTGTTAATTCACCTCACAGAGTTACATCTGTATTTCGTTGATCTCATTGCTAGCCTTTTTTCTGTGGAATCTGAGAACAGATATTTCGCACCCCTTTGAAGACTATAGGGCCAAAGGAAATATCTTCCGATAACATAGAGAAAGAAGCTTTCTGAAGAACTTCCTTGTGTTCTGTGAAATCATCTCACAGATTTACAGCTTTCCCCTCAAGAAGCCTTTCGCTAAGACAGTTCTCGTGGAATTGGCCAAGTGATATTTGGATGCTCATAGAGGGCTATGGTGAAAAAGTAAATATCCTCAGAGGAAATCTGGAAAGAAACTTTCTGAGAAACTACTTAGTGTTCTGTTAATTCATCTCACAGAGTTACATCTGTATTTCGTGGATCTCTTTGCTAGCCTTTTTTCTGTGGAATCTGAGAACAGATATTTCGGATCCCTTTGAAGACTATAGGGCCAAATAAAATATGCTGCGATAAGAAAGAGAAAGAAGCTTTCTTAGATACTTCTTTGTGTTCTGTGAAATCATCTCACAGAGTTACAGCTTTCCCCTCCAGAAGACTTTCACAAAGACAGTTCTTGGGGAATTGGCAAATTGATATTTGGAAGCCCTTAGAGGGTAGGGTGAAAAAGGAAATATCCTCAGATGCAATCTGGAAAGAAGCTTTCTGAGAAACTGCTCTGTGATGTGTGTCTTCCACTCACAGAGTTACATCTGTATATCGTGGATCTCTTTGCTAGCCTTATTTCTGTGGAATCTGAGAACAGATATTTCTGATCCCTTTGAAGAATATTGGGCCAAAGGAAATATCCTGAGATAAAAAGAGAAAGAAGCTTTCTGAGAAACTTCTTTGTGTTCTGTGAAATCATCTCACAGAGTTACAGCTTTCCCCTCAAGAAAGCTTTCGCTAAGACAGTTCTCGTGGAAATGGCAAAGTGATATTTGGAAGCCGATAGAGGGCTATGGTGAAAAATGAAATATCCTCAGATGAAATCTGGAAGAATCTTTCTGAGAAACTGCTCTGTGGTGTGTGACTTCCACTCACAGAGTTACATCTGTATTTCGTGGATCTCTTTGCTAGCCTTATTTCTGTGGAATCTGAGAACAGATATTTCGGATCCCTTTGAAGACTATAGGTCCAAAGGAAATATCCTCCGATTACAAAGAGCAAGAAGCTTTCTGAGCAACTTCTTTGTGTTCTCTGAAATGATCTCACAGAGTTACAGCTTTCCCTTCAAGAAATCTTTCGCTAAGACAGTTCTTGTGGAATTGGCAAAGAGATATTTGGAAGCCCATAGAGGTCTATGGTGAAAAAGGAAATATCCTCAGATGAAATCTGGAAAGAAGCTTTCTGAGAAACTGCTTAGTGTTCTCTTAATTCATCTCACAGAGTTACATGTGTATTTCGTGGATCTCATAGCTAGCCTTATTTCTGTGGAATCTGAGAAAAGATATTTCGGATCCTTTTGAAGACTATAGAGCCAAAGGAAATATCCTCCGATAACAAAGAGAAAGAAGCTTTCTGAGAAACTTCTATGTGTTCTTTGAAATCATTTCACAGAGTTACAGATTTCCCCTCAAGAAGCCTTTCACTAAGACAGTTCTGGTGGAATTGGCAAAGTGATATTTGGAAGCCCATAGAGGGCTATGGTGAAAAAGGAAATATCCTGAGATGAAATCTGGAAAGAAGCTTTCTGAAAAACTGCTTAGAGTTCTGTCAATTCATCTCACAGAGTTACATCTCTATGTCGTGGATCTCTTTGTTAACCGTATTTCTGTGGAATCTGAGAACAGATATTTAGGATCCCTTTGAAGACTATAGGGCCAAAGGAAATATCCTCCGATAACAAAGAGAGAGAAGCTTTCTGAGGAACTTCTTTGTGTTCTGTGAAATCATCTCACAGAGTTACAGCTTTCCACTCAAGAAGGCTTTCGCTAAGACAGTTCTCGTGGAATTGGCAAAGTGATATTTGGAAGCCCATAGAGGGCTAAGGTGAAAAAGGAAATATCCTCAGATGAAATCTGGAAAGAACATTTCTGAGGAACTGCTTAGAGTTCTGTTAATTCATCTCACCGAGTTACATCTGTATTTCGTGGATCTCTTTGCTAGCCTTATTTCTGTGGAATCTGAGAACAGATATTTCGGATCCCTTTGAAGACAATAGGGCCAAAGGAAATATACACGATAACAAAGAGAAAGAAGCTTTCTGAGAAAATTCTTTGTGTTCTGTGTAATCATCTCACAGAGTTACACCTTTCCCCTCAAGTAGCCTTTCGCTAAGACAGTTCTTGTGGAATTGGCAAAGTGATATTTAGAAGCCCATAGAGGGCTATGGTGAAAAAGGAAATATACTCAGATGAAATCTGGAAGGAAGCTTTCGGACAAACTGCTCTGTGATGTGTGACTTCCACTCACCGAGTTACATCTGTATTTCGTGGATCTCTTTGCTAGCCTTATTTCCGTGGAATCTGAGAACACATATTTCGGATCCCTTTGAAGACTATAGGGCCAAAGGTAATATCCACCGATAACAAAGAGCAAGAAGCTTTCTGAGAAACTTCTTTGTGTTCTGTGGAATAATCTCACAGAGTTATAGCTTTCCATTCTGGAAGCCTTTCTCTAAGACAGTTGTTTTGGAATTGGCAAAGTGACAGTTGGAAACCCTAGAGGGTATGGTTAAAAAGGATATATCCTCAGGTGAAATCTGGAAAGAAGCTTTCTGAGAAACTGCTTAGTATTCTGTTAATTCATCTCACAGAGTTACATCTGTATTTCATGGATCTCTTTTCTCGCCTTATTTCTGTGGAATCTGAAAACAGATATTTCGGATCCCTTAGAAGACTATAAGGCCAAAGGAAATATCCTCCGATAACAAAGGGAAAGAAGCTTTCTGAGGAACTTCTTTGTGTTCTGTGAAATCATCTCACAGAGTTACAGCTTTCCACTCAAGAAGCCTTTCGCTAAGACAGTTCTCGTGGAATTGGCAAAGTGATATTTGGAAGCCCATAGAGGGCTAAGGTGAAAAAGGTTATATCCTCAGATGAAATCTGGAAAGAAGCTTTCTGAGGAACTGCTTAGTGTTCTGTTAATTCATCTCACAGAGTTACATCTGTATTTCGTGGATCTCTTTGCTAGCCTTATTTCTGTGGAATCTGAGAACAGATATTTCTGAACCCTTTGAAGACTATAGGGCTAAAGGAAATATCGTCCGATAACAAAGAGAAAGAAGCTGTCTGAGAAACTTCTTTGTGTTCTGTGAAATCATCTAACAGAGTTACAGCTTTCCTCTAAAGAAGCTTTCGCTAAAACAGTTCTTGCGAAATTGGCAAAGTGATATATGGAAGCCCATAGAGGGCTATGGTGAAAAAGGAAATATCCTTAGATGAAATCTGGAAAGAAGCTTTCAGAGAAACTGCTCTGTGATGTGTGACTTCCACTCACAGAGTTACATCTGTATTTCGTGGATCTCTTTGCTATCCTTATTTCTGTGAAATCTGAGAACAGATATTTCGGATCCCTTTGAAGACTATAGGGCTAGAGGAAATATCCTAGGATAACAAAGAGCAAGAAGCTTTCTGAGAAACTTCTTTGTGTTCTGTGAAATCAACTCACAGAGTTACAGCTTTCCCCTCAATTAACCTTTCGCTAAGACAGTTCTTGTGTAATTGGCAAAGTGATATTTGGAAGCCCAGAGAGGGCAAAGGTGTAAAAGGAAATATCCTCAGATGAAGTCTGAAAGAAGCTTTCTGAGAAACTGCTCTGTGATGTGTGACTTCCACTCGTAGAGTTACATCCATATTTCGTGGATCTCTTTGCTATCCTTATTTCTGTGGAAGCTGAGAACAGATATTTCGGATCCTTTTGAAGACTATAGGGCCAAAGGAAATATTCTCCGATAACAAAGAGAAAGAAGCTTTCGGAGAAAATTCTTTGTGTTCCTTGGAATCATCTCACAGAGTTACAGCTTTCCCTTCAAGAAGCCTTTCGCTAAGACAGTTCTCGTGGAATTGACAAAGTGATATTTGGAAGCCCATATAGGGCTATGGTGAAAAATGGAATATCCTCAGATGAAATCTGGAAAGAAGCTTTCTGAGAAACTGCTTAGTGTTCTGTTAATTCATCTCACAGAGTTACATCTGTATTTCGTGTATCTCTTTGCTAGCCTCATTTCTGTGGAATGTGAGAACAGATATTTCGGATCCCTTTGAAGACTCTAGGGCCAAAGGAAATATCCTCCGATAACAAAGAGAAAGAACCTTTCTGAGAAACTTCTTTGTGTTCTGTGAAATCATCTCACAGAGTTACAGCTTTCCCCTCAACTCACCTTTCCCTAAGACAGTTCTTGTGCAATTGGCAAAGTGATATTTGGAAGCCCATAGAGGGCAATGGTAAAAAAGGAAATATCCTCAGATGAAATCTGGAAAGAAGCTTTCTGAGAAATTGCTCTGTTATGTGTGACTTCCACTCACAGAGTTACATCTGTATTTCGTGGATCTCTTTGCTACTCTTATTTTTGTGGAATCTGAGAACAGATATTTCGGATCCCTTTGAAGACTATAGGGCCAAATGAAATATCCTCCGATCACAAAGAGAAAGAAGCTTTCTGAGAAACTTCTTTGTGTTCTGTGAAACAATCTCACAGAGTTACAGCTTTCCCCTCAAAGAACCTTTCGCTAAGACAGTTCTTGTGGAATTGGCAAAGTGATATTTGGAAGCCCATAGAGAGCTATGGTGAAAAAGGAAATATCCTCAGATGAAATCTGGAAAGAAGCTTTCTGAGAAACTGCTTAGTGTTCTGTTAATTCATCTCACAGACTCGAATCTGTATTTCGTGGATCTCTTTGATAGACTTATTTCTGTGGAATCTGAGAACAGATATTTCGGATCCCTTTGAAGACTACAGGGCTAAAGGAAATATCTTACGATAACAAAGAGCAGGAAGCTTTCTGAGAAACTTCTTTCTGTTCTGTGAAATCATCTCACAGAGTTACAGCTTTCCCCTCAAGAAGCCTTTCGCTAAGAGAGTTCTTGTGGAATTGTCAAAGTGATATTTGGAAGCCCATAGAGAGCTATGGTGAAATAGGAAATATCCTCAGATGAAATCTGGAAAGAAGCTTTCTGAGAAACTGCTCTGTGATGTGTGACTTCCACTCACAGAGTTACATCTGTATTTCTTGGATCTCTTGGCTAGCCTTATTTCTGTGGAATCTGAGAACAGATATTTCGGATCCCTTTGAAGACTATATAGCCAAAGGAAATATCCTCCGATAAAAAAGAGAAAGAAGCTTTCTGAGAAACTCATTTGTGTTCTGTTAAATCATCTCACAGAGTTACAGCTTTCCCCTCAAGAAGCCTTTCGCTAAGACAGTTCTCGTGGAATTTGCCAAGTGATATTTGGAAGCCCATAGTGGGCTAAGGTGAAAAAGGAAACATCCGCAGATGAAATCTGGAAAGAAGCTTTCTGAGAAACTGCTCAGTGATGTGTGACTTCCACTCACAGAGTTACATCTGTATTTCGTGGATCTCTTTGCTAGCCTTATTTCTGTGGAATCTGAGAACAGATATTTCGGATCCCTTTGAAGACTACAGGGCTAAAGGAAATATCTTCCGATAACAAAGAGCAAGAAGCTTTCTGAGAAACTTCTTTGTGTTCTTTGAAAACATCTCACAGAGGTACAGCTTTCCCCTTAAGAAGTCTTTCGCTAAGACTGTTCTTGTGGAATTGGGGAAGTGATATTTGGAAGCCCTTAGAGGGCTATGGTGAAAAAGAAAATATCATCAGATGAAATCTGGAAAGAAGCTTTCTGAGAAACTGCTTAATGTTCTGTTAATTCATCTCATAGACTTACATCTGTATTTCGTGGATCTCTTTGCTAGCCTTATTTCTGTGGAATCTGAGAACAGATATTTCGGATCCTTTTTAAGACTCTAGGGCCAAAGGAAATATCCTCCGTTAACAAAGAGAAAGAAACTTTCTGAGAGACTTCTTTGTGTTCTGTGAAATCATCTCACAGAGTTACAGCTTTCCCTTCAAAAGCCTTTCGCTAAGACAGTTCTCGTGAAATTGGCAAAGTGATATTTGGAAACCTATAGAGGGCTATGGTGAAAAAGGAAATATCCACAGATGAAATCTGGAAAGAAGCTTTCTGAGAAACTGCTTAGTGTTCTGTAAATTCATCAACAGAGTTACATCTGTATTTCGTGGATCTCTTTGCTAGCCTTATTTCTGTGGAATCTGAGAACAGATATTTCGGATCCTTTTGAAGACTATAGGGCCAAAGGAAATATCCTCCGATAACAAAGAGAAAGAAGCTTTCTGAGAAACTTCTTTGTGTTCTGTTAAATCATCTAACAGAGTTACAGCTTTCCCTTCAATAATCCTTTAGCTAAGACAGTTCCTGTGGAGTTGGCATAGTGATATTTGGAAGCCTATAGAGGACTAAGGTGAAAAAGGAAATATCCTCAGATGAAATCTGGAAAGAAACTTTCTGAGAAAATGCTTAGTGTTCTGTTAATTCATCTCACAGAGTTACATCTGTATTTCGTGGATCTCTTTGCTCGCCATATTTCCGTGGAATTTGAGAACAGACATTTCGGATCCCTTTGAAGACTATAGGGCCAAAGGAAATATCTTCTGATAACAAAGAGAAAGAAGCTTTCTGAGGAACTTCTTTGTGTTCTGTGAAATCATCTCACAGAGTTACAGCTTTCCCCTCAGGAAGCCTTTCGCTAAGACAGTTCTCGTGGTATTGCAAAGTGATATTTGGAAGCCCATAGAGGACTATGGTGAAAAAGGAAATATCCACAGATGAAATCTGGAATGAAGCTTTCTGAGAAACTTCTTAGTGTTCTGTTAATTCATCTCACAGAGTTACATCTGTATTTCGTGGATCTCTTTGCTAGCCTTATTTCTGTGGAATCTGAAAACAGATATTTCGGATCCCTTTGAAGACTATGGGGTCTAATGAATTAACGTCCGATTCCAAAGATAAAGAAGATTTCTGAGAAACTTCTTTGTGTTCTGTGAAATCATCTCACAGAGTTACAGCTTTCCCCTCAAGAAGCCTTTCGCTAAGACAGTTCTTGTGGAATTGGCAAAGTGATATTTGGAAGCACTTAGAGGGCTATTGTGAAAAAGGAAATATCCTCAGATGAAATCTGGAAAGAAGCTTTCTGAGAAACTGCTTAGTGTTCTGTTAATTCATCTCACAGAGTTACATCTGTATTTCGTGGATCTCTTTGCTAGACTTATTTCTGTGGAATCTGAGAACAGATATTTCGGATCCTTTTGAAGACTATAGGGCCAAAGGAAACATCCTCCGATAACAAGGAGAAAGATGCTTTCTGATAAACTTCTTTGGTGTCTGTGAAATCATCTCACAGATTTACAGATTTCCCTTCTAGAAGCCTTTCGCGAAGACAGTTCTCATGGAATTGGCAAAGTGATATTTGGAAGCCTATAGAGAGCTATGGTGAAAAAGGAAATATCCTCAGATGAAATCTGGAAAGAAACTTTCTGAGAAACTGCTCTGTGATGTGTGACTTCCACTCAAAGAGTTGCATCTGTATTTCGTGGTTTTCTTTGCTAGCCTTATTTCTGTGGAATCTGAGAACAGATATTTCGGATCCGTTTGAAGACTATAGGGCCTAAGGAAATATCTTCCGATTACAAAGAGAAAGAAGCTTTCTGAGAAACTTCTTTGTGTTCTGTGAAATCATCTCACAGAGTTACAGCTTTCCCCTCAAGAAGCCTTTCGCTAACACAGTTCTTGTGGAATTGCAAAGTGACATTTGGAAGCCCATAGAGGGTAAGGTGAAAAAGGAAGTATCCTCAGATGAAATCTGGAAAGAAGCTTTCTGAGAAACTGCTTAGTGTTATGTTAGTTCATCTCACAGAGTTACATCTGTATTTCGTGGAACTCTTTGCTAGCCTTATTTCTGTGGAATCTGAGAACAGATATTTCGGATCCTTTTGAAGACTATAGGGCCAAAGGAAATATCCTCCGATAACAAAGAGACAGAAGCTTTCTGAGAAACTTCTTTGTGTTCTGTTAAATCATCTAACCGAGTTACAGCTTTCCCTTCAATAATCCTTTCGCTAAGACAGTTCCTGTGGAGTTGGCATAGTGATATTTAGAAGCCTATAGAGGACTAAGGTGAAAAAGGAAATATCCTCAGATGAAATCTGGAAAGAAACTTTCTGAGAAAATGCTTAGTGTTCTGTTAATTCATCTCACAGAGTTACATCTGTATTTCGTGGATCTCTTTGCTCGCCATATGTCCGTGGAATTTGAGAACAGACATTTCGGATCCCTTTGAAGACTATAGGGCCAAAGGAAATATCTTCTGATAACAAAGAGAAAGAAGCTTTCTGAGGAACTTCTTTGTGTTGTGTGAAATCATCTCACAGAGTTACAGCTTTCCCCTCAGGAAGCCTTTCGCTAAGACAGTTCTCGTGGTATTGGCAAAGTGATATTTGGAAGCCCATGGAGGACTATGGTGAAAAAGGAAATATCCTCAGATGAAATCTGGAATGAAACTTTCTGAGAAACTGCTTAGTGTTCTGTTAATTCATCTCACAGAGTTACATCTGTATTTCGTGGATCTCTTTGCTAGCCTTATTTCTGTGGAATCTGAAAACAGATATTTCGGATCCCTTTGAAGACTATGGGGTCTAATGAATTAACGTCCGATTCCAAAGATAAAGAAGATTTCTGAGAAACTTCTTTGTGTTCTGTGAAATCATCTCACAGAGTTACAGCTTTCCCCTCAAGAAGCCTTTCGCTAAGACAGTTCTTGTGGAATTGGCAAAGTGATATTTGGAAGCCCTTAGAGGGCTATTGTGAAAACGGAAATATCCTCAGATGAAATCTGGAAAGAAGCATTCTGAGAAACTGCTCTGTGATGTGTGACTTCCACTCACAGAGTTACAACTGTATTTCGTGGATCTCTTTGCTAGCCTTATTTTTGTGGAATCTGAGAACACATATTTCGGATCCCTTTGAAGACTATAGGGCCAAAGGAAATATCCACCGATAACAAAGAGAAAGAAGCTTTCTGAGAAAATTCTTTATGTTCTGTGAAATCATCTCACAGAGTTACAGCTTTCCCCTCAAGAAGCCTTTCGCTTAGACATTTCTTGTGGAATTGGCAAAGTGATATTTGAAAGCCGATAGAGGGCTGTGGTGAAAAAGGAAATATCCTCAGATGAAATTTGTAAAGACGCTTTCTGAGAAACTGCTTACTGTTCTGTTAATTCACCTCACAGAGTTACATCTGTATTTCGTGGATCTCTGTGCTAGCCTTATTTCTGTGGAATCTGAGAAGAGATATTTCGGATCCCTTTAAAGACTATAGGGCCAAATTCAATATTCTCCGATAAAAAAGGGAAAGAAGCTTTCAGAGAAACTTCTGTGTGTTCTGTGAAATCATCTCACAGAGTTACAGCTTTCCCCTCAAGAAGCCTGTTGCTAAGACAGTTCTTTTGGAATTGGCAAAGTGATATTTAGAAGCCTATAGAGGGCTATGGTGAAAAAGGAAATATCCTCAGATGTAATCTGGAAAGAAGCTTTCTGAGAAACTGCTCTGTGATGTTTGACTTCCAATCAAAGAGTTACATCTGTATTTCGTGGATCTCCTTGCTAGCCTTATTTCTGTGGAATCTGAGAACAGATATTTCGGATCCCTTTGAAGACTATAGGGCCAAAGGAAATATCCTCCGATAACAAAGAGAAAGAAGCTTTCTGAGAAACTTCTTTGTGTTCTGTGAAATCCTCTCACAGAGTTACAGCTTTCTCCTCAAGAAGCCTTTCGCTAAAACTGTTCTTGTGGAATTGGCAAAGTGATATTTGGAAGCCCATAGACGGTATGGTGAAAAAGGAAGTATCCTCAGATGAAATCTGGAAAGAAGCTTTCTGAGAAACTGCTCTGTGATGTTTGACTTCTTCTCACAGAGTTACATCTGTATTTCTTGGATCTCTTTGCTGGCCTTATTTCTGTGGAATCTGAGAACAGATATTTCGGATCCGTTTGAAGACTATAAGACCAAAGGAAATATCTTCCGATAACAAGGAGAAAGAAGCTTTCTGAGAAACTTCTTTGGGGTCTGTGAAATCATCTCACAGAGTTACAGATTTCCCTTCTAGAAGCCTTTCGCGAAGACAGTTCTCGTGGAATTGGCAAAGTGATATTTGGAAGCCAATAGAGGGCTATTGTGAAAAAGGAAATATCCTCAGATGAAATCTGGAAAGAAACTTTCTGAGAAACTGCTCTGTGATGTGTGACTTCCACTCAAAGAGTTGCATCTGTATTTCGTGGTTCTCTTTGCTAGCCTTATTTCTGTGGAATCTGAGAACAGATATTTCGGATCCGTTTGAAGACTATAGGGCCAAAGGAAATATCTTCCGATAACAAAAAGAAAGAAGTTTTCTGAGAAACTTCTTTGTGTTCTGTGAAATCATATCGCAGAGTTACAGCTTTCCCCTCAAGAAGCCTTTCGCTAACACAGTTCTTGTGGAATTGGCAAAGTGACATTTGGAAGCCCATAGAGGGTATGGTGAAAAAGGAAATATCCTCAGATGAAATCTGGAAAGAAGCTTTCTGAGAAACTGCTTAGTGTTATGTTAGTTCATCTCACAGTGTTACATCTGTATTTCGTGGAACTCTTTGCTAGCCTTATTTCTGTGGAATCTGAGAACAGATATTTCGGATCCTTTTGAAGACTATAGGGCCAAAGGAAATATCCTCCGATAACAAAGAGAAAGAAGCTTTCTGAGAAACTTCTTTGTGTTCTGTTAAATCATCTAACAGAGTTACAGCTTTCCCTTCAATAATCCTTTCGCTAAGTTAGTTCTTGTGGAATTGGCATAGTGATATTTGGAAGCCTATAGAGAGCTAAGGTGAAAAAGGAAATATCCTCAGATGAAATCTGGAAAGAAACGTTCTGAGAAAATGCTTAGTGTTCTGTTAATTCATCTCACAGAGTTACATCTGTATTCGTGGATCTCTTTGCTAGCCATATTTCTGTGGAATTTTAGAACAGACATTTCTGATCCCTTTGAAGACTATAGGGCCAAAGGAAATATCTTCCGATAACAAAGAGAGAGAAGCTTTCTGAGAAACTTCTTTGTGTTCTGTGAAATCATCTCACAGAGTTACAGCTTTCCCCTCAAGAAGCCTTTCGCTAAGACAGTTCTTGTGGAATTGGCAAAGTGATATTTGGAAGCCCTTAGAGGGCTATTGTGAAAAAGGAAATATCCTCAGATGAAATCTGGAAAGAAGCTTTCTGAGAAACTGCTCTGTGGTGTGTGACTTCCACTCATAGAGTTACAACTGTATTTCGTGGATCTCTTTGCTAGCCTTATTTCTGTGGAATCTGAGAACAGATATTTCGGATCCCTTTGAAGACTGTAGGGCCAAAGGAAATATCCACCGATAACAATGAGAAAGAAGCTTTCTGAGAAAATTCTTTGTGTTCTGTGAAATCATCTCACAGAGTTACAGCTTTCCCCTCAAGAAGCCTTTCGCTTAGACATTTCTTGTGGAATTGGCAAAGTGATATTTGAAAGCCGATAGAGGGCTAATGGTGAAAAAGGAAATATCCTCAGATGAAATAAGGAAAGACGCTTTCTGAGAAACGGCTTACTGTTCTGTTAATTCATCTCACAGAGTTACATCTGTATTTCGTGGATCTCTGTGCTAGCCTTATTTCTTGGAATCTGAGAAGAGATATTTCGGATCCCTTTGAAGACTATAGGGCCAAATGAAATATTCTCCGATAACAAAGGGAAAGAAGCTTTCAGAGAAACTTCTTTGTGTTCTGTGAAATCATCTCACAGAGTTACAGCTTTCCCCGCAAGAAGCCTGTTGCTAAGACAGTTATTGTGGAATTGGCAAAGTGATATTTGGAAGCCCTTAGAGAGCTATGGTGAAAAAGGAAATATCCTCAGATGAAATCTGGAAAGAAGCTTTCTGAGAAACTCCTTAGTGTTCTGTTAATTCATCTCACAGAGTTACATCTGTATTTCGTGGATCTCTTTGCCAGACTTGTTTCTGTGGAATCTGAGAACAGATATTTCGGATCCTTTTGAAGACTATTGGGCCGAAGGAAACATCCTCCGATAACAAGGAGAAAGAAGCTATCTGAGAAACTTCTTTGTGTTCTGTGAAATCATCTCACAGAGTTACAGCTTTCCCTTAAAGATGCCTTTCTCTAAGACAGTTCTCGTGGAATTGACAAAGTGATATTTGGAAGCCTATAGAGGGCTATGATGAAAAAGGAAATATCCTCAGATGAAATCTGGAAAGAAACTTTCTGAGAAACTGCTCTGTGATGTGTGACTTAAACTCAAAGAGTTACATCTGTATTTTGTGTATCTCTTTGGTAGCCTTATTTCTGTGGAATCTGAGAACAGATATTTCGGATCCCTTTGAAGACTATAGGGCCAAAGGTAATATCCTCCAATAACAAAGAGAAAGAAGCTTTCTGAGAAACTTGTTTGTGTTCTGTGAAATCATCTCACAGAGTTACAGCTTTCCCCTCAAGAAGCCTTTCGCTAACACAGTTCTTGTGGAATTGGCAAAGTGACATTTGGAAGCCCATAGAGGGTATGGTGAAAAAGGAAGTATCCTCAGATGAAATCTGGAAAGAAGCTTTCTGAGAAACTGCTTAGTGTTATGTTAGTTCATCTCACAGAGTTACATCTGTATTTCGTGGATCTCTTTGCTAGCCTTATTTCTGTGGAATCTGAGAACAGATATTTCGGATCCTTTTGAAGTCTATAGGGGCAAAGGAAATATCCTCCGATAACAAAGAGAAAGAAGCTTTCTGAGAAACTTCTTGGTGTTCTGTGAAATCATCTCACAGAGGTACAGCTTTCCCCTCAAGAAGTCTTTCGCTAAGACAGTTCTTGTGGAATTGGCATAGTGATATTTGGAAGCCTATAGAGGGCTATGGTGAAAAAGGAAATATCCTCAGATGAAATCTGGAAAGAAACTTTCTGAGTAACTGCTTAGTGTTCTGTTAATTCATCTCACAGAGTTACATCTGTATTTCGTGGATCTCTTTGCTAGCCATATTTCTGTGGAATTTTAGAACAGACATTTCGGATCCCTTTGAAGACTACAGGGCCAAAGGAAATATCTTCCGATAATAAAGAGAAAGAAGCTTTCTGAGGAACTTCTTTGTGTTCTTTGAAATCATCTCACAGAGTTACAGCTTTCCCCTCAGGAAGCCTTTCGCTAAGACAGTTCTCGTGGTATTGGCAAAGTGATATTTGGAAGCCCATAGAGTGCTATGGTGAAGAAGGAAATATCCTCAGATGAAATCTGGAAAGAAGCTTTCTGAGAAACTGCTTAGTGTTCTGTTAATTCATCTCACAGAGTTACATCTGTATTTCGTGGATCTCTTTGCTAGCCTTATTTCTGTGGAATCTGAGAACAGATATTTCGGATCCCTTTGAAGACTATAGGGCCAAAGGAAATATCTTCCGATAACAAAGAGAAAGAAGCATTCCGAGGAACTTCTTTGTGTTCTGTGAAATCATCTCACAGAGTTACAGCTTTCCCCTCAAGAAAACTTTCGCTAAGACAGTTCTTGTGGAATTGGCGAAGTGATATTTGGAAGCCCTTAGAGGGCTATGGTGAAAAAGGAAATATCCTCAGATGAAATCTGGAAAGAAGCTTTCTGAGAAACTGCTTAGTGTTCTGTTAATTCATCTCACAGAGTTACATCTGTATTTCGTGGATCTCTTTGCTATCCTTATTTCTATGGAATCTGAGAACAGATATTTCGGATCGCTTTGAAGACTATAGGGCCAAATGAAATATCCTCCGATAACAAAGAGAAAGAAGCATTCTGAGAAACTTCTTTGTGTTCTGTGAAATTATCTCACAGAGTTACAGATTACCTCTAAAGAAGCCTTTCGCTACGACAGTTCTTGTGGAATTGGGAAAGTCATATTTGGTAGCCCATAGAGGGCTATGGTGAAAAAGGAAATATCCTCAGATGAAATCTGGAAAGAAGCTTTCTGAAAAACTGCATAGAGTTCTGATAATTCATCTCTCAGAGTTACATCTGTATTTCGTGGATCTATTTGCTAGCCTTATTTCTGTGGAATCTGAGAACAGATATTTCGGATCCCTATGAAGACTATAGGGCCAAAGGAAATATCCTCCGATAACAAAGAGAAAGAAGCTTTCTGAGACAGTTCTTTGTGTTCTGTGAAATCATCTCACAGAGTTACAGCTTTCCCTTCAAGAAGACTTTCGCTAAGACAGTTCTTGTAGAATTGGCAAAGTGATATTTGGAAGCCCTTAGAGGGCTATTGTGAAAAAGGAAATATCCTCAGATGAAATCTGGAAAGAAGCTTTCTGAGAAACTGCTCTGTGATGTGTGACTTCCACTCACAGAGTTACAACTGTATTTCGTGGATCTCTTTGCTAGCCTTATTTTTGTGGAATCTGAGAACAGATATTTCGGATCCCTTTGAAGCCTATAGGGCCAAAGAAAGTATCCACCGATAACAAAGAGAAAGAAGCTTTCTGAGAAAATTCTTTATGTTCTGTGAAATCATCTCACAGAGTTACAGCTTTCCCCTCAAGAAGCCTTTCGCTTAGACATTTCTTGTGGAATTGGCAAAGTGATATTTGAAAGCCGATAGAGGGCTATGGTGAAAAAGGAAATATACTCAGATGAAATCTGGAAAGATGCTTTCTGAGAAACTGCTTACTGTTCTGTTAATTCATCTCACAGAGTTACATCTGTATTTCGTGGAAATCTGTGCTAGCCTTATTTCTTGGAATCTGAGAAGAGATATTTCGGATCCCTTTGAAGACTATAGGGCCAAATTCAATATTCTCCGATAACAAAGGGAAAGAAGCTTTCAGAGAAACTTCTTTGTGTTCTGTGAAATCATCTCACAGAGTTACAGCTTTCCCTTCAAGATGCCTTTCGCTAAGACAGTTCTTGTGCAATTGGTAAACTGATATTTGGGAGCCCATAGAGGGCTAGGGTGAAAAAGGAAATATCCTCAGATGAAATCTGGAAAGAAGCTTTCGGAGAAACTGCTTAGTGTTCTGTTAATTCATCTCACAGAGTTACATCTGTATTTCGTGGATGTCTTTGCTAGCTTTATTTCCCTGGAATCTGAGAACAGATATTTCTGATCCATTTGAAGACTATAGGGCCAAAGGAAATATCTTCCGATAACAAAGAGAAAGAAGCTTTTTGAGAAACTTCTTTGTGTTCTGTGAAATCATCTCACAGAGTTACAGCTTTCCCCTCAATTAACCTTTCGCTAAGACAGTTCTTGTGTAATTGGCAAAGTGATATTTGGAAGCCCAGAGAGGGCAAAGGTGTAAAAGGAAATATCCTCAGAAGAAATCTGGAAACAAGCTTTCTGAGAAACTGCTTAGTGTTATTTTAGTTCATCTCACAGAGTTACATCTGTATTTCGTGGAACTCTTTGCTAGCCCTATTTCTGTGGAATCTGAGAACAGATATTTCGGATCCTTTTGAAGACTATAGGGCCAAAGGAAATATCCTCCGATAACAAAGAGAAAGAAGCTTTCTGAGAAACTTCTTTGTGTTCTGTTAAATCATCTAACAGAGTTACAGCTTTCCCTTCAATAATCCTTTCACTAAGACAGTTCTTGTGGAGTTGGCATAGTGATATTTGGAAGCCTATAGAGGGCTAAGGTGAAAAAGGAAATATCCTCAGATGAAATCTGGAAAGAAACTTTCTGAGAAAATGCTTAGTGTTCTGTTAATTCATCTCACAGAGTTACATCTGTATTTCGTGGATCTCTTTGCTAGCCATATTTCCGTGGAATTTGAGAACAGACATTTCGGATCCATTTGAAGACTATAGGGCCAAAGGAAATATCTTCCGATAATAAAGAAAAAGAAGCTTTCTGAGGAACTTCTTTGTGTTGTGTGAAATCATCTCACAGAGTTACAGCTTTCCCCTCAGGAAGCCTTTCGCTAAGACAGTTCTCGTGGTATTGGCAAAGTGATATTTGGAAGCCGATAGAGGGCTATGGTGAAAAAGGAAATATCCTCAGATGAAATCTGGAATGAAGCTTTCTGAGAAACTGCTTAGTTTTCTGTTAATTCATCTCACAGAGTTACATCTGTATTTCGTGGATCTCTTTGCTAGCCTTATTTCTGTGGAATCTGAGAACAGATATTTCGGATCCCTTTGAAGACTATGGGGTCTAATGAAATATCGTCCGATTACAAAGATAAAGAAGATTTCTGAGAAACTTCTTTGTGTTCTGTGAAATCATCTCACAGAGTTACAGCTTTTCCCTCAAGAAGCCTTTCGCTTAGACATTTCTTGTGGAATTGGCAAAGTGATATTTGAAAGCCGATAGAGGGCTATGGTGAAAAAGGAAATATACTCAGAAGAAATCTGGAAAGACGCTTTCTGAGAAACTGCTTACTGTTCTGTTAATTCACCTCACAGAGTTACATCTGTATTTCGTGGATCTCTGTGCTAGCCTTATTTCTGTGGAATCTGAGAACAGATATTTCGGATCCCTTTGAAGACTATTGGGCCAAATTCAATATTCTCCGATAAAAAAGGGAAAGAAGCTTTCAGAGAAACTTCTTTGTGTTCTGTGAAATCATCTCACAGAGTTACAGCTTTCCCCTCAAGAAGCCTGTTGCTAAGACAGTTCTTTTGGAATTGGCAAAGTGATATTCGGAAGCCCTTAGAGGGCTATGGTGAAAAAGGAAATATCCTCAGATGAAATCTGGAAAGAAGCTTTCTGAGAAACTGCTTAGTGTTCTGTTAATTCATCTCACAGAGTTACATCTGTATTTCATGGATCTCTTTGCTAGCCTTGTTTCTGTGGAATCTGATAACAGATATTTCGATCCTTTTGAAGACTATAGGGCCAAAGGAAACATCCTCCGATAACAAGGAAAAAGAAGGTATCTGAGAAACTTCTTTGTGTTCTGTGAAATCATCTCACAGAGTTACAGCTTTCCCTTCAAGATGCCTTTCGCTAAGACAGTTCTTGTGGAATTGCCAAACTGATATTTGGAAGCCCTTAGAGGGCTATTATGAAAAAGGAAATATCCTCAGATGAAATCTGGAAAGAAGCTTTCTGAGAAACTGCTCCGTGATGTGTGACTTCCACTCACGGAGTTACATCCGTATTTCGTGGATCTCTTTGCTAGCCTTATTTCTGTGGAATCTGAGAACAGATATTTCGGATCCCTTTGAAGACTACAGGGCCAAAGGAAATATCCTCCGATAACAAAGAGAAAGAAGCTTTCTGAGACACTTCTTTGTGTTCTGTGAAATCATATCACAGAGTTACAGCTTTCCCCTCAAGAAGCCTTTCGCTAAGACAGTTCTTGTGCAATTGGCAAACTGATATTTGGGAGCCCATAGAGGGCTTGGGTGAAAAAGGAAATATCCTCAGATGAAATCTGGAAAGAAGCTTTCTGAGAAACTGCTTAGTGTTCTGTTAATTCATCTCACAGATTTACATCTGTATTTCGTGGATCTCTTTGCTAGCCTTATTTCTGTGGAATCTGAGAACAGATATTTCGGATCCCTTTGAAGACTACAGGGCCAAAGGAAACATCCTCCGATAACAAGGAGAAAGAAGCTATCTGAGAAAGAAGCTATCTGAGAAACTTCTTTGTGTTCTGTGAAATCATCTCACAGAGTTACAGCTTTTCCTTCAAAAAGCCTTTCGCAAAGACAGTTCTCGTGGAATTGGCAAAGTGATATTTAGAAGCCTATAGAGGGCTATGGTGAAAAAGGAAATATCCTCAGATGTAATCTGGAAAGAAGCTTTCTGAGAAACTGCTCTGTGATGTTTGACTTCCAATCAAAGAGTTACATCTGTATTTCGTGGATCTCCTTGCTAGCCTTATTTCTGTGGAATCTGAGAACAGATATTTCGGATCCCTTTGAAGACTCTAGGGCCAAAGGAAATATCCTCCGATAACAAAGAGAAAGAAGCTTTCTGAGAAACTTCTTTGTGTTCTGTGAAATCCTCTCACAGAGTTACAGCTTTCTCCTCAAGAAGCCTTTCGCTAAAACTGTTCTTGTGGAATTGGCAAAGTGATATTTGGAAGCCCATAGACGGTATGGTGAAAAAGGAAGTATCCTCAGATGAAATCTGGAAAGAAGCTTTCTGAGAAACTGCTCTGTGATGTTCGACTTCTTCTCACAGAGTTACATCTGTATTTCGTGGATCTCTTTGCTGGCCTTATTTCTGTGGAATCTGAGAACAGATATTTCGGATCCGTTTGAAGACTATAAGACCAAAGGTAATATCTTCCGATAACAAGGAGAAAGAAGCTTTCTGAGAAACTTCTTTGGGGTCTGTGAAATCATCTCACAGAGTTACAGATTTCCCTTCTAGAAGCCATTCGCGAAGACAGTTCTCGTGGAATTGGCAAAGTGATATTTGGAAGCCAATAGAGGGCTATTGTGAAAAAGGAAATATCCTCAGATGAAATCTGGAAAGAAACTTTCTGAGAAACTGCTCTGTGATGTGTGACTTCCACTCAAAGAGTTGCATCTGTATTTCGTGGTTCTCTTTGCTAGCCTTATTTCTGTGGAATCTGAGAACAGATATTTCGGATCCGTTTGAAGACTAATGGGCCAAAGGAAATATCTTCCGATAACAAAAAGAAAGAAGTTTTCTGAGAAACTTCTTTGTGTTCTGTGAAATCATCTCACAGAGTTACAGCTTTCCCCTCAAGAAGCCTTTCGCTAACACAGTTCTTGTGGAATTGGCAAAGTGACATTTGGAAGCCCATAGAGGGTATGGTGAAAAAGGAAGTATCCTCAGATGAAATCTGGAAAGAAGCTTTCTGAGAAACTGCTTAGTGTTATGTTAGTTCATCTCACAGTGTTACATCTGTATTTCGTGGAACTCTTTGCTAGCCTTATTTCTGTGGAATCTGAGAACAGATATTTCGGATCCTTTTGAAGACTATAGGGCCAAAGGAAATATCCTCCGATAACAAAGAGAAAGAAGCTTTCTGAGAAACTTCTTTGTGTTCTGTTAAATCATCTAACAGAGTTACAGCTTTCCCATCAATAATCCTTTCGCTAAGTTAGTTCTTGTGGAATTGGCATAGTGATATTTGGAAGCCTATAGACAGCTAAGGTGAAAAAGGAAATATCCTCAGATGAAATCTGGAAAGAAACTTTCTGAGAAAATGCTTAGTGTTCTGTTAATTCATTTCACAGAGTTACATCTGTATTCGTGGATCTCTTTGCTAGCCATATTTCTGTGGAATTTTAGAACAGACATTTCTGATCCATTTGAAGACTATAGGGCCAAAGGAAATATCTTCCGATAACAAAGAAAAAGAAGCTTTCTGAGAAACTTCTTTGTGTTCTGTGAAATCATCTCACAGAGTTACAGCTTTCCCCTCAGGAAGCCTTTCGCTAAGACAGTTCTCGTGGTATTGGCAAAGTGATATTTGGAAGCCCATAGAGTGCTATGGTGAAAAAGGAAATATCCTCAGATGAAATCTGGAAAGAAGCTTTCTGTGAAACTGCTTAGTGTTCTGTTAATTCATCTCACAGAGTTACATCTGTATTTCGTGGATCTCTTTGTTAGCCTTATTTCTGTGGAATCTGAGAACAGATATTTCGGATCCCTTTGAAGACTATAGGTTCAAAGGAAATATCTTCCGATAACAAAGAGAAAGAAGCTTTCTGAGGAACTTCTTTGTGTTCTGTGAAATCATCTCACATATTTACAGCTTTCCCCTGAAGAAGCCTTTCGCTAAGATAGTTCTCGTGGAAGTGGCAAAGTGATATCTGGAAGCCGATAGAGGGCTATGGTGAATAGGAAATATCCTCAGATGAAATCTGGAGAGAATCTTTCTGAGAAACTGCTTAGTGTTCTGTTAAATCATCTCACAGAGTTACATCTGTATTTCGTGGATCTCTTTGCTAACCTTATTTCTGTCTAATCTGAGAACAGATATTTCGGATCCCTTTGAAGACTATAGGGCCATAGGAAATATCCTCCAATAACAAAGAGAAAGAAGCTTTCTGAGAAACTTCTTTGTGTTCTGTGAAATCATCTCACAGAGTTACAGCTTTCCCCTCAAGAGCCTTTGGCTAAGACAGTTATTGTGGAGTTGGGAAAGTGATATTTGGAAGCACATAGAGGGCTATGGTGAAAAAGGAAATATCCTCAGATGTAACCTGGTAAGAAGCTTTCTGAGAAACTGCTGAGAGTTCTGTTAATTCATCTCACAGAGTTACATATGTATATCGTGGATCTCTTTGCTAGCCTTATTTCTGGGGAATCTGAGAACAGATATTTCGGATCCCTTTGTAGACTATAGGGCCAAAGAAAATATCCTCCGATAACAAAGAGAAAGAAGCTTTCTGAGAAACTTTTTTGTGTTCTGTGAAATCATCTCACAGAGTTACAGCTTTCCCTTCAAGAAGCCTTTCGGCAAGACAGTACTTGTGGAATTGCAAAGTAATATTTGGAAGCCCCTAGAGTTCTATGGTGGAAAAGGAAATATCCTCAGATGAAATCTTGAAAGAAGCTTTCTGAGAAACTGCTCTGTGATGTGTGACTTCCACTCACAGAGTTACATCTGTATTTCGTGGATCTCTTTGCCAGCCTTATTTCTGTGGAATCTGAGAACAGATATTTCGGATCCCTTTGAAGAGTATAGGGCCCAAGGAAATATCTTCCGATAACAAAGAGAAAGAAGCTTTCTGAAAAAATTCTTTGTGTTCTGTGAAATCATCTCACAGAGTTACAGCTTTCCGCTCAAGAAGCCTTTCGCTTAGACAGTTCTTGTGGAATTGGCAAAGTGATATTTGGAAGCCCATAGAGGGCTATGGTGAAAAAGGAAATATCCTCAGATGAAATATGGAAAGAAGATTTCTGAGAAACTGCTTAGTGTTCTGTTAATTCAACTCACAGAGTTATATCTGTATTTCGTGGATCTCTTTCCTATCCTTATTTCTGTGGAATCTGAGAACAGATATTTCGGATCCTTTTGAAGACTATAGGGCCAAAGGAAATATCCTCCGATAACAAAGAGAAAGAAGTTATCTGAGAAACTTCTTTGTGTTCTGTGAAATCATATCACAGAGTTACAGCTTTCCCTTCAAGAAGCCTTTCGCTAAGACAGTTCTCGTGAAATGGCAAAGTGATATTTGGAAGCACATAGAGGGCTATGGTGAAAAAGGAAATATCCTCAGATGAAACCTGGAAAGAAGCTTTCTGAGAAACTGCTGAGAGTTCTGTTAATTCATCTCACAGAGTTACACCTGTATTTCGTGGATCTCTTTACTAGCCTTATTTCTGGGGAATCTGAGAACAGATATTTCGTATCCCTTTGAAGACTACAGGGCCAAAGGAAGTATCCTGCGATAACAAAGAGAAAGAAGCTTTCTGAGAAACTTCTTGGTGTTCTGTGAAATCATCTCACAGAGTTACAGCTTTCCGCTCAGGAAGCCTTTCACTTAGACAGTTCTTGTGGAATTGGCAAAGTGATATTTGGAAGCCCATAGAGGGCTATGATGAAAAAGGAAATATGCTCAGATGAAATCTGGAACGAAGCTTTCTGAGAAACTGCTCTGTGATGTGTGACTTCCACTCACAGAGTTACATCTGTATTTCTTGGATCTCTTTGCTAACCTTATTTCTGTGGAATCTGAGAACAGATATTTCGGATCCCTTTGAAGACTATAGGGCCAAAGGAAATATCTTCCAATAACAAAGAGAAAGAAGCTTTCTGAGGAACTTCTTTGTGTTCTCTGAAATCATCTCACAGATTTACAGCTTTCCCCTCAAGAAACCTTTCGCTAAGACAGTTCTCGTGGAATTGGCAAAGTGATATTTGGAAGCCGATAGAGGGCTATGGTGAAAAAGGAAATATCCTCTGATGAAATCTGGAAAGAAGCTTTCTGAGAAACTGCTTAGTGTTCTGTTAAATCATCTCACAGAGTTAAATCTGTATTTCGTGGATCTCTTTGTAAGCCTTATTTCTGTCTAATCTGAGAACAGATTATTCGGATCCCTTTGAAGACTATAGGGCCAAAGGAAATATCCTCCGATAACAAAGAGAAAGAAGATTTCTGAGAAACTTCTTTGTGTTCTGTGAAATCATCTCACAGAGTTACAGCTTTCCCCTGAAGAAGCCTTTGGCTAAGACAGTTCTTGTGGAATTGGCAAAGTAATATTTGGAAGCACATAGAGGGCTACGGTGAAAAAGGAAATATCCTCAGATGAAACCTGGAAAGAAGCTTTCTGAGAAACTGCTGAGAGTTCTGTTAATTCATCTCACAGAGTTACATCTGTATTTCGTGGATCTCTTTGCTAGCCTTATTTCTGGGGAATCTGAGAACAGATATTTCGGATCCCTTTGAAGACTATAGGGCCAAAGGAAATATCCTCCGATAACAAAGAGAAAGAAGCTTTCTGAGAAACTTCCTTGTGTTCTGTGAAATCATCTCACAGAGTTACAGCTTTCCCTTCAAGAAGCCTTTCGGCAAGACAGTTCTTGTGGAATTGGCAAAGTGATATTTGGAAGCCCATAGAGGGCTATGGTGGAAAAGGAAATATCCTCAGATGAAATCTGGAAAGAAGCTTTCTGAGAAACTTCTCTGTGATGTGTGACTTCCACTCACAGAGTTACATCTGTATTTCGTGGATCTCTTTGCTAGCCTTATTTCTGTGGAATCTGAGAACAGATATTTCGGATGCCTTTGAAGAGTATAGGGCCCAAGGAAATATCTTCCGATAACAAAGAGAAAGAAGCTTTCTGAAAAAATTCTTTGTGTTCTGGGAAATCATCTCACACAGTTATAGAGTTCCGCTCAAGAAGCCTTTCGCTTAGACAGTTCTTGTAGAATTGGCAAAGTGATATTTGGAAGCCCATAGAGGGCTATGGTGAATAAGGAAATATCCTCAGATGAAATATGGAAAGAAGATTTCTGAGAAACTGCTTAGTGTTCTGTTAATTCAACTCACAGAGTTACATCTCTATTTCGTGGATCTCTTTGCTAGCCTTATTTCTGTCTAATCTGAGAACAGATATTTCGGATCCCTTTGAAGACTATAGGGCCAAAGGAAATATCCTCCGATAACAAAGAGAAAGAAGCTTTCTGAGAAACTTCTTTGTGTTCTGTGAAATCATCTCACAGAGTTACAACTTTCCACTGAAGAAGCGTTTGGCTAAGACAGTTCTTGTGTAATTGGCAAAGTGATATTTGGAAGCCCATAGAGTGCTATGGTGAAAAAGGAAATATCCTCAGATGAAATCTGGAAAGAAAGTTTCTGAGAAACTGCTTAGTGTTCTGTTAATTCATCTCACAGAGTTACATCTGTATTTCGTGGATCTCTTTGCTAGCCTTATTTCTGTGGAATCTGAGAAGAGATATTTCGGATCCCTTTGAAGACTATAGGGCCAAAGGAAACAAACTCCGATAACAAAGAGAAAGAAGCTTTCGGAGGAAATTCTTTGTGTTCTGTGATATCATCTCACAGATTTACAGCTTTCCCCTGAAGAAGCCTTTCGCTAAGACAGTTCTCGTGGAAGTGGAAAAGTGATATTTGGAAGCCATTGGGAGCTATGGTGAAAAAGGAATTATCCCCAGATGAAATCTGGAAAGAAACTTTCTGAGAATATGCTTAGTGTTCTGTTAATTCATCTCACAGACTTACATCTGTATTTAGTGGATCTCTTTGCTAGCATTATTTCTGTATAATCTGAGAACAGATATTTCGGATCCCTTTGAAGACTATAGGACCAAAGGTAATATCCTCCGATAACAAAGAGAAAGAAGCTTTCTGAAAAACTTCTTTGTGTTCTGTGAAATCATCTCACACAGTTACAGCTTTCCCCTCAAGAAGCCTTTGGCTAAGACAGTTCTTGTGGAATTGGCAAAGAGATATTTGAAAGCACATAGAGGGCTATGGTAAAAAAGGAAATATCCTCAGATGTAATCTGGAAAGAAGCTTTCTGAGAAACTGCCCAGAGTTCTGTTAATTCAACTCACAGAGTTACATCTGTATTTCGTGGATCTCTTTTCTAGCCTTATTTCTGTGGAATCTGAGAACAGATATTTCGGATCCCTTTGAAGACTACAGGGCCAAAGGAAATATCCTCCGATAACAAAAAAAAGAGAAGCTTTCTGAGAAACTTCTTTGTGTTCTGTGAAATCATCTCACAGAGTTACAGCTTTCAGTTCGATAGGCTTTCGCTAAGACAGTTCTTGTGGCATTGGCAAAGTGATATTTGGAAGCCCATAGAGGGCAATGGTGAAAAAGGAAATATCCTCAGATGAAATATGGAAAGAAGATTTCTGAGAAACTGCTTAGTGTTCTGTTAATTCAACTCACAGAGTTACATCAGTATTTCGTGGATCTCTTTGGTAGCCTTATTTCTGTGGAATCTGGAGAACAGATATTTCGAATGCCTTCGAAGACTACAGGGCCAAAGGAAATATCCTCCGATAACAAAGAGAAAGAAGCTTTCTGAGAAAATTCTGTGTGTTCTGTGATCATCTCACAGAGTTACAGCTTTCCCTTCAAGAAGCCTTTCGCTAAGACAGTTCTCGTGGAATTGGCAAAGTGATATTTGGAAGCCTATAGAGGGCTAAGGTGAAAAATGAAATATCGTCAGTTTAAATCTGGAAAGAAGCTTTCTCATTAACTGCTCTGTGATGTGTGACTTCCACTCACAGTGTTATATCTGTATTTCGTAGATCTCTTTGCTAGCCTTATTTCTGTGGAATCTGAGAACACATATTTCGGATCCCTTTGAAGAGTATAGGGCCAAAGGAAATATCCTCCGATAACAAAGAGAAAGAAGCTTTCTGAGAAACTTCTTGGTGTTTTGTGAAATCTTCTCATGGAGTTACAGCTTTCCCTTCAAGAAGCCTTTCGCAAAGACAGTACTTGTGGAATTGGCAAAGTGATATTTGGAATCCCTTAGAGGGCTATGGTGAAAAAGGAAATATCCTCAGATGAAATCTGGAAAGAAGCTTTCTGAGAAACTGCTCTGTGATGTGTGACTTCCACTCACAGAGTTACATCTGTATTTCATGGATCTCCTTGCTAGCCTTATTTCTATGGAATCTGAGAACAGATATTTCGGATCCCTTTGAAGATTCTAGGACCAAAGGAAATATCCTCCGATAACAAAGAGAAAGAAGCTTTCTGAGAAACTTCTTTGTGTTCTGTGAAATCATCTCACAGAATTACAGCTTTCCCGCCAAGAATCCTTTCGCTTAGACAGTTCTTGTGGAATTGGCAAAGTGATATTTGGAAGCCCATAGTGTGCTATCGTGAAAAAGGAAATATCCTCAGATGAAATCTGGAAAGAAAGTTTCTGAGAAACTGCCTAGTGTTCTGTTAATTCATCTCACAGAGCTACATCTGTATTTCGTGGATCTCTTTTCTAGCCTTATTTCTGTGGAATCTGAGAAGAGATATTTCGGATCCCTTTGAAGACTAAAGGGCCAAAGGAAATATCTTCCGATAACAAAGAGAAAGAAGCTTTCTGTGGAACTTCTTTGTGTTCTGTGAAATCATCTCACAGAGTTACAGCTTTCCCCTCAAGAAGCCTTTCGCTAAGACAGTTCTCGTGGAATTGGCAAAGTGATATTTGGAAGCCTATAGAGGGCTATGGTGAAAAAGGAAGTATCCTCAGATGAAATCTGGAAAGAAGCTTTCTGAGAAACTGCTTAGTGTTCTGTTAAATCATCTCACAGAGTTACATCTGTATTTCGTGGATCTCTTAGCTAGCCTTATTTCTGTCTAATCTGAGAACAGATATTTCGGATCCCTTTGAAGACTATAGGGCCAAAGGAAACAAATTCCGATAACAAAGAGAAAGAAGCTTTCTGAGGAACTTCTTTGTGTTCTGTGATATCATCTCACAGATTTACAGCTTTCCCCTGAAGAAGCCTTTCGCTAAGACAGTTCTCGTGGAAGTGGCAAAGTGATATTTGGAAGCCATTGGGAGCTATGGTGAAAAAGGAATTATCCCCAGATGAAATCTGGAAAGAAACTTTCTGAGAAACTGCTTAGTGTTCTGTTAATTCATCTCACAGACTTACATCTGTATTTAGTGGATCTCTTTGCTAGCATTATTTCTGTGGAATCTGAGAACAGATATTTCGGATCCCTATGAAGACTATAGGGCCAAATAAATTATCCTCCGATAACAAAGAGAAAGAAGCTTTCTGAGAAAATTCTTTGTGTTCTGTGAAATCATCTCACAGAGTTACAGTTTTCCCTTCAATAAGCCTTTCGCTAAGACAGTTCTTGTGGAATTGGCAAAGTGATATTTGGAAGCCTATAGAGGGCTATGGTGAAAAAGGAAATATCCTCAGATGAAATCTGGAACGAAGCTTTCTGAGAAACTGCTTAGAGTTCTGTTAATTCATCTCACAGAGTTACATCTGTATTTCGTGGATCTCTTTGCTAGCCTTATTTCTGTGGAATCTGAGAACAGATATTTCGGATCCCTTTGAAGAATATTGGGCCAAATGAAATATCCCCCGATAACAAGGAGAAAGAAGCTTGCTGAGAAACTTGTTTGTGTTCTGTGAAATCATCTCACATAGTTACAGCTTTCCCCTCAAGAAGCCTTTTGTTAAGAAAGTTCTTGTGTAATTGGCAAAGTGATATTTGGAAGCCCATAGAGGGCTATGTTGAAAAAGGAAATATCCTCAGATGAAATGTGGAAAGATGCTTTCTGAGAAACTGCTGAGAGTTCTGTTAATTCATCTCACAGGGTTACATCTGTATTTCGTGCATCTCTTTGCTAGCCTTATTTCTGTGGAATCTGAGAACAAATATTTCGTATCCCTTTGAAGACTACAGGGCCAAAGGAAATATCCTCCGATAACAAAGAGAAAGAAGCTTTCTGAGAAACTTCTTTGTGTTCTGTGAAATCATCTCACAGAGTTACAGCTTTCCCTTCAAGAAGCCTTTCGGCAAGACAGTACTTGTGGAATTGCAAAGTGATATTTGGAAGCCCATAGAGGGCTATGGTGAAAAAGGAAATATCCTCAGATGAAATCTGGAAAGAAGCTTTCTGAGAAACTGCTCTGTGATGTGTGACTTCCACTCACAGAGTTACATCTGTATTTCGTGGATCTCTTTGCTAGCCTTATTTCTGTATAATCTGAGAACAGATATTTCGGATCCCTTTGAAGACTATAGGGCCAAAGGAATTATCCTCCGATAACAAAGAGAAAGAAGCTTTCTGAGAAAATTCTTTGTGTTCTGTGAAATCATCTCACAGAGTTACAGCTTTCCGCTCAAGAAGCCTTTCGCTTAGACAGTTCCTGTGGAATTGGCAAAGTGATATTTGGAAGCCCATAGACGGCTATGGTGAAAAAGGAAATATCCTCAGATGAAATCTGGAAAGAAGCTTTCTGAGAAACTGCTTAGTGTTCTGTTAAATCATCTCACAGAGTTACATCTGTATTTCGTGGATCTCTTTGCTAGCCTTATTTCTGTATAATCTGAGAACAGATATTTCGGATCCCTTTGAAGACTATAGGGCCAAAGGAAATATCCTCCGATAACAAACAGAAAGAAGCTTTCTGAGAAACTTCTTTGTGTTCTGTGAAATCATCTCACACAGTTACAGCTTTCCCCTCAAGAAGCCTTTGGCTAAGACAGTTCTTGTGGAATTCGCAAAGTGATATTTGAAAGCACATAGAGGGCTATGGTGAAAAAGGAAATATCCTCAGATGAAACCTGGAAAGAAGCTTTCTGAGAAACTGCCGAGAGTTCTGTTAATTCAACTCACAGAGTTACATCTGTATTTCGAGGATCTCTTTGCTAGCCTTATTTCTGTGGAATCTGAGAAAAGATATTTCGGATCCCTTTGAAGACTACAGGGCCAAAGGAAATATCCTCCGATAACAAAAAGAAAGAAGCTTTCTGAGAAACTTCTTTGTGTTCGGTGAAATCATCTCACAGAGTTACAGCTTTCAGTTCGATAGGCTTTTGCTAAGACAGTTCTTGTGGCATTGGCAAAGTGATATTTGGAAGCCCATAAAGGGCAATGGTGAAAAAGGGAATATCCTGAGATGAAAACGGGAAAGAAGCTTTCTGAGAAACTGCTTAGTGTTCTGTTAATTCATCTCACAGAGTTACATCTGTATTTCGTGGATCTCTTTGCTAGCCTTATTTCTGTGGACTCTGAGAACAGACATTTCGGATCCCTTTGAAGACTATAGGGCCATATGAAATATCAAACGATAACAAAGAGAAAGAAGCTTTCTGAGAAACTTCTTTGTGTTCTGTGAAATCATCTCACAGAGTTACAGATTTCCCCTCAAGAAGCCTTTCGCTAAGACAGTTCTTGTGGAATTGTGAAAGTGACATTTGGAAGCCCATAGAGGGCTAAGGTGAAAAAGGAAATATCCTCAGATGAAATTTGGAAAGAAGCTTTCTGAAAAACTGCTTTGAGTTCTGTTAAGTCATCTCACAGAGTTACATCTTTATTTCGTGGATCTCTTTGCTAGCCTTATTTCTGTGGAATCTGAGAACAGATATTTCGGATCCCTTTAAAGACTATAGGGCCAAAGGAAATATCTTCCGATAACAAAGAGGAAGATGCTTTGTGAGGAACTTCTTTGTGTTCTGTGAAATCATCACACAGATTTACAGCTTTCCCCTCAAGAAGCCTTTCTCTAAGACAGTTCTCGTGGAATTGGCCAAGTGATATTTGGAAGCCCATACAGAGCTATGGTAAAAAAGGAAATATCCTCAGATCAAATCTGGAAAGAAACTTTCTGAGAAACTGCTTAGTGTTCTGTTAATTCATCTCACAGAGTTACATCTGTATTTCGTGGATCTCCTTGCTAGCCTTATTTTTGTGGAATCTGAGAACAGATATTTCGGATCCCTTTGAAGACTATAGGCCAAAGGAAATATCCTCCGATAACAAAGAGAAAGAAACTTTCTGAGAAACTTCTTTGTTTTCTGTGAAATCATCTCAAAGAATTTCAGCTTTCCCTTCAATAATCCTTTCGCTAAGACAGTTCTTGTGGAATTGGCAAACTGATATTTGGAAGCCTATAGAGGGCTATGGTGAAAAAGGAAATATCCTCAGATGAAATCGGGATAGAAACTTTCTGAGAAACTGCTCTGTGAAGTGTGACTTCCACTCACAGAGTTACATCTCTATTTCGTGGATCTCTTTGCTAGCCTTATTTCTGTGGAATCTGAGAACTGATATTTCGGATCCCTTTGAAGACTGTAGGGCCAAATGATATATCCTCCGATAACAAAGAGAAAGAAGCTTTCTGAGAAACTTGTTTGTGTTCTCTGAAATCATCTCACATAGTTACAGCTTTCCCCTCAAGAAGCCTTTTGCTAAGACAGTTCTTGTGGAAATGGCAAAGTGATATTTGGAAGCCCATAGAGGGCTAAGTTGAAAAAGGATATACCCTGAGATGAAATCTGGAAAGAAGCTTTCTGAGAAACTGCTTAGAGTTCTGCTAAATCATCTCAAAGAGTTACATCTGTATTTCGTGGATCTCTTTGCTAGCCTTATTTCTGTGGAATCTGAGAACAGATATTTCGGATCAATTTGAAGACTATAGGGCCAAATGAAATATCCTGCGATAACAAAGGGAAAGAAGCTTTCGGAGAAATTTCTTTGTGTTCTGTGAAATCAATCACAGAGTTACAGCTTTCCCCTCAAGAAGCCTTTCGCTAAGACAGTTCCTGTGGAATTGGCAAAGTGATATTTTGAAGCCCATAGAGGGCAATGGTGAAAAAGGAAATATCCTCAGATGTAATCAGGAAAGAAGCTTTATGAGAAACTGCTCTGTGATGTGTGACTTCCACTCACAGAGTTACATCTGTATTTCGTGGATCTCTTTGCTAGCCTTATTTTTGTGGAATCTGAGAACAGATATATCGGATCCCTTTGAAGACTATAGGCCAAAGGAAATATCCTCCGATAACAAGGAGAAAGAAACTTTCTGAGAAACTTCTTTGTGTTCTGTGAAATCATCTCACAGAGTTACAGCTTTCCCCTCAAGAAGCCTTTCGCTAACACAGTTCTTGTGGAATTGGCAAAGTGATATTTGGAAGCCCATAGTGGGCTATGGTGAAAAAGGAAATATCCTCAGATGAAATCTGGAATGAAGCTTTTTGAGAAACTGCTTAGTGTTCTGTTAATTCATCTCACAGAGTTACATCTGTATTTCGTGGATATCTTTGCTAGCCTTATTTCTTTGGAATCTGAGAACAGATATTTCGGATCCCTTTGAAGACTATATTGCCAAATGAAATATCCTCCGATAACACAGAGAAAGAAGCTTTCTGAGAAACTTCTTTGTGTTCTGTGAAATCATCTCACAGAGTTACAGCTTTCCCCTCAAGAAGCCTTTCGCTAAGACAGTTCTTGTGGAATTGGCAAAGTGATATTTGCAAGCCCATAGAGGGCTCAGGTGAAATAGGAAATATCCTCAGATGAAATCTGGAAAGAAGCTTTCTGAGTAACTGCTCAGAGTTCTGTTAATTCATCTCACAGATTTACATCTGTATTTCGTGGATCTTTTTGCTAGCCTTATTTCTTTGGAATCTGAGAACAGATATTTCGGATCCCTTTGAAGACTATAGGGCCAAAGGAAATTTCCTCCGATAACAAAGAGAAAGAAGATTTCTGAGAAACTTATTTGTGTTCTGTGAAATCATCTCACAGAGTTACAGCTTTCCCCTCAAGAAGCCTTTCGCTATGACAGTTCTTGTGTAATTGGCAATGTGATATTTGGAAGCCCATAGAGGTCTAGGGTGAAAAAGGAAATATCCTCAGATGAAATCTGTAAAGAAGGTTTCTGAGAAACTGCTCTGGAATGTGTGACTTCCACTAACAGATTTTCATCTGTATTTCGTGGATCTCTTTGCTAGCCTTATTTCTGTGGAATCTGAGAACAGATATTTCGTATCCTTTGAAGACTATAGGGCCAAAGGAAATATCCTCCGATAGGAAAGAGAAAGAAGCTTTCTGAGACACTTCTTTGTGTTCTGTGAAATCATCTCACAGAGTTACAGCTTTCTTTTCAAGAAGACTTTCGCTAAGACAGTTCTTATAGAATTGGCAAAGAGATATTTGGAAGCCCATAGAAGGCTGCGGTGAAAAAGGAAATATCCTCAGATGAAATCTGGAAAGAAGCTTTCTGAGAAACTGCTTAGTGTTCTGTTAATTCATCTCACAGATTTTCATCTGTATTTCCTGGATCTCTTTGCTAGCCTTATTTCTGTAGAATCTGAGAACAGATATTTCGGATCCCTTTGAAGACTATATTGCCAAATGAAATATCCTCCGATAACAAAGAGAAAGAAGCTTTCAGAGAAACTTCTTTGTGTTCTGTGAAATCATCTCACAGAGTTACAGCTTACCCCTCAAGAACTGTTTCGCTAAGACAGTTGTTGTGGAATTGGCAAAGTGATATTTGGAAGCCCATAGAGGGATGTGGTGTAAAAGGAAATATCCTCAGATGAAATCTGGAAAGAAGCTTTCTGAGAAACTGCTCAGGGTTCTGTTAATTCATTTCACAGTGTTACATCTGTATTTCGTGGATCTCTTTGCTAGCCTTATTTCTGTGGAATCTGAGAATAGATATTTCGGATCCTTTTGAAGACTATAGGGGCAAAGGAAATATCCTCCGATAACAAAGAGAAAGAAGCTTTCTGAGAAACTTCTTCGTGTTCTGTGAAATCATCTCACAGAGTTACAGCTTTTCCTTCAAAAATCCTTCCGCTAAGAGAGTTCTTGTAGAATTGGCAAAGTGATATTTGGAAGCCCATAGAAGGCTGTGGTGAAAAAGGAAATATCCTCAGATGAAAACTGGAAAGAAGCTTTCTGAGAAACTGCTTAGTGTTCTGTTAATTCATCTCACAGAGTTACATCTGTATTTCTTGGATCTTTTGCTAGCCTTATTTCTTTGGAATCTGAGAACAGATATTTCGGATCCCTTTGAAGACTATATTGCCAAATGAAATATCCTCCGATAACAAAGAGAAAGAAGCTTTCTGAGAAACTTCTTTGTGTTCTGTGAAATCATCCCACAGAATTACGGCTTTCTCCTCAAGAAGACTTTCGCTAAGACAGTTCTTGTGGTATTGGCAAAGTGATATTTGGAAACCCATAGAGGGCTATAGTGAAAAAGGAAATATCCTCAGATGAAATCTGGAAAGAAGGTTTCTGAGAAACTGCTTAGTTGTCTGTTAATTCATCTCACCGAGTTACATCTGTATTTCGTTCATCTCCTTCCTAGCCTTATTTCTGTGGAATCTGAGAACAGATATTTCGGATCCTTTTGAAGACCCTAGTTCCAAAGGAAATATCCTCCGATAACAAAGGGAAAGAAGCTTTCTGAGAAACTTCTTTGTGTTCTGTGAAATCATCTCACAGAGTTACAGCTTTCCCTTAAAGAATCCTTTGGCTAAGACACTTCTTTTGGAATTGGCAAAGTGATATTTGGAATCCAATAGAGGGCTATGGTGAAAAAGGAAATATCCTCAGATGAAATCTGGAAAGAAGCTTTCTGAGAAACTGCTCTGTGATTTGTGACTTCCCCTCACAGATTTACATCTGTATTTCGTGGATCTCTTTGCTAGCCTTATTTCTGTGGAATCTGAGAAGAGATATTTCCGAACCCTTTGAAGTCTATAGGGCCAAAGGAAATATTCTCCGATAACAAAGAGAAAGAAGCTTTCTGAGAAACTTCTTTGTGTTCTGTGAAATCATCTCACAGAGTTACAGCTTTCCCTTCAAGAAGCCTTTCTCTAAGACAGTTCTTGTGGAACTGGCAAAGTGATATTTGGAAGCCCAGAGAGGGCTATGGTGAAAAAGGAAATATCCTCAGATGAAATCTGGAAGGAAGCTTTCTGAAAAACTGTTTACAGTTCTGTTAATTCATCCCACAGAGTTACATCTGTATTTCGTGGATCTCTTTGCTTGCCTTATTTCTGTGAACAGATATTTCGGAACCCTTTGAAGAGTATAGGGCCAAAGGAAATATCCTCCATTACAAAGAGTAAGAAGCTTTCTGAGAAACTTCTTTGTGTTCTGTGAAATCATCTCACAGAGTTACAGCTTTCCCCTCAAGAAGCCTTTCGCTAAGACAGTTCTTGTGTAATTGGCAAATTGATATTTGCAAGCCCATAGAGGTCTATGGTGAAAAAGGAAATATCCTCAGATGAAATCTGGAAAGAAGTTTACTGAGAAACTGCTCTGTGATGTGTGACTTCCACTCACAAAGTTACATCTGTATTTCGTGGATCTCTTCGCTAGCCTTATTTCTGTGGAATCTGAGAAGAGATATTTCGGATCCCTTTGAAGAATACAGGGCCAAAGGAATTATCCTCCAATAACAAGGAGAAAGAAGCTTTCTGAGAAACTTCTTTGTGTTCTGTCACACCAGTTAGAATGGCGATCATTAAAAAGTCAGGAAACAACAGGTGCTGGAGAGGATGTGGAGAAATAGGAACACTTTTACACTGTTGGTGGGATTGTAAACTAGTTCAACCATTATGGAAAACAGTATGGCGATTCCTCAAGGATCTAGAACTAGATGTACCATATGACCCAGCCATCCCATTACTGGGTATATACCCAAAGGATTATAAATTATGCTGCTATAAAGACACATGCATACGTATGTTTATTGCGGCACTATTCACAATAGCAAAGGCTTGGAATCAACCCAAATGTCCATCAGTGACAGATTGGATTAAGAAAATGTGGCACATATACACCATGGAATACTATGCAGCCATCAAAAAGGATGAGTTTGTGTCCTTTGTAGGGACATGGATGCAGCTGGAAACCATCATTCTTAGCAAATTATCACAAGAACAGAAAACCAAACACGGCATGTTCTCACTCATAAGTGGGAACTGAACAATGATATCACTTGGACTCAGAAAGGGGAACATCACACACCGGGGCCTATCATGGGGAGAGGGGAGGGGGGAGGGGGGAGGGATTGCATTGGGAGTTATACCTGATGTAAATGACAAGTTGATGGGTGCAGCACACCAACAAGGCACAAGTATACATATGTGACAAACCTGCACGTTATGCACATGTACCCTACAACTTAAAGTATAATAATAATAATTAAAAAACAAAACAAAACAAAACAAAACGAAACAAAAAAAAAGAGTTACAGCTTTACCCTAAAGAAACCTTTCGCTTAGACAGTTCCTGTGGAATTGGCAAAGTGATATTTGGAAGCCATAGAGGGCAAGGGGGAAAAAGGTAATATCCTCATCTTTCCAGATGAAATCTGGAAAAAAGCTTTCTGAGAAACTGCTTAGTGTTTTGTTAATTCATCTCACAGAGTTACATCTGTATTTCGTGGATCTCTTTGCTAGCCTTATTTCTGTGGAATCTGAGAACAGATATTTCGGATCCCTTTGAAGACTATAGGGCCAAAGGAAATATCCTCTGATAAAAGAGAGAAAGAAGTTTTCTGAGAAACTTCTTTGTGTTCTGTGAAATCATCTCACAGAGTTACAGCATCTCCTTCAAGAAGCCTTTCGCTAAGACAGTTCTCGTGGAATTGGCAAAGTGATATTTGGAAACCCATAGAGGGCTATGGTGAAAAAGGTAATATCCTCAGATGAAATCTGGAAAGAAGCTTTCTGAGAAACTGCTTAGTGTTCGGTTAATTCATCTCACAGAGTTACATCTGTATTTCGTGGATCTCTTTGCTAGCATTATTTCTGTGGAATCTGAGAACAGATATTTCGGATCCCTTTGAAGACTATAGGGACAAAGAAATTATCCTCCGATAACAAAGAGAAAGAAGCTTTCTGAGAAACTTCTTTGTGTTCTGTGAAATCATCTCACAGAGTTACAGCTTTCCCCTCAAGAAGTCTTTCGCTAAGACAGTTCTTGTGGAATTGGCAAATTGATATTTGCAAGCCCATAGAGGTCTATGGTGAAAAAGGAAATATCCTCAGATGAATTCTGGAAAGAAGCTTACTGAGAAACTGCTCTGTGATGTGTGACTTCCACTCACAGAGTTACATCTGTATTTCGTGGATCTCTTTGCTAGCCTTATTTCTGTGGAATCTGAGAACAGATATTTCGGATCACTTTGAAGACTATAGGGCCTAATAAAATATCCTCCGATAACAAAGAGGAAGAAGCTTTCTGAGAAACTTCTTTGTGTTCTGTGAAATCATCTCACAGAGTTACAGCTTTCCCCTCATGAAGCCATTCGCGAAGACAGTTCTTGTGGAATTGGCAAAGTGATATTTGGAAGCCCATAGAGGGATGTGGTGAAAAAGGAAATATCCTCAGATGAAATCTGGAAAGAAGCTTTCTGAGAAACTGCTTAGAGTTCTGTTAATTCATCTCACAGAGTTTCATCTGTATTTCGTGGATCTCTGTGCTAGCCTTATTTCTTGGAATCTGAGAACAGATATTTCGGATCCCTTTGAAGACTATAGGGCCAAATGAAATATCCTCCGATAACAAAGGGAAAGAAGCTTTCTGAGAAACTTCTTTGTGTTCTGTAAAATCATCTCACAGAGTTACAGCTTTCCCCTCAAGAAGCTTTTCGCTTAGAGATTTATTGTGGAATTGGCAAAGTGATACTTGGAAGCCCATAGAGGGCTATGGGTAAAAAGGAAATATCCTTAGATGAAATCTGGAAAGAAGCTTTCTGAGAAACTGCTTAGTGTTCTGTTAATTCATCTCAAAAAGTTACATCTGTATTTCGTGGATCTCTTTGCTAGTCTTATTTCTGTGGAATCTGAGAACAGATATTTCGAATCCTTTTGATGAATATATCGCCAAAGGAAATATCCTCCGATAACAGAGAGAAAGAAGCTTTCTGAGAAACTGCTTTGTGTTCTGTGAAATCATCTCACAGAGTTACAGCTTTCCCTTCAAGAAGCCTTTCGGTAAGACAGTTCTTGTGGAATTGGCAAAGTGATATTTTGAAGCCCATAGAGGGATGTGGTGAAAAAGGAAAAATTCTCAGATGAAATCTGGAAAGAAGCTTTCTGAGAAACTCCTTAGAGTTCTGTTAATTCATCTCAAAGAGTTACATCTGTATTTCGTGGATCTCTGTGCTAGCCTTATTTCTTGGAATCTGAGAACAGATATTTCGGATCCCTTTGAAGACTATAGGGCCGAATGAAATATCCTCCGATAACAAAGGGAAAGAAGCTTTCCGAGAAACTTCTTTGTGTTCTGTGAAATCATCTCAGAGAGTTACAGCTTTCCCCTCAAGATGCCCGTTGCTAAGACAGTTCTTGTGGAATTGGCCAAGTGATATTTGGAAGCCCGTAGAGGGCTATGGTGTAAAAGGAAATATCCTCAGATGAAATCTGGAAAGAAGCTTTCTGAGAAACTGCTCTGTGATGTGTGACTTCCACTCACAGAGTTACATCTGTAATTCGTGGATCTCTTTGCTAGCCTTATTTCTGTGGAATCTGAGAAGAGATATTTCGGATCCCTTTGAAGACTATAGGGCCAAAGGAAATATCCTCTGATAACAAAGAGAAAGAAGCTATCTGAGAAACTTGTTTGTGTTCTGTGAAATCATCTCACAGAGTTTCAGCTTTCCCCTCAAGAAGCCTTTCGCTAAGACCGTTCTTGTGGAATTGGCAAAGTGATATTTGGAAGCCCGTAGATGGCGATAGTGAAAAACGGAATATCCTCTGATGAAATCTGGAAAGAAGCTTTCTGAGAAACTTCTTAGTGTTCTGTTAATGCATCTCACAGAGTTACATCTGTATTTCTTGGATCTCTGTGCTAGCCTTATTTCTGTGGAATCTGAGAACAGATATTTCGGATCCCTTTGAAGACTATAGGGACAAAGGAAATATCCTCCGATAACAAAGAGTAAGAAGCTTTCTGAGAAACTTCTTTGTGTTCTGTGAAATCATCACACAGAGTTACTGCTTTCCCTTCGAAAAGCCTTTCGGTAAGACAGTTCTTGTGGAATCGGCAAAGTGATATTTGGAAGCCAATAGTGGGCTGTGGTGAAAAAGGAAATATCCTCAGATGAAATCTGGAAAGAAGCTTTCTGAGAAACTGCTTAGTGTTCTGTTAATTCATCTCACAGAGTTAAATCTGTATTTCGTGGATCTCTTTGCTAGCTTTATTTCTGTGGAATCTGAGAACAGATATTTCGAATCCTTTTGAAGACTATAGGGCCAAAGGAATTATCCTCCGATAACAGAGAGAAAGAAGCTTTCTGAGAAACTTCTTTGTGTTCTGTGAAATCATCTCACAGAGTTACAGCTTTCCCTTCAAGAAGCCTTTCACAAAGACAGTTCTTTTGGAATTGGCAAAGTGATATTTGGAAGACTGAAGAGGCCTATGGTGAAAAAGGAAATATCCTCAGATGAAATCTGGGAAGAAGCTTTCTGAGAAACTGCTCTGTGATGTGTGAATTCCTCTCATAGATTTACATGTGTATTTCGTGGATCTCTTTGCTAGCCTTGTTTCTGTGGAATCTGAGAACAGATATTTCAGATCCCTTTGAAGACTATAGGGCCAAAGGAAATATCCACCGATAACAAAGAGAAAGAAGCTTTCTGAGAAACTTCTTTGTGTTCTGTGAAATCATCTCAGAGAGTTACAGCTTTCCCCTTAAGAAGCCTTTCGCTAAGACAGTTCTTGCGGAATTGGAAAAGTGATATTTGGCAGCCCCTAGAGGGTATGGTGAAAAAGGAAGTATCCTCAGATGAAATCTGGAAAGAAGCTTTCTGAGAAACTGCTAAGTGCTCTGTTAATTCATCTCACAGAGTTACATCTCTATTTCGGGGATCTTTGTTAGCCTTATTTCTGTGGAATCTGAGAACAGATATTTCGGATCCGTTCAAAGACTATAGGGCCAAAGGAAATATCCTCCGATATCAAAGAGAAAGAAGCTTTCTGAGGAACTTCTTTGTGTTCTCTGAAATCATCTCACAGAGTTACAGCTTTCCCCTCAAGAAGCGTTTCGCTTAGACAGCTCTTGTGGAAATGGCAAAGCTATATTTGGAAGCCCATAGAGGTCTAGGGTGAAAAAGGAAATATCCTCAGATGAAATCTGGAAAGAAGCTTTCTGAGAAACAGCTTAGTGTTCTGTTAATTCATTTCACAGAGTTACATCTGTATTTCGTGGATCTCTTTGCTAGCCTTATTTCTGTGGAATCTGAGAACAGATATTTCGAATCCTTTTGAAGACTATAGGGCCAAAGAAATTATCCTCCGATAACAGAGAGAAAGAAGCTTTCTGAGAAACTTCTTTGTGTTCTGTGAAATCATCTCAAAGAGTTACAGCTTTCCCTTCAAGAAGCCTTTCGCTAAGACAGTTCTTGTGGAAATGGCAAAGTGATATTTGGAAGCCCATAGAGGGCTATGGTGAAAAAGGAAATATCCTCAGATGAAATCTGGGAAGAAGCTTTCTGAGAACCTGCTCTGTGATGTGTGACTTCCACTCACAGAGTTACATCTGTATTTCGTGGATCTCTTTGCTAGCCTTATTTCTGTGGAATCTGAGAACAGATATTTCGGATCCCTTTGAAGTCTCTAGGGCCAAAGGAAATATCCTCCGATAACAAAGAGAAAGAAGCTTTCTGAGAAACTTTATAGTGTTCTGTGAAATCATCTCAAAGATTTACAGCTTACCCCTCAAGAAGCCTTTCGCTTAGACAGTTCTTGTGGAAATGGCAAAGTGATATTTGGAAGCCCATAGAGGGCTATGGTGAAAAAGGAAATATCCTCTGATGAAATCTGGTAAGAATCTTTCTGAGAAACTGCTTAGTGTTCTGTTAATTCATCTCACAGAGTTACATCTGTATTTCGTGGATCTCTTGCTAGCCTTACTTCTGTGGAATCTGAGAACAGATATTTCGGATCCCTTTGAAGACTCTAGGGCCAAAGGAAATACCATTCGATAACAAAAGAAAGAAGCTTTCTGAGAAACTTCTTTGTGTTCTGTGAAATCATCTCACAGAGTTACAGCTTTCCCCTCAAGAAGCCTTTCGCTAAGACAGTTCCTGTGGAATTGGCAAAATGATATTTGGAAGCCCATAGAGGGCTATGGTGAAAAAGGAAATATCCTCAGATGAAATCTGGAAAGAAGCTTTATGAGAAACTGCTCTGTGATGTGTGACTTCGACTCACAGACTTATATCTGTGTTTCGTGTATCTCTTTGCTAGCTTTATTTCTGTGGAATCTGTGAACAGATATTTCGGATCCCTTTGAAGACTAAATGGCCAAAGGAAATATCCTCCGATAACAAAGAGAAAAAAGCTTGCTGAGAAACTTCTTTGTGTTCTGCGAAATCATCTCACAGACTTACAGCTTTTCCCTCAAGAAGCCTTTGGCTAAGACTGTTCTTGTGGAATTGGCAAAGTGATATTTGGAAGCCCATAGAGGGCTATGGTGAAAAAGGAAATATCCTCAGATGAAATCTGGAAAGAAGCTTTCTGAGAAACTGCTTAGTGTTCTGTTAATTCATCTCACACAGTTACATCTGTATTTCATGGATCTCTTTGCTAGCCGTATTTCTGTGGAATCTGAGAACAGATATTTCGGATCCTTTTGAAGACTATAGGGCCAAAGGTAATATCCTCCGATAAGAAAGAGAAAGAAGCTTTCTAAGAAACTACTTTGTGTTCTGTGAAATCATCTCACAGAGTTACAGCTTTCCCTTCAAGAAGCCTTTCGCTAAGACAGTTCTTGTGGAATTGGCAAAGTGATATTTGGAAGCCCAGAGAGGGCCACGGTGAAAAAGGAAATAACCTCAGATGAAATCTGGAAAGAAGCTTTCTGATAAAATGCTTAGAGTTCTGTTAATTCATCTCACAGAGTTACATCTGTATTTCGTGGATCTCTTTGCTAGCCTTATTTCTGTGGAATCTGTGAAGAGATATTTCGGATCCCTTTGAAGGCTATAGGGCCAAAGGAAATATCCTCCGATAACAAAGAGAAAGAAGCCTACTGAGAAATTTCGTTGTGTTCTGTGAAATCATCACACATAGTTACAGCTTTCCCCTCAATAAGCCTTTCGCTAAGACAGTTCTTATGGAATTGACAAAGTGATATTTGGAAGCCCTTAGAGGGCAATGGTGAAAAAGGAAATATCCTCAGATGAAATCTGGAAAGAAACTTTCGGAGAAACTGTTTACAGTTCTGTTAATTCATCTCACAGAGTTACATCTGCATTTCGTGGATCTCTTTGCCAGCCTTATTTCTGTGGAATCTGAGAACAGATATTTCGGATCCCTTTGAAAACTATAGGGCCAAAGGAAATATCCTCCGATAAGAAAGAGAAAGAAGCTTTCTGAGACACTTCTTTGTGTTCTGTGAAATCATCACACAGAGTTACAGCTTTCCCCTCAAGAAGACTTTCACTTAGACAGTTCTTGTGGAATTGGCAAAGTGATATTTGGAAGCCCATAGAGGGCTAGGGTGAAAAAGGAAATATCCTCAGATGAAATCTGGAAAGAAGCTTTCTGAGAAACTGCGTAGTATTCTGTAAATTTTTCTCACAGAGTTACATATGTATTTCGTGGATCTCTTTGCTAGCCTTATCTCTGTGGAATCTGAGAACAGATATTTCGGATCCTTTTGAAGACTAGAGGGCCAAAGGAAATATCTTCCGATAACAAAGAGAAAGAAGCTATCTGAGAAACTTCTTTGTGTTCTGTGAAATCAACTCACAGAGTTACAGCTTTCCCTTCAAGAAGCCTTTCGCTATGACAGTTCTCGTGGAATTAGTAAAGTGATATTTGGAGGCCTATAGAGGGCTATTGTGAAAAAGGAAATATCCTCACATGAAATCTGGAAAGAAGGTTTCTCAGAAACTACTTAGTGTTCTGTTAATTCATCTCTCAGAGTTACATCTGTATTTCGTGTATATCTGTGCTAGCCAAATTTCAGTGGAATCTGAAATCAAATATTTCGGATCCCTTTGAAGACTCTAGGGCCAAATGAAATATCCTCCGATAACAAAGGGAAAGAAGCTTTCTGAGAAACTTCTTTGTGTTCTGTGAAATCATCTCACATAGTTACAGCTTTCCCCTAAAGAAGCCTCTCGCTAAGACAGTTCTTGTGCAATTGGCTAAGTGATATTTGGAAGCCCATAGGGGGCTATGGTGAAAAAGGAAATATCCTCAGATGAAATCTGGAAAGAAGCTTTCTGAGAAACTGCTTAGAGTTCTGTTAATTCATCTCACAGAGTTACATCTGTATTTCGTGGATCTCTTGCTAGCATTGTCTCTGTGGAATATGAGAACTGATATTTCGGATCCCTTTGAAGACTCTAGGGCCAAAGGAAATATCCTCCGATAACAAAGAGAAAGAAGCTTTCTGAGAAACTTCTTTGTGTTCTGTGAAATCATCTCACAGAGGTACAGCTTTCCCTTCAAGAAGCCTTTCGCTAAGACAGTTCTCGTGGAATTGGCAAAGTGATATTAGGGAAGCCCATAGAGGGCTATGGTGAAAAAGGAAATATCCTCAGATGAAATCTGGAAAGAAGCTTTCTGAGAAACTGCTTAGTGTTCTGTTAATTCATCTCACAGAGTTACATCTTTATTTCGTGGATCTCTTTGCTAGCCTTATTTCTGTGGAATCTGAGATCAGATATTTCGGATCCCTTTGAAGACTATAGGGCCAAATGAAATATCCTCCGATAACAAAGGAAAAGAAGCTTTCTGAGAAACTTCTTTGTGTTCTGTGAAATCATCTCATAGAGTTACAGCTTTCCCCTCAAGAAGACTTTCGCTAAGACAGTTCTTGTGGAATTGGCAAAGTGATATTTGGAAGCCCATAGAGGGCTATGGTGAAAAAGGAAATATCCTCAGATGAAATCTGGAAGGAAGCTTTCTGAGAAACTGCTTAGAGTTCTGTTCATTCATCTCACAGAGTTACATCTGTATTTCGTGGATCTCTTGCTAGCCTTTTCTCTGTGGAATCTGAGAACTGATATTTCGGATCCCTTTGAAGACTCTAGGGCCAAAGGAAATATCCTCCGATAACAAAGAGAAATAAGCTTTCTGAGAAACTTATTTGTGTTCTGTGAAATCTTCTCAAAGAGGTACAGCTTTGCACTCAAGAAGCCTTTCGCTAAGACTGTTGTTGTGGAATTGGCAAAGTGATATTTGGAAGCCCATAGGGGGCTATGGTGAAAAAGGAAATATCCTCAGATGAAATCTGGAAAGAAACTTTATGAGAAACTGCTCTGTGATGTGTGACTTCCACTCACAGAGTTACATCTGTATTTCGTGGATCTCTTTGCTAGCCTTATTTCTGTGGAATCTGAGAACAGATATTTCGGATCCCTTTGAAGACTACAGGGCCAAAGGAAATATCCTCCGATAACGAAGAGTAAGAAGCTTTCTGAGAAACTTCTTTGTGATCTGTGAAATCATCTCACACAGTTACAGCTTTCCCCTCAAGAAGCCTTTCGCTATGACAGTTCTTGTAGAATTGGCAAAGTGATATTTGGAAGCCCATAGAGGGCTATGGTGAAAAAGGAAATATCCTTAGATGAAATCTGGAAAGAAGCTTTCTGAGAAACTGCTTAGTGTTCTGTTAATTCAATTCACAGAGTTATATCTGTTTTTCGTGGATCTCCTTGCTAGCCTTATTTCTGTGGAATCTGAGAACAGATATTTCGGATCCCTTTGAAGACTATAGGTCCAAAGCAAATATCCTCCGATAACAAAGAGAAAGAAGCTTTCTGAGAAACTTATTTGTGTTCTGTGAAATCTTCTCACAGAGTTACAGCTTTGCACTCAAGAAGCCTTTCGCTAAGACTGTTGTTGTGGAATTGGCAAAGTGATATTTGGAAGCCCATAAAGGGTATCTTGAAAAAGGAAATATCCTCAGATGACATCTGGAAAGAAGCTTTCTGAGAAACTGCTTAGTGTTCTGTTAATTCATCTCACAGAGTTACATCTGTATTTCGTAGATCCCCTTCCTAGCCTTATTTCTCTGGAATCTTAGAACAGATATTTCGGATCCCTTTTGAAGACTATGGAGCCAAAGGAAATATCCTCCAATAACAAAAAGAAAGAAGCTTTCTGAGAAACTTCTTTGTGTTCTGTGAAATCATCTCACAGAGTTACAGCTTTCCCCTAAAGAAGCCTTTCACTAAGACAGTTCTTGTGGAAATGGCGAAGTGATATTTGCAAGCCCATAGTGGGTATGCTGAAAAAGGAAATATCCTAACATGAAATCTGGAAAGAAGCTTTCTGAGAAACTGCTCTGTGATGTGTGACTTCCTCTCACAGTGTTACATCTGTATTTCGTGGATCTCTTTGCTAGCCTTATTTCTGTGGAATCTGAGAACAGATATTTCGGATCCCTTAGAAGACTATAAGGCCAAAGGAAATATCCTCCGATAACAGAGAGCAAGAAGCTTTCTTAGAAACTTGTTTGTGCTCTTTGAAATCATCTCACAGAGTTACAGCTTTCCCCTGCAGAAGCCTTTCGCTTAGACAGTTCTTGTGGAATTGGCAAAGTGATATTTCGAAGCCCATAGAGGGCTAGGGTGAAAAAGAAAGTATCCTCAGATGAAATCTGGAAAGAAGCTTTCTGAGAAACTGCTTAGAGTTCTGTTAATTCATCTCACAGAGTTATTTCTGTATTTCGTGGATCTATTGCCAACCTTATTTCTCTGAAATCTGAGAATAGATATTTCGGATCCCTTTGAAGACTATAGGGCCAAAGGTAATATACTCTGATAACAAAGATAAAGAAGCTTTCTGAGAAACAAATTTGTGTTCTGTGAAATCATCTCACAGAGTTACAGCTTTCCCCTCAAGAAGCCTTTCGCTAAGACAGTTCTTGTGGAATTGGCAAAGTGATATTTGGAAGCCCATAGGGGGCTACATTGAAGAAGCATATATCCTCAGATGAAATCTGGAAAGAAGCTTTCTGAGAAACTGCTTAGTGTTCTGTTAATTGAACTCACAGATTTACATTTGTATTTCGTGGATCTCTTTGCTAGCCTTATTTTTGTGGAATCTGAGAACAGATATTTCGGATCCTTTTGAAGACTCTAGAGCCAAAGGAAATATCCTCCGATAACAAAGATAAAGAAGCTTTCTGAGACACTTCTTTGTGTTCTGTGAAATCATCTCACAGAGTTACAGCTTTCCCTTCAAGAAGCCTTTCTCTAAGACAGTTCTCGTGGAATTGGCAAAGTGATATTTGGAAGGCCATAGAGGGCTACGGTGAAAAAGGGAATATCCTCAGATGAAATCTGGAAAGAAGCTTTCTGAGAAACTGCTCTGTGATGTGTGACTTCCACTCACAGAGTTACAACTGTATTTCGTGGATCTCTTTGCTAGCCTTATTTCTGTGGAATCTGAGAACAGATATTTCGAATCCCTTTGAAGTTTCTAGGGCTAAAGGAAATATCCTCTGATAACAAAGAAGAAGAAGCTTTGTGAGAAACTTGTTTGTGTTCTCTGAAATCATCTCACAGAATTACAGCTTTCCACTCAAGAAGTCTTTCACTAAGATAGTTGTTGTGGAATTGGCAAAGTGATATTTGGAAGCCCATAGAGGGTATGGTGAAAAAGGAAATATCCTCAGATTAAATCTGGAAAGAAGCTTTCTGAGAAACTGCGTAGTATTATGTTAATTCATCTCACAGAGTTACATCTGTATTTCGTGGATCTCTTTGCTAGCCTTATTTCTGCATAATCTGAGAACAGATATTTCGGATCCCTTTGAAGACTATAGGGCCAAAGGAAATATCATCCCGTAACAAAGAGAAAGAAGATTTCTGAGGAATTCTTTGTGTTCTGTGAAATCATCTCACAGAGTTACAGCTTTCCCCTCAAGAAGCCTTTCGCTAAGACAGTTCCTGTGGAATTGGCAAAGTGATATTTGGAAGCCCATAGAGGGCTATGGTGAAAAAGGAAATATACTCAGATGAAATCTGGAAAGAAGCTTTATGAGAAACTGCTCTGTGATGTGTGACTTCCACTCACAGAGTTACATCTGCATTTCGTGGATCTCTTGGCTAGCCTTATTTCTGTGGAATCTGAGAACAGATATTTCGGATCCCTTTGAAGACTATAGGGCCAAAGTAAATATCCTCCGATAACAAAGAGCAAGAAGCTTTCTGAGAAACTTCTTTGTGTTCTGTGAAATCATCTCACAGACCTACACCTTTCCCCTCAAAAAGCCTTTCGCTAAGACAGTTCTTGTGGAATTGGCAAAGTGATATTTGGAAGCTCATAGAGGGCTATGGTGAAAAAGGAAATATCCTCAGATGAAATCTGGAAAGAAGCTTTCTGAGAAACTGCTAAGTGTTCTGTTAATTCATCTCACAGAGACACATCTGTATTTCGTGGATCTCTTTGCTAGCCTTATTTCTGTGGAATCTGAGAACAGATATTTCGGATCACTTTGAAGACTACAGGGCCAAAGGAAATATCCTCCGATAACAAAGAGAAAGAAGCTTTCTGAGAAACTTCTGTGTGTTCTGTGAAATCATCTCACAGAGTTACAGCTTTCCCCTCAAGAAGCCTTTCGCTAAGACAGTTCTTGTGGAATTGGCTAGTGATATTTGGAAGCCCATAGAGGGCTATGTTGAAAAAGGAAATATCCTCAGATGAAATCTTTAAAGAAGCTTTCTGAGAAACTGCTAAGTGTTCTGTTAATTCATCTCACAGGGACACATATGTATTTCGTGGATCTCTTTGCTAGCCTTATTTCTGTGGAATCTGAGAACAGATATTTCGGATCCCTTTGAAGACTACAGGGCCAAAGGAAATATCCTCCGATAACAAAGAGAAAGAAGCTTTCTGAAAAACTTCTTTGTGTTCTGTGAAATCATCTCACAGAGTTACAGCTTTCCTCTTAAGGAGACATTCGCTAAGACAGTTCTTGTGGAATTGGCAAAATGATATTTGGAAGCCCATAGAGGGCTATGGTGAAAAAGGAAATATCCTCAGATGAAATCTGGAAAGAAGCTTTCGAGAAACTGCTCTGTGATGTGTGACTTCCACTCACACAGTTACAACTGTATTTCGTGGATCTCTTTGCTAGCCTTATTTCTGTGGAATCTGAGAACAGATATTTCGGATCCCTTTGAAGACTCTAGGGCTAAAGGAAATATCCTCTGATAACAAAGAGGAAGAAGCTTTGTGAGAAACTTGTTTGTGTTCTGTGAAATCATCTCACAGAGTTACAGCTTTCCCCTCAAGAAGCCTTTGGCTTAGACAGTTCTTGTGGAATTGGCAAAGTGATATTTGGAAGCCCATAGAGTGCTATGGTGAAAAAGGAAATATCCTCAGGTGAAATCTGGAAAAAAGCTTTCTGAGAAACTGCTTAGTGTTCTGTTAATTCATCTCTCAGAGTTACATATGTATTTCGTGGATCTCTTTGCTAGCCTTATCTCTGTGTAATCTGAGAACAGATATTTCGGATCCTTTTGAAGACTATAGGGCCAAAGGAAATATCCTCCGATAACAAAGAGAAAGAAGCTATTTGAGAAACTTCTTTGTGTTCTGTGAAATCAACTCACAGAGTTACAGCTTTCCCTTCAAGAAGCCTTTCGCTAAGACAGTTCTCTTGGAATTGGCAAAGTGATATTTGGAGGCCTATAGAGGGCTATGGTGAAAAAGGAAATATCCTCACATGAAATCTGGAAAGAAGGTTTCTCAGAATCTGCTTAGTGGTCTGTTAATTCATCCCACAGAGTTACATCTGTATTTCGTGGATCTCTGTGCTAGCCTTATTTCTGTGGAATCTGAGATCAGATATTTCGGATCCCTTTGAAGACTATAGGGCCAAATGAAATATCCACCGATAACAATGGGAAAGAAGCTTTCTGAGAAACTTCTTTGTGTTCTGTGAAATCATCTCACAGAGTTACAGCTTTCCCCTAAAGAAGCCTTACGCTAAGACAGTTCTTGTGGAATTGGCAAAGTGATATTTGGAAGCCCATAGGGGGCTAGGGTGAAAAAAGAAATATCCTCAGATGAAATCTGGAAAAAAGCTTTCTCAGAAACTGCTTAGTGTTCTGTTAATTCATCTCACAGATTTACATCTGTATTTCGTGGATCTCTTTGCTAGCCTTATTTCTGTGGAATCTGAGAACAGATATTTCGGATCCTTTTGAAGACTCTAGGGCCAAAGGAAATATCCTCCGATAACAAAGAGAAAGAAGCTTTCTGAGTAACTTCTTTGTGTTCTGTGAAATCATCTCACAGAGTTACAGCTTTCCCTTCAAGAAGCCTTTCGCTAAGACAGTTCTCGTGGAATTGGCAAAGTGATATTTGGAAGCCCATAGAGGGCTATGGTGAAAAAGGGAATATCTTCAGATGAAATCTGTAAAGAAGCTCTCTGAGAAACTGCTTAGTGTTCTGTTAATTCATCTCACAGAGTTACATCTGTATTTCGTGGATCTCTTTGCTAGCCTTATTTCTGTGGAATCTGAGAACAGATATTTCGGATCCCTTTGAAGACTATAGGGCCAAAGGAAATATCCTCCGATAACAAAGAGAAAGAAGCTTTCTGAGAAACTTCTTTGTGTTCTGTGAAATCAGCTCACGGAGTTACACCTTTCCCCTCCAGAAGCCTTTCGCTAAGACAGTTCTTTTGGAATTGGCAAAGTGATATTTGGAAGCCCATAGAGGGCTATGGTGAAAAAGGAAATATCCTCAGATGAAATCTGGAAAGAAGCTTTCTGAGAAACTGCTCTGTGATGTGTGACTTCCACTCACACAGTTACAACTGTATTTCGTGGATCTCTTTGCTAGTCTTAATTCTGTGGAATCTGACAACTGATATTTCGGATCCCTTTGAAGATTCTAGGGGTAAAGGAAATATCCTCTGATAACAAAGAGGGAGAAGCTTTTTGAGAAACTTGTTTGTGTTCTGTGAAATCATCTCACAGAGTTACAGCTTTCCCCTCAAGAAGCCTTTCGCTTAGACAGTTCTTTTGGAATTGGCAAAATGATATTTGGAAGCCCATAGAGTGCTATGGTGAAAAAGGAAATACCCTCAGATGAAATCTGGAAAGAAGCTTTCTGAGAAACTGCTTAGTGTTCTGTTAATTCATCTCACAGAGTTACATATGTATTTCCAGATCTCTTTGCTAGCCTTATTTCTGTGGAATCTGAGAACAGATATTTCGGATCCTTTTGAAGACTATAGGGAAAAAGGAAATATCCTCCGATAACAAAGGGAAAGAAGCTATCTGAGAAACTTCTTTGAGTTCTGTGAAATCATCTCACAGAGTTACAGCTTTCCCCTCAAGAAGCCTTTCGCTAAGACAGTTCTCGTGGAATTGGCAAAGTGATATTTGGAGGCCTATAGAGGGCTATGGTGAAAAAGGAAATATCCTCAGATGAAATCTGGAAAGAAGGTTTCTCCGAAACTGCTATGTGTTCTGTTAATTCATCTCACAGAGTTACATCTGTATATCGTGGATCTCTTTGCTAGCCTTATTTCTGTGGAATCTGAGATCAGATATTTCGGATCCCTTTGAAGACTATAGGGCCAAATGAAATATCCTCCGATAACAAAGGGAAAGAAACTTTCTGAGAAACTTCTTTGTGTTCTGTGAAATCATCTCACAGAGTTACAGCTTTCCCCTCAAGAAGCCTTTCGCTAAGACAGTTCTTGTGGAATTGGCAAAGTGATATTTGGAAGCCCATAGAGGGCTATGGTGAAAAAGGAAATATCCTCAGATGAAATCTGGAAGAAGCTTTCTGAGAAACTGCTTAGAGTTCTGTTCATTCATCTCACAGAGTTACATCTGTATTTCGTGGATCTCTTGCGAGCCTTTTCTCTGTGGAATCTGAGAACTGATATTTCGGATCCCTTTGAAGACTCTAGGGCCAAAGGAAATATCCTCCGATAACAAAGAGAAATAAGCTTTCTGAGAAACTTCTTTGTGTTCTGTAAAATCATCTCACAGAGTTACAGCTTTCCCCTCCAGAAGCCTTTCGCTAAGACAGTTCCTGTGGAATTGGCAAAGTGATAGTTGGAAGCCCATAGAGGGCTATGGTGAAAAAGGAAATATCCTCAGATGAAATCTGGAAAGAAGCTTTATGAGAAACTGCTCTGTGATGTGTGACTTCCACTCACAGAGTTACATCTGTATTTCGTGGATCTCTTTGCTAGCCTTATTTCTGTGGAATCTGAGAACAGATATTTCGGATCCCTTTGAAGACTACAGGGCCAAAGGAAATATCCTCCGATAACGAAGAGTAAGAAGCATTCTGAGAAACTTCTTTGTGATCTGTGAAATCATCTCACATAGTTACAGCTTTCCCCTCAAGAAGCCTTTCGCTATGACAGTTCTTGTAGAATTGGCAAAGTGATATTTGGAAGCCCATAGAGGGCTATGGTGAAAAAGGAAATATCCTTAGATTAAATCTGGAAAGAAGCTTTCTGAGAAACTGCTTAGTGTTCTGTTAATTCAATTCACAGAGTTATATCCGTTTTTCGTGGATCTCCTTGCTAGCCTTATTTCTGTGGAATCTGAGAACAGATATTTCGGATCCCTTTGAAGACTATAGGTCCAAAGGAAATATCCTCCGATAACAAAGAGAAAGAAGCTTTCTGAGAAACTTATTTGTGTTCTGTGAAATCTTCTCACAGAGTTACAGCTTTGCACTCAAGAAGCCTTTCGCTAAGACTGTTGTTGTGGAATTGGCAAAGTGATATTTGGAAGCCCATAGGGGGCTATGGTGAAAAAGGAAATATCCTCAGATGAAATCTGGAAAGAAGCTTTATGAGAAACTGCTCTGTGATGTGTGACTTCCACTCACAGAGTTACATCTGTATTTCGTGGATCTCCTTGCTAGCCTTATTTCTGTGGAATCTGAGAACAGATATTTCGGATCCCTTTGAAGACTACAGGGCCAAAGGAAATATCCTCCGATAACGAAGAGTAAGAAGCTTTCTGAGAAACTTCTTTGTGATCTGTGAAATCATCTCACACAGTTACAGCTTTCCCCTCAAGAAGCCTTTCGCTATGACAGTTCTTGTAGAATTGGCAAAGTGATATTTGGAAGCCCATAGAGGGCTATGGTGAAAAAGGAAATATCCTTAGATGAAATCTGGAAAGAAGCTTTCTGAGAAACTGCTTAGTGTTCTGTTAATTCAATTCACAGAGTTATATCTGTTTTTCGTGGATCTCCTTGCTAGCCTTATTTCTGTGGAATCTGAGATCAGATATTTCGGATCCCTTTGAAGACTATAGGGCCAAATGAAATATCCACCGATAACAAAGAGAAAGAAGCTTTCTGAGAAACTTATTTGTGTTCTGTGAAATCTTCTCACAGAGTTACAGCTTTGCACTCAAGAAGCCTTTCGCTAAGACTGTTGTTGTGGAATTGGCAAAGTGATATTTGGAAGCCCATAAAGGGTATCTTGAAAAAGGAAATATCCTCAGATGAAATCTGGAAAGAAGCTTTCTCAGAAACTGCTTAGTGTTCTGTTAATTCATCTCACAGATTTACATCTGTATTTCGTGGATCTCTTTGCTAGCCTTATTTCTGTGGAATCTGAGAACAGATATTTCGGATCCCTTTGAAGACTCTAGGGCCAAAGGAAATATCCTCCGATAACGAAGAGTAAGAAGCTTTCTGAGAAACTTCTTTGTGATCTGTGAAATCATCTCACATAGTTACAGCTTTCCCCTCAAGAAGCCTTTCGCTATGACAGTTCTCGTAGAATTGGCAAAGTGATATTTGGAAGCCCATAGAGGGCTATGGTGAAAAAGGGAATATCTTCAGATGAAATCTGTAAAGAAGCTCTCTGAGAAACTGCTTAGTGTTCTGTTAATTCATCTCACAGAGTTACATCTGTATTTCGTGGATCTCTTTGCTAGCCTTATTTCTGTGGAATCTGAGAACAGATATTTCGGATCCCTTTGAAGACTATAGGGCCAAAGGAAATATCCTCCGATAACAAAGAGAAAGAAGCTTTCTGAGAAACTTCTTTGTGTTCTGTGAAATCATCTCACGGAGTTACACCTTTCCCCTCCAGAAGCCTTTCGCTAAGACAGTTCTTTTGGAATTGGCAAAGTGATATTTGGAAGCCCATAGAGGGCTATGGTGAAAAAGGAAATATCCTCAGATGAAATCTGGAAAGAAGCTTTCTGAGAAACTGCTCTGTGATGTGTGACTTCCACTCACACAGTTACAACTGTATTTCGTGGATCTCTTTGCTAGTCTTATTTCTGTGGAATCTGAGAACAGATATTTCGGATCCCTTTGAAGATTCTAGGGGTAAAGGAAATATCCTCTGATAACAAAGAGGGAGAAGCTTTTTGAGAAACTTGTTTGTGTTCTGTGAAATCATCTCACAGAGTTACAGCTTTCCCCTCAAGAAGCCTTTCGCTTAGACAGTTCTTTTGGAATTGGCAAAATGATATTTGGAAGCCCATAGAGTGCTATGGTGAAAAAGGAAATACCCTCAGATGAAATCTGGAAAGAAGCTTTCTGAGAAACTGCTTAGTGTTCTGTTAATTCATCTCACAGAGTTACATATGTATTTCCAGATCTCTTTGCTAGCCTTATTTCTGTGGAATCTGAGAACAGATATTTCGTTTCCTTTTGAAGACTATAGGGCCAAAGGAAATATCCTCCGATAACAAAGGGAAAGAAGCTATCTGAGAAACTTCTTTGAGTTCTGTGAAATCATCTCACAGAGTTACAGCTTTCCCCTCAAGAAGCCTTTCGCTAAGACAGTTCTCGTGGAATTGGCAAAGTGATATTTGGAGGCCTTTAGAGGGCTATGGTGAAAAAGGAAATATCCTCAGATGAAATCCGGAAAGAAGGTTTCTCCGAAACTGCTATGTGTTCTGTTAATTCATCTCACAGAGTTACATCTGTATATCGTGGATCTCTGTGCTAGCCTTATTTCTGTGGAATCTGAGATCAGATATTTCGGATCCCTTTGAAGACTATAGGGCCAAATGAAATATCCTCCGATAACAAAGGGAAAGAAACTTTCTGAGAAACTTCTTTGTGTTCTGTGAAATCATCTCACAGAGTTTCAGCTTTCCCCTCAAGAAGCCTTTCGCTAAGACAGTTCTTGTGGAATTGGCAAAGTGATATTTGGAAGCCCATAGAGGGCTATGGTGAAAAAGGAAATATCCTCAGATGAAATCTGGAAGGAAGCTTTCTGAGAAACTGCTTAGAGTTCTGTTCATTCATCTAACAGAGTTACATCTGTATTTCGTGGATCTCTTGCTAGCCTTTTCTCTGTGGAATCTGAGAACTGATATTTCGGATCCCTTTGAAGACTCTAGGGCCAAAGGAAATATCCTCCGATAACAAAGAGAAAGAAGCTTTCTGAGAAACTTCTTTGTGTTCTGTAAAATCATCTCACAGAGTTACAGCTTTCCCCTCAAGAAGCCTTTCGCTAAGACAGTTCCTGTGGAATTGGCAAAGTGATAGTTGGAAGCCCATAGGGGGCTATGGTGAAAAAGGAAATATCCTCAGATGAAATCTGGAAAGAAGCTTTATGAGAAACTGCTCTGTGATGTGTGACTTCCACTCACAGAGTTACATCTGTATTTCGTGGATCTCTTTGCTAGTCTTATTTCTGTGGAATCTGAGAACAGATATTTCGGATCCCTTTGAAGACTACAGGGCCAAAGGAAATATCCTCCGATAACGAAGAGTAAGAAGCTTTCTGAGAAACTTCTTTGTGATCTGTGAAATCATCTCACATAGTTACAGCTTTCCCCTCAAGAAGCCTTTCGCTATGACAGTTCTTGTAGAATTGGCAAAGTGATATTTGGAAGCCCATAGAGGGCTATGGTGAAAAAGGAAATATCCTTAGATGAAATCTGGAAAGAAGCTTTCTGAGAAACTGCTTAGTGTTCTGTTAATTCAATTCACAGAGTTATATCTGTTTTTCGTGGATCTCCTTGCTAGCCTTATTTCTGTGGAATCTGAGAACAGATATTTCGGATCCCTTTGAAGACTATAGGTCCAAAGGAAATATCCTCCGATAACAAAGAGAAAGAAGCTTTCTGAGAAACTTATTTGTGTTCTGTGAAATCTTCTCACAGAGTTACAGCTTTGCACTCAAGAAGCCTTTCGCTAAGACTGTTGTTGTGGAATTGGCAAAGTGATATTTGGAAGCCCATAAAGGGTATCTTGAAAAAGGAAATATCCTCAGATGAAATCTGGAAAGAAGCTTTCTGAGAAACTGCTTAGTGTTCTGTTAATTCATCTCACAGAGTTACATCTGTATTTCGTAGATCCCCTTCCTAGCCTTATTTCTCTGGAATCTTAGAACAGATATTTCGGATCCCTTTTGAAGACTATGGAGCCAAAGGAAATATCCTCCAATAACAAAAAGAAAGAAGCTTTCTGAGAAACTTCTTTGTGTTCTGTGAAATCATCTCACAGAGTTACAGCTTTCCCCTAAAGAAGCCTTTCACTAAGACAGTTCTTGTGGAAATGGCGAAGTGATATTTGCAAGCCCATAGTGGGTATGCTGAAAAAGGAAATATCCTAACATGAAATCTGGAAAGAAGCTTTCTGAGAAACTGCTCTGTGATGTTTGACTTCCTCTCACAGTGTTACATCTGTATTTCGTGGATCTCTTTGCTAGCCTTATTTCTGTGGAATCTGAGAACAGATATTTCGGATCCCTTAGAAGACTATAGGGCCAAAGGAAATATCCTCCGATAACAGAGAGCAAGAAGCTTTCTTAGAAACTTGTTAGTGCTCTTTGAAATCATCTCACAGAGTTACAGCTTTCCCCTGCAGAAGCCTTTCGCTTAGACAGTTCTTGTGGAATTGGCAAAGTGATATTTCGAAGCCCATAGAGGGCTAGGGTGAAAAAGAAAGTATCCTCAGATGAAATCTGGAAAGAAGCTTTCTGAGAAACTGCTTAGAGTTCTGTTAATTCATCTCACAGAGTTATTTCTGTATTTCGTGGATCTATTGCCAACCTTATTTCTCTGAAATCTGAGAATAGATATTTCGGATCCCTTTGAAGACTATAGGGCCAAAGGTAATATACTCTGATAACAAAGATAAAGAAGCTTTCTGAGAAACAAATTTGTGTTCTGTGAAATCATCTCACAGAGTTACAGCTTTCCCCTCAAGAAGCCTTTCGCTAAGACAGTTCTTGTGGAATTGGCAAAGTGATATTTGGAAGCCCATAGGGGGCTACATTGAAGAAGCATATATCCTCAGATGAAATCTGGAAAGAAGCTTTCTGAGAAACTGCTTAGTGTTCTGTTAATTGAACTCACAGATTTACATTTGTATTTCGTGGATCTCTTTGCTAGCCTTATTTTTGTGGAATCTGAGAACAGATATTTCGGATCCTTTTGAAGACTCTAGAGCCAAAGGAAATATCCTCCGATAACAAAGATAAAGAAGCTTTCTGAGACACTTCTTTGTGTTCTGTGAAATCATCTCACAGAGTTACAGCTTTCCCTTCAAGAAGCCTTTCTCTAAGACAGTTCTCGTGGAATTGGCAAAGTGATATTTGGAAGGCCATAGAGGGCTACGGTGAAAAAGGGAATATCCTCAGATGAAATCTGGAAAGAAGCTTTCTGAGAAACTGCTCTGTGATGTGTGACTTCCACTCACACAGTTACAACTGTATTTCGTGGATGTCTTTGCTAGCCTTATTTCTGTGGAATCTGAGAACAGATATTTCGAATCCCTTTGAAGTTTCTAGGGCTAAAGGAAATATCCTCTGATAACAAAGAAGAAGAAGCTTTGTGAGAAACTTGTTTGTGTTCTCTGAAATCATCTCACAGAATTACAGCTTTCCACTCAAGAAGTCTTTCACTAAGATAGTTGTTGTGGAATTGGCAAAGTGATATTTGGAAGCCCATAGAGGGTATGGTGAAAAAGGAAATATCCTCAGATTAAATCTGGAAAGAAGCTTTCTGAGAAACTGCGTAGTATTATGTTAATTCATCTCACAGAGTTACATCTGTATTTCGTGGATCTCTTTGCTAGCCTTATTTCTGCATAATCTGAGAACAGATATTTCGGATCCCTTTGAAGACTATAGGGCCAAAGGAAATATCATCCCGTAACAAAGAGAAAGAAGATTTCTGAGGAATTCTTTGTGTTCTGTGAAATCATCTCACAGAGTTACAGCTTTCCCCTCAAGAAGCCTTTCGCTAAGACAGTTCCTGTGGAATTGGCAAAGTGATATTTGGAAGCCCATAGAGGGCTATGGTGAAAAAGGAAATATACTCAGATGCAATCTGGAAAGAAGCTTTATGAGAAACAGCTCTGTGATGTGTGACTTCCACTCACAGAGTTACATCTGCATTTCGTGGATCTCTTGGCTAGCCTTATTTCTGTGGAATCTGAGAACAGATATTTCGGATCCCTTTGAAGACTATAGGGCCAAAGTAAATATCCTCCGATAACAAAGAGCAAGAAGCTTTCTGAGAAACTTCTTTGTGTTCTGTGAAATCATCTCACGGAGCTACACCTTTCCCCTCAAGAAGCCTTTCGCTAAGACAGTTCTTGTGGAATTGGCAAAGTGATATTTGGAAGCTCATAGAGGGCTATGGTGAAAAAGGAAATATCCTCAGATGAAATCTTTAAAGAAGCTTTCTTAGAAACTGCTAAGTGTTCTGTTAATTCATCTCACAGAGACACATATGTATTTCGTGGATCTCTTTGCTAGCCTTATTTCTGTGGAATCTGAGAACAGATATTTCGGATCACTTTGAAGACTACAGGGCCAAAGGAAATATCCTCCGATAACAAAGAGAAAGAAGCTTTCTGAGAAACTTCTGTGTGTTCTGTGAAATCATCTCACAGAGTTACAGCTTTCCCCTCAAGAAGCCTTTCGCTAAGACAGTTCTTGTGGAATTGGCAAAGTGATATTTGGAAGCCCATAGAGGGCTATGGTGAAAAAGGAAATATCCTCAGTTGAAATCTTTAAAGAAGCTTTCTGAGAAACTGCTAAGTGTTCTGTTAATTCATCTCACAGGGACACATATGTATTTCGTGGATCTCTTTGCTAGCCTTATTTCTGTGGAATCTGAGAACAGATATTTCGGATCCCTTTGAAGACTACAGGGCCAAAGGAAATATCCTCCGATAACAAAGAGAAAGAAGCTTTCTGAAAAACTTCTTTGTGTTCTGTGAAATCATCTCACAGAGTTACAGCTTTCCTCTTAAGGAGACATTCGCTAAGACAGTTCTTGTGGAATTGGCAAAATGATATTTGGAAGCCCATAGAGGGCTATGGTGAAAAAGGAAATATCCTCAGATGAAATCTGGAAAGAAGCTTTCGAGAAACTGCTCTGTGATGTGTGACTTCCACTCACACAGTTACAACTGTATTTCGTGGATCTCTTTGCTAGTCTTATTTCTGTGGAATCTGAGAACAGATATTTCGGATCCCTTTGAAGACTCTAGGGCTAAAGGAAATATCCTCTGATAACAAAGAGGAAGAAGCTTTGTGAGAAACTTGTTTGTGTTCTGTGAAATCATCTCACAGAGTTACAGCTTTCCCCTCAAGAAGCCTTTGGCTTAGACAGTTCTTGTGGAATTGGCAAAGTGATATTTGGAAGCCCATAGAGTGCTATGGTGAAAAAGGAAATATCCTCAGGTGAAATCTGGAAAAAAGCTTTCTGAGAAACTGCTTAGTGTTCTGTTAATTCATCTCACAGAGTTACATATGTATTTCGTGGATCTCTTTCCTAGCCTTATCTCTGTGGAATCTGAGAACAGATATTTCGGATCCTTTTGAAGACTATAGGGCCAAAGGTAATATCCTCCGATAAGAAAGAGAAAGAAGCTTTCTAAGAAACTACTTTGTGTTCTGTGAAATCATCTCACAGAGTTACAGCTTTCCCTTCAAGAAGCCTTTCGCTAAGACAGTTCTTGTGGAATTGGCAAAGTGATATTTGGAAGCCCAGAGAGGGCCACGGTGAAAAAGGAAATAACCTCAGATGAAATCTGGAAAGAAGCTTTCTGATAAAATGCTTAGAGTTCTGTTAATTCATCTCACAGAGTTACATCTGTATTTCGTGGATCTCTTTGCTAGCCTTATTTCTGTGGAATCTGTGAAGAGATATTTCGAATCCCTTTGAAGGCTATAGGGCCAAAGGAAATATCCTCCGATAACAAAGAGAAAGAAGCCTACTGAGAAATTTCGTTGTGTTCTGTGAAATCATCACACATAGTTACAGCTTTCCCCTCAATAAGCCTTTCGCTTAGACAGTTCTTATGGAATTGACAAAGTGATATTTGGAAGCCCTTAGAGGGCAATGGTGAAAAAGGAAATATCCTCAGATGAAATCTGGAAAGAAACTTTCGGAGAAACTGTTTACAGTTCTGTTAATTCATCTCACAGAGTTACATCTGCATTTCGTGGATCTCTTTGCCAGCCTTATTTCTGTGGAATCTGAGAACAGATATTTCGGATCCCTTTGAAAACTATAGGGCCAAAGGAAATATCCTCCGATAAGAAAGAGAAAGAAGCTTTCTGAGACACTTCTTTGTGTTCTGTGAAATCATCACACAGAGTTACAGCTTTCCCCTCAAGAAGACTTTCACTTAGACAGTTCTTGTGGAATTGGCAAAGTGATATTTGGAAGCCCATAGAGGGCTAGGGTGAAAAAGGAAATATCCTCAGATGAAATCTGGAAAGAAGCTTTCTGAGAAACTGCGTAGTATTCTGTAAATTTTTCTCACAGAGTTACATATGTATTTCGTGGATCTCTTTGCTAGCCTTATCTCTGTGGAATCTGAGAACAGATATTTCGGATCCTTTTGAAGACTAGAGGGCCAAAGGAAATATCTTCCGATAACAAAGAGAAAGAAGCTATCTGAGAAACTTCTTTGTGTTCTGTGAAATCAACTCACAGAGTTACAGCTTTCCCTTCAAGAAGCCTTTCGCTATGACAGTTCTCGTGGAATTAGTAAAGTGATATTTGGAGGCCTATAGAGGGCTATTGTGAAAAAGGAAATATCCTCACATGAAATCTGGAAAGAAGGTTTCTCAGAAACTACTTAGTGTTCTGTTAATTCATCTCACAGAGTTACATCTGTATTTCGTGTATATCTGTGCTAGCCAAATTTCAGTGGAATCTGAGATCAAATATTTCGGATCCCTTTGAAGACTCTAGGGCCAAATGAAATATCCTCCGATAACAAAGGGAAAGAAGCTTTCTGAGAAACTTCTTTGTGTTCTGTGAAATCATCTCACATAGTTACAGCTTTCCCCTAAAGAAGCCTCTCGCTAAGACAGTTCTTGTGCAATTGGCTAAGTGATATTTGGAAGCCCATAGGGGGCTATGGTGAAAAAGGAAATATCCTCAGATGAAATCTGGAAAGAAGCTTTCTGAGAAACTGCTTAGAGTTCTGTTAATTCATCTCACAGAGTTACATCTGTATTTCGTGGATCTCTTGCTAGCATTGTCTCTGTGGAATATGAGAACTGATATTTCGGATCCCTTTGAAGACTCTAGGGCCAAAGGAAATATCCTCCGATAACAAAGAGAAAGAAGCTTTCTGAGAAACTTCTTTGTGTTCTGTGAAATCATCTCACAGAGTTACAGCTTTCCTCTCAAGAAGCCTTTCGCTAAGACAGTTCCTGTGGAATTGGCAAAGTGATAGTTGAAAGCCCATAGAGGGCTATGGTGAAAAAGGAAATATCCTCAGATGAAATCTGGAAAGAAGTTTTATGAGAAACTGCTCTGTGATGTGTGACTTCCACTCACAGAGTTACATCTGTATTTCGTGGATCTCTTTGCTAGCCTTATTTCTGTGGAATCTGAGAACAGATATTTCGGATCCTTTTGAAGACTATAGGGAAAAAGGAAATATCCTCCGATAACAAAGAGAAAGAAGCTTTATGAGAAACTTCTTTGTGTTCTGTGAAATCATCTCACAGAGTTACAGCTTTCCCTTCAAGAAGCCTTTCGCTAAGACAGTTCTCGTGGAATTGGCAAAGTGATATTAGGGAAGCCCATAGAGGGCTATGGTGAAAAAGGAAATATCCTCAGATGAAATCTGGAAAGAAGCTTTCTGAGAAACTGCTTAGTGTTCTGTTAATTCATCTCACAGAGTTACATCTTTATTTCGTGGATCTCTTTGCTAGCCTTATTTCTGTGGAATCTGAGATCAGATATTTCGGATCCCTTTGAAGACTATAGGGCCAAATGAAATATCCTCCGATAACAAAGGAAAAGAAGCTTTCTGAGAAACTTCTTTGTGTTCTGTGAAATCATCTCACAGAGTTACAGCTTTCCCCTCAAGAAGCCTTTCGCTAAGACAGTTCTTGTGGAATTGGCAAAGTGATATTTGGAAGCCCATAGAGGGCTATGGTGAAAAAGGAAATATCCTCAGATGAAATCTGGAAGGAAGCTTTCTGAGAAACTGCTTAGAGTTCTGTTCATTCATCTCACAGAGTTACATCTGTATTTCGTGGATCTCTTGCTAGCCTTTTCTCTGTGGAATCTGAGAACTGATATTTCGGATCCCTTTGAAGACTCTAGGGCCAAAGGAAATATCCTCCGATAACAAAGAGAAAGAAGCTTTCTGAGAAACTTCTGTGTGTTCTGTGAAATCATCTCACAGAGTTACAGCTTTCCCCTCAAGAAGCCTTTCGCTAAGACAGTTCCTGTGGAATTGGCAAAGTGATAGTTGGAAGCCCATAGGGGGCTATGGTGAAAAAGGAAATATCCTCAGATGAAATCTGGAAAGAAGCTTTATGAGAAACTGCTCTGTGATGTGTGACTTCCACTCACAGAGTTACATCTGTATTTCGTGGATCTCTTTGCTAGCCTTATTTCTGTGGAATCTGAGAACAGATATTTCGGATCCCTTTGAAGACTACAGGGCCAAAGGAAATATCCTCCGATAACGAAGAGTAAGAAGCTTTCTGAGAAACTTCTTTGTGATCTGTGAAATCATCTCACACAGTTACAGCTTTCCCCTCAAGAAGCCTTTCGCTATGACAGTTCTTGTAGAATTGGCAAAGTGATATTTGGAAGCCCATAGAGGGCTATGGTGAAAAAGGAAATATCCTTAGATGAAATCTGGAAAGAAGCTTTCTGAGAAACTGCTTAGTGTTCTGTTAATTCAATTCACAGAGTTATATCTGTTTTTCGTGGATCTCCTTGCTAGCCTTATTTCTGTGGAATCTGAGAACAGATATTTCGGATCCCTTTGAAGAATATAGGTCCAAAGCAAATATCCTCCGATAACAAAGAGAAAGAAGCTTTCTGAGAAACTTATTTGTGTTCTGTGAAATCTTCTCACAGAGTTACAGCTTTGCACTCAAGAAGCCTTTCGCTAAGACTGTTGTTGTGGAATTGGCAAAGTGATATTTGGAAGCCCATAAAGGGTATCTTGAAAAAGGAAATATCCTCAGATGAAATCTGGAAAGAAGCTTTCTGAGAAACTGCTTAGTGTTCTGTTAATTCATCTCACAGAGTTACATCTGTATTTCGTAGATCCCCTTCCTAGCTTTATTTCTCTGGAATCTTAGAACAGATATTTCGGATCCCTTTTGAAGACTATGGAGCCAAAGGAAATATCCTCCAATAACAAAAAGAAAGAAGCTTTCTGAGAAACTTCTTTGTGTTCTGTGAAATCATCTCACAGAGTTACAGCTTTCCCCTAAAGAAGCCTTTCACTAAGACAGTTCTTGTGGAAATGGCGAAGTGATATTTGCAAGCCCATAGTGGGTATGCTGAAAAAGGAAATATCCTAACATGAAATCTGGAAAGAAGCTTTCTGAGAAACTGCTCTGTGATGTGTGACTTCCTCTCACAGTGTTACATCTGTATTTCGTGGATCTCTTTGCTAGCCTTATTTCTGTGGAATCTGAGAACAGATATTTCGGATCCCTTAGAAGACTATAGGGCCAAAGGAAATATCCTCCGATAACAGAGAGCAAGAAGCTTTCTTAGAAACTTGTTTGTGCTCTTTGAAATCATCTCACAGAGTTACAGCTTTCCCCTGCAGAAGCCTTTCGCTTAGACAGTTCTTGTGGAATTGGCAAAGTGATATTTCGAAGCCCATAGAGGGCTAGGGTGAAAAAGAAAGTATCCTCAGATGAAATCTGGAAAGAAGCTTTCTGAGAAACTGCTTAGAGTTCTGTTAATTCATCTCACAGAGTTATTTCTGTATTTCGTGGATCTATTGCCAACCTTATTTCTCTGAAATCTGAGAATAGATATTTCGGATCCCTTTGAAGACTATAGGGCCAAAGGTAATATACTCTGATAACAAAGATAAAGAAGCTTTCTGAGAAACAAATTTGTGTTCTGTGAAATCATCTCACAGAGTTACAGCTTTCCCCTCAAGAAGCCTTTCGCTAAGACAGTTCTTGTGGAATTGGCAAAGTGATATTTGGAAGCCCATAGGGGGCTACATTGAAGAAGCATATATCCTCAGATGAAATCTGGAAAGAAGCTTTCTGAGAAACTGCTTAGTGTTCTGTTAATTGAACTCACAGATTTACATTTGTATTTCGTGGATCTCTTTGCTAGCCTTATTTTTGTGGAATCTGAGAACAGATATTTCGGATCCTTTTGAAGACTCTAGAGCCAAAGGAAATATCCTCCGATAACAAAGATAAAGAAGCTTTCTGAGACACTTCTTTGTGTTCTGTGAAATCATCTCACAGAGTTACAGCTTTCCCTTCAAGAAGCCTTTCTCTAAGACAGTTCTCGTGGAATTGGCAAAGTGATATTTGGAAGGCCATAGAGGGCTACGGTGAAAAAGGGAATATCCTCAGATGAAATCTGGAAAGAAGCTTTCTGAGAAACTGCTCTGTGATGTGTGACTTCCACTCACACAGTTACAACTGTATTTCGTGGATCTCTTTGCTAGCCTTATTTCTGTGGAATCTGAGAACAGATATTTCGAATCCCTTTGAAGTTTCTAGGGCTAAAGGAAATATCCTCTGATAACAAAGAAGAAGAAGCTTTGTGAGAAACTTGTTTGTGTTCTCTGAAATCATCTCACAGAATTACAGCTTTCCACTCAAGAAGTCTTTCACTAAGATAGTTGTTGTGGAATTGGCAAAGTGATATTTGGAAGCCCATAGAGGGTATGGTGAAAAAGGAAATATCCTCAGATTAAATCTGGAAAGAAGCTTTCTGAGAAACTGCGTAGTATTATGTTAATTCATCTCACAGAGTTACATCTGTATTTCGTGGATCTCTTTGCTAGCCTTATTTCTGCATAATCTGAGAACAGATATTTCGGATCCCTTTGAAGACTATAGGGCCAAAGGAAATATCATCCCGTAACAAAGAGAAAGAAGATTTCTGAGGAATTCTTTGTGTTCTGTGAAATCATCTCACAGAGTTACAGCTTTCCCCTCAAGAAGCCTTTCGCTAAGACAGTTCCTGTGGAATTCGCAAAGTGATATTTGGAAGCCCATAGAGGGCTATGGTGAAAAAGGAAATATACTCAGATGAAATCTGGAAAGAAGCTTTATGAGAAACTGCTCTGTGATGTGTGACTTCCACTCACAGAGTTACATCTGCATTTCGTGGATCTCTTGGCTAGCCTTATTTCTGTGGAATCTGAGAACAGATATTTCGGATCCCTTTGAAGACTATAGGGCCAAAGTAAATATCCTCCGATAACAAAGAGCATGAAGCCTTCTGAGAAACTTCTTTGTGTTCTGTGAAATCATCTCACAGACCTACACCTTTCCCCTCAAGAAGCCTTTCGCTAAGACAGTTCTTGTGGAATTGGCAAAGTGATATTTGGAAGCTCATAGAGGGCTATGGTGAAAAAGGAAATATCCTCAGATGAAATCTTTAAAGAAGCTTTCTTAGAAACTGCTAAGTGTTCCGTTAATTCATCTCACAGAGACACATCTGTATTTCGTGGATCTCTTTGCTAGCCTTATTTCTGTGGAATCTGAGAACAGATATTTCGGATCACTTTGAAGACTACAGGGCCAAAGGAAATATCCTCCGATAACAAAGAGAAAGAAGCTTTCTGAGAAACTTCTGTGTGTTCTGTGAAATCATCTCACAGAGTTACAGCTTTCCCCTCAAGAAGCCTTTCGCTAAGACAGTTCTTGTGGAATTGGCAAAGTGATATTTGGAAGCCCATAGAGGGCTATGGTGAAAAAGGAAATATCCTCAGATGAAATCTTTAAAGAAGCTTTCTGAGAAACTGCTAAGTGTTCTGTTAATTCATCTCACAGGGACACATATGTATTTCGTGGATCTCTTTGCTAGCCTTATTTCTGTGGAATCTGAGAACAGATATTTCGGATCCCTTTGAAGACTACAGGGCCAAAGGAAATATCCTCCGATAACAAAGAGAAAGAAGCTTTCTGAAAAACTTCTTTGTGTTCTGTGAAATCATCTCACGGAGTTACACCTTTCCCCTCCAGAAGCCTTTCGCTAAGACAGTTCTTTTGGAATTGGCAAAGTGATATTTGGAAGCCCATAGAGGGCTATGGTGAAAAAGGAAATATCCTCAGATGAAATCTGGAAAGAAGCTTTCTGAGAAACTGCTCTGTGATGTGTGACTTCCACTCACACAGTTACAACTGTATTTCGTGGATCTCTTTGCTAGTCTTATTTCTGTGGAATCTGAGAACAGATATTTCGGATCCCTTTGAAGATTCTAGGGGTAAAGGAAATATCCTCTGATAACAAAGAGGGAGAAGCTTTTTGAGAAACTTGTTTGTGTTCTGTGAAATCATCTCACAGAGTTACAGCTTTCCCCTCAAGAAGCCTTTCGCTTAGACAGTTCTTTTGGAATTGGCAAAATGATATTTGGAAGCCCATAGAGTGCTATGGTGAAAAAGGAAATACCCTCAGATGAAATCTGGAAAGAAGCTTTCTGAGAAACTGCTTAGTGTTCTGTTAATTCATCTCACAGAGTTACATATGTATTTCCAGATCTCTTTGCTAGCCTTATTTCTGTGGAATCTGAGAACAGATATTTCGTTTCCTTTTGAAGACTATAGGGCCAAAGGAAATATCCTCCGATAACAAAGGGAAAGAAGCTATCTGAGAAACTTCTTTGAGTTCTGTGAAATCATCTCACAGAGTTACAGCTTTCCCCTCAAGAAGCCTTTCGCTAAGACAGTTCTCGTGGAATTGGCAAAGTGATATTTGGAGGCCTATAGAGGGCTATGGTGAAAACGGAAATATCCTCAGATGAAATCCGGAAAGAAGGTTTCTCCGAAACTGCTATGTGTTCTGTTAATTCATCTCACAGAGTTACATCTGTATTTCGTGGATCTCTTTGCTAGGGTTATTTCTGTGGAATCTGAGAACAGATATTTCGGATCCTATTGAAGACAATAGGGCCAAAGGAAATATCCTCCGATAACAAAGAGAAAGAAGCTTTCTGAGAAACTTCTTTGTGTTCTGTGAAATCATCTCACAGAGTTACAGCTTTCCCCTCAAGAAGCCTTTTGCAAAGACAGTTCTCGTGGAATTGGTAAAGTGATATTTGGAGGCCCATAGAGGGTTATGGTGAAAAAGGAAATATCCTCAGATGAAATCTGGAAAGAAGCTTTCTGAGAAACTGCTTAGAGTTCTGTTAATTCATCTCACAGAGTTACATCTGTATTTCGTGGATCTCTTGCTAGCCTTATTTCTGTGAAATCTGAGAATAGATATTTCGGATCCCTTTGAAGACTATAGGGCCAAGGGTAATATCCTCCGATAACAAAGAGAAAGAAGCTTTCTGAGAAACAACTTTGTGTTCTGTGAAATCATCTCACAGAGTTACAGCTTTCCCCTCAGGAAGCCTTTCGCTAGACTGTTGTTGTGGAATTGGCAAAGTGATATTTGGAAGCCCATAAAGGGTATCTTGAAAAAGGAAATATCCTCAGATGAAATCTGGAAAGAAGCTTTCTGAGAAACTGCTTAGTGTTCTGTTAATTCATCTCACAGAGTTACATCTGTATTTCGTAGATCCCTTTCCTAGCATTATTTCTCTGGAATCTGAGAACAGATATTTCGGATCCCTTTGAAGACTATGGAGCCAAAGGAAATATCCTCCGATAACAAAGAGAAAGAAGCTTTCTGAGACACTTCTTTGTGTTCTGTGAAATCATCTCACAGAGTTACAGCTTTCCCCTCAAGAAGCCTTTCGGTAAGACAGTTCTTCTGGAAATGGCGAAGTGATATTTGGAAGCCCATAGTGGGTATGGTGAAAAAGGAAATATCCTCAGATGAAATCTGGAAAGAAGCTTTCTGAGAAACTGCTCTGTGATGTGTGACTTCCACTCACAGTGTTACATCTGTATTTCGTGGATCTCTTTGCTAGACTTATTTCTGTGGAATCTGAGAACAGATATTTCGGATCCCTTTGAAGACTATAGGGCCAAAGGAAATATCCTCCCATAACAAAGAGCAAGAAGGTTTCTGAGAAACTTGTTTGTGTTCTTTGAAATCATCTCACAGAGTTACATCTTTCCCCTCAAGAAGCCTTTCAATTAGACAGTTCTTGTGGAATTGGCAAAGTGATATTTGGAAGCCCATAGAGGGCTAGGGTGAAAAAGGAAATATCCTCAGATGAAATCTGGAAGGAAGCTTTCTGAGAAACTGCTTAGAGTTCTGTTCATTCATCTCACAGAGTTACATCTGTATTTCGTGGATCTCTTGCTAGCCTTTTCTCTGTGGAATCTGAGAACTGATATTTCGGATCCCTTTGAAGACTCTAGGGCCAAAGGAAATATCCTCCGATAACAAAGAGAAAGAAGCTTTCTGAGAAACTTCTTTGTGTTCTGTGAAATCATCTCACAGAGTTACAGCTTTCCCTTCAAGAAGCCTTTCGCTAAGACAGTTCTCTTGGAATTGGCAAAGTGATATTTGGAGGCCTATAGAGGGCTATGGTGAAAAAGGAAATATCCTCACATGAAATCTGGAAAGAAGGTTTCTCAGAATCTGCTTAGTGGTCTGTTAATTCATCCCACAGAGTTACATCTGTATTTCCTGGATCTCTGTGCTAGCCTTATTTCTGTGGAATCTGAGATCAGATATTTCGGATCCCTTTGAAGACTATAGGGCCAAATGAAATATCCACCGATAACAAAGGGAAAGAAGCTTTCTGAGAAACTTCTTTGTGTTCTGTGAAATCATCTCACAGAGTTACAGCTTTCCCCTAAAGAAGCCTTACGCTAAGACAGTTCTTGTGGAATTGGCAAAGTGATATTTGGAAGCCCATAGGGGGCTAGGGTGAAAAAAGAAATATCCTCAGATGAAATCTGGAAAAAAGGTTTCTCAGAAACTGCTTAGTGTTCTGTTAATTCATCTCACAGATTTACATCTGTATTTCGTGGATCTCTTTGCTAGCCTTATTTCTGTGGAATCTGAGAACAGATATTTCGGATCCTTTTGAAGACTCTAGGGCCAAAGGAAATATCCTCCGATAACAAAGAGAAAGAAGCTTTCTGAGAAACTTCTTTGTGTTCTGTGAAATCATCTCACAGAGTTACAGCTTTCCCTTCAAGAAGCCTTTCGCTAAGACAGTTCTCATGGAATTGGCAAAGTGATATTTGGAAGCCCATAGAGGGCTATGGTGAAAAAGGGAATATCTTCAGATGAAATCTGTAAAGAAGCTCTCTGAGAAACTGCTTAGTGTTCTGTTAATTCATCTCACAGAGTTACATCTGCATTTCGTGGATCTCTTTGCTAGCCTTATTTCTGTGGAATCTGAGAACAGATATTTCGGATCCCTTTGAAGACTATAGGGCCAAAGGAAATATCCTCCGATAACAAAGAGAAAGAAGCTTTCTGAGAAACTTCTTTGTGTTCTGTGAAATCATCTCACGGAGTTACACCTTTCCCCTCCAGAAGCCTTTCGCTAAGACAGTTCTTTTGGAATTGGCAAAGTGATATTTGGAAGCCCATAGAGGGCTATGGTGAAAAAGGAAATATCCTCAGATGAAATCTGGAAAGAAGCTTTCTGAGAAACTGCTTAGTGTTCTGTTAATTTTTCTCACAGAGTTACATCTGTATTTCTTGGATCTCTTTACTAGCCTTATTTCTGTGGAATCTGAGAACAGATATTTCGGATCAATTTGAAGACTATAGGGCCAAATGAAATATCCTCCGATAACAAAGTGAAAAAAGCTTTCTGAGAAATTTCTTTGTGTTCTGTGAAATCAATCACATAGTTACAGCTTTCCTCTCAAGAAGCCTTTCGCTAAGACAGTTCCTGTGGAATTGGCAAAGTGATATTTGGAAGACAATAGAGAGCTATGGTGAAAAAGGAAATATCCTCAGATGTAATCTGGAAAGAAGCTTTATGAGAAACTGCTCTGTGATGTGTGACTTCCACTCACAGAGTTACATCTGTATTTCGTGTATCTCTTTGCTTTCCTTATTTCTGTGGAATCTGAGAACAGTTATTTAGGATCCCTTTGAAGACTGTAGGGGCACAGGAAATATCCTCCAATAACAAAGACAAAGAAGCTTTCTGAGAGACTTCTTTGTGTTCTGTGAAATCATCTCACAGAGTTACAGCTTTCCCCTCAAGAAGCCTTTCGCTAACACAGTTCTTGTGGAATTGGCAAAGTGATATTTGGAAGCACATAGGGGGCTACGTTGAAAAAGGAAATATCCTCAGATGAAATCTGGAAAGAAGCTTTCTGAAAAACTGCTTAGTGTTCTGTTAATTCATCTCACAGAGTTACATCTGTATTTCCTGGATCTCTTTGCTGGCCTTATTTCTGTGGAATCTGAGAATAGATATTTCGGATCCCTTTGAAGACTATAGGGCCAAATGAAATATCCTCCGCTAACAAAGAGAAAGAAGTTTTCTGAGAAACTTCTTTGTGTTCTGGGAAATCATCTCACAGAGTTACAGCTTTCCCCTCAAGAAGCCTTTCGCTAAGAGAGTTCTTGTAGAATTGGCATAGTGATATTTGGAAGCCCATAGAGGGCTATGGTGAAAAAGGAAATATCCTCAGATGAAATCTGGACAGAAGCCTTCTGAGAAACTGCTCTGTGATATGTGACTTCCACTCACAGAGTTACATCTGTATTTCGTGGATCTCTTTGCAAGTCTTATTTCTGTGAAATCTGAGAACAGATATTTCGGATTCCTTTGAAGACTATAGGGCCAAAGGAAATATCCTCCGATAACAAAGAGAAAGAAGCTATCTGAGAAACTTCTTTGTGTTCTGTGAAATCATCTCACAGAGTTACAGCTTTCCCTACAAGATGCCTTTCGCTAAGACAGTTCTCGTGGGATAGGCAAAGTGATATTTGGAAGCCTATAGAGGGCTATGGTGAAAAGGAAATATCCTCAGATGAAATCTTGAAAGAAGTTTTCTGAGAAACTGCTCTGTGATGTGTGACTTCCACTCACAGATACACATCTGTATTTCGTGGATCTCTTTGCTAGCCTTATTTCTGTGGAATGTGAGAACAGATATTTCGGATCCCTTTGAAGACTATAGGTCCAAAGGAAATATCCTCCGAAAACAAAGACACAGAAGCTTTCTGAGACAATTCTTTGTGTTCTGTGAAATCATCTCACAGAGTTGCAGCTTTCCCCTCCAGAAGACTTTCGCTAAGACAGTTCTTGTGGAATTGGCAAAGTGATATTTGGAAGCCCATAGAGGGCTATGGTCAAAAAGGAAATATCCTCAGATGAAATCTGGAAAGGAGCTTTCTGAGAAACTACTTAGTGTTCTGTTAATTCATCTCACATAGTTACATCTGTATTTCGTGGATCTCTTTGCTAGCCTTATTTCTGTGGAATCTGTGAACAGATATTTTGGATCCCTTTAAAGACTATAGGGCCAAACTAAATATCCTCAGACAACAAAGAGAAAGAAGCTTTCTGAGAAACTTCTTTGTGTTCTGTGAAATCATCTCACAGAGTTGCAGCTTTCCCCTCAAAAAGACTTTCGCTAAGAGAGTTCTTGTAGAATTGGCAAAGTGATATTTGGAAGCGCACAGAGGGCTATGGTGAAAAAGGAAATATCCTCAGATGAAATCTGGAAAGAAGTTTTCTTAGAAACTGCTTAGTGTTCTGTTAATTCATCTCACAGTGTTACATCTGTATTTCGTGGATCTCTTTGCTAGCCTTATTTCTGTGGAATCTGAGAACAGATATTTCGGAACCCTTTGAAGACTACAGGGACAAAGGAAATATCCTCCGATAACAAAGAGAAAGAAGCTTTCTGAGGAACGTGTTTGTGTTCTGTGAAATCAACTCACAGAGTTACAGCTTTCCCCTCAAGAAGCCTTTCAATAAGTCAGTTCTCGTGGAATTGGCAAAGTGATATTTGGAAGCGCATAGAGGGCTATGGTGAAAAAGGAAATATTCTGAGATTAAATCTGTAAAGAAGCTTTGTGATATACTGCTCTTTGATGTGTGACTTTCACTCACAGAGTTACATCTGTATTTCGTGGATCTCTTTGCTAGCCTTATTTCTGTGGAATCTGAGAACAGATATTTCGGATCCCTTTGAAGAGTATAGGGCCAAAAGAAATAACCTCCCAAAACAAAGAGAAAGAAGCTTTCTGAGAAACTTCTTTGTGTTCTGTGAAATCATCTCACAGAGTTACAGCTTTCCCCTCAAGAAGCCGATCGCTAAGCCTGTTCTTGTGGAATTGACAAAGTGATATTTGGAAGCCCCTGGAGGGCTATTGTAAAAAATAAAATATCCTCAGAGAAAAAGGGGAAAGAAGTTTTCTGAGAAACTGCTCTGTGATGTGAGACTTCCACTCACAGAGTTACATCTGCATTTCGTGGATCTCTTTGCTAGCCTTATTTCTGTGGAATCTGAGAGCAGATATTTCGGATCCCTTTGAAGACTATAGGGCCAAAGGAAATATCCTCCGATAACAAAGCAAAAGAAGCTTTCTCAGAAACTTCTTTGTGTTCTGTGAAATCATACCTCAGAGTTACAGCTTTCCCCTCAAGAAGTCCTTCGCTAAGACAGTTCTTGTAGAATTGGAAAAGTGATACTTGGAAGCCCATAGAGGGCTGTGGTGAAAAAGGAAACATCCTCAGATGAAATCCGGAAAGAATCTTTCTGAGAAACTGCTTGGTGTTCTGTTAATTCATCTCACAGAGTTACATCTGTATTTCGTGGATCTCTTTGCTAGCCTTATTTCTGTGGAATCTGAGAACAGATATTTCGCATCCCTTTGAAGACTAGAGGGCCAAAGGAAATATCTTCCGATAACAAAGAGAAAGAAGTTTTCTGAGAAACTTCTTTGTGTTCTGTGAAATCATCTCACAGAGGGACATCTTTCCCCTCAAGTAGCCTTTTCTCTAAGACAGTTCTTGTGGAATTTTCAAGGTGATATTTGGAAGCCCAGAGAGGGCTATGGTGAAAAAGGAAATATCCTCAGATGAAATCTGGAAAGAAACTTTCTGAGAAACTGCTTAGTGTTATGTGAATTCATCTCCCAGATTTACAGCTTTCTCCTCCAGAAGCAGCTCGCTTAGCGTGTTCTTGTGGAATTCGCAAAGTGATATTTGGAAGCTCCTGGAGGGCTATGGTGAAAAAGAAAATATCCTCAGAGAAAAATTGGAAAGAAGCTTTCGGTGAAACTGCTTTGTGATGTGTGACCTCCACTCACAGAGTTACATCTGTTTTTCATGGATGTCTTTGCTAGCCTTATTTCTGTGGAATCTGAGAACAGATATTTCGGATCCCTTTGAAGAGTATAAGGCCAAAGGAAATATCCTCCGAAAACAAAGAGAAAGAAGCTTCCTGAGAAACTTCTTTGTGTTCTGTGAAATCATCTCACAGAGTTACAGCTTTTTGCTCTAGAAGCTTTTCGCTAAGATAGTTCTTGTGGAATTCGCAAGGTGATATTTGGAAGCCCATAGAGGGCTATGGTGAAAAAGGAAATAGCCTCAGATGAAATCTGGAAAGAAGCTTTCCGAAAAACTGTTTAGTGTTCTGTTAATTCATCTCACAGAGTTACTGCTTTCCCCTCAAGAAGGCGCTCGCTAAGCCTGTTCTTGTGGAATTCGCAAAGTGATATTTGGAAGCCCATAGAGGGCTATGGTGAAAAAGAAATTATCCTCAAAGAAAAACTGGAAAGAAGCTTTCTGAGAACCTGCTTTGTGATGTGTGACTTCCACTCACAGAGTTACATCTGTATTTCGTGGACATCTTTGCTAGCCTTATTTCTGTGGAATCTGAGAACAGATATTTCGGATCCCTTTGAAGAGTTTAGGGCCAAAGGAAATATCCTCCGATAACAAGGAGAAAGAAGCTTTCTGAGAAACTTCTTTGTGTTCTGTGAAATCATCTCACAGAGTTACAACTTTCCCCTCAAGAAGCCTTTCGCCTAGAAAGTTCTTGTGGAATTTGCAAAGTGATATTTGTAAGCCCATAGAGGGCTATGTTGAAAAAGGAAATGTCCTCAGATGAAAACTGGAAATAAGCTTTCTGGGAAACTTCTTAGTGTTCTGTGAATTCATCTCACAGAGTTACAGCATTCCCCTCAAGAAGCCGCTCGCTAAGCCTGTTCTTGTGGAATTCGCAAAGTGATATTTGGAAGCCCCTAGAGGGCTACGGTGAAAAAGAAAATATCGTCAGAGAAAAACTGGAAAGAAGCTTTCTGAGAAACTGCTTTGTGATGTGTGACTTCCACTCACAGAGTTACATCTGTATTTCGTAGACCTCTTTGCTGGCCTTATTTCTGTGGAATCTGAGAACAGATATTTCTGATCCCTTTGAAGAGTATAGGGCCTAAGGAAATATCCTCCGAAAACAAAGAGAAAGAAGCTTTCTGAGAAACTTCTTTGTGTTCTGTGAAATCATCTCAGAGAGTTATAGCTTTCCCCTCAAGAAGCCTTTCGGTTAGACAGTTCTTGTGGAATTTGCAAAGTGATATTTGGAAACCAATACAGGGCTATGGGGAAAAAGGAAATATCCTCAGTTGAAATCTGGAAAGAAGCTTTCTGAGAAACTGCTTAGTGTTCTGTCAATTCATCTCACAGAGTTACAGCTTTCCCGTCAAGAAGCCGATCGCTAAGCCTGTTCTTGTGGAATTGGCAAAGTGATATTTGGAAGCCCCTGGAGGGCTATGGTAAAAAAGAAAATATCCTCAGAGAAAAACTGGAAAGAAGCTTTCTGAGAAACTGCTTTGTGATGTGTGACTTCCACTCACAGAGTTACATCTGTATTTAATGGATCTCTTTGCTACCGTTATTTCTGTGGAATCTGAGGACAGATATTTCGGATCCCTTTAAAGTCAAAAGGCCAAAGGAAATATCCTCCGATAACAAAGAGAAAGAAACGTTCTGACGAACTCATTTGTGTTCTGTGAAATCATCTCACAGTGTTACAGCTTTCCCCTCAAGAAGCCTTTCGCTAAGACAGTTCTGGTGGAATTTGCAAAGTGATATTTGGAAGCCCATAGAGGGCTCTAGTGAAAAAGGAAATATCCTCAGATGAAATCTGGAAAGAAGCTTTCCGAGAAACTGCTTAGTGTTCTGGTAATTCATCACAGAGAGTTTCAGCTTTCCCTTCAAGAAGCGGCTCGCTAAGCCTGTTCTTGTGGAATTCGCAAAGTGATATTTGGAAGCCCATAGAGGGCTACGGTGAAAAGGAAAATATCCTCAGAGAAAAACTGGAAAGAAGCTTTCTAAGAAACTGCTTTGTGATGTGTGATTTCCACTCACAGAGTTACATCTGTAGTTCGTGGATCTCTTTGCTAGACTTATTTCTGTGGAATCTGAGAACAGATATTTCGGATCCATTTGAAGAGTATAGGGCCAAAGGAAATATCCTCCGATAACAAGGAGAAAGAAGCTTTCTGAGAAACTTCTTTGTGTTCTGTGAAATCATCTCACATAGTTACAGCTTTCCCGTAAAGAAGACTTTCGCTAAGACAGTTCTTGTGTAATTTGCAAAGTGATATTGGAAGCCCTTAGAGGGCTATGGTGAAAAAAGAAATATCCTCAGATGAAATCTGGAAAGAAGCTTTCCGAGAAACTACTTAGTGTTCTGTTAATTCATCTCACAGAGTTACAGCTTTCCCCTCAAGAAGCCGCTCGCTAAGCCTGTTCTTGTGGAATTCGCAAAGTGATATTTGGGAGCCCCTAGAGGGCTACGGTGAAAAAGAAAATATCGTCTGAGAAAAACTGGAAAGAAGCTTTCTGTGAAACTGCTTTGTGATGTGTGAATTCCACTCACAGAGTTACATCTGTATTTTGTAGACCTCTTTGCTAGCCTTATTTCTGTGGAATCTGAGAACAGATATTTCGGATCCCTTGGAAGACTATAGTCCCAAAGGATATATTCTCCGAAAATATGGAGAAAGAAGCTTTCTGAGAAACTTCTTTGTGTTCTGTGAAATCATCTCATAGAGTTACAGCTTGCCGCTCTAGAATCCTTTCGCTAAGACAGTTCTTGTGGAATTTTCAAGGTGATATTTGGAAGCCCATAGAGGGCTATGGTGAAAAAGGAAATATCCTCAGATGAAATCTGGAAAGAAACTTTCTGAGAAACTGCTTAGTGTTATGTGAATTCATCTCACAGACTTACAGCTTTCTCCTCAAGAAGCGGCTCGCTAAGCGTGTTCTTGTGGAATTCGCAAAGTGATATTTGGAAGCCCCTGGAGGGCTATGTTGAAAAAGAAAATATCCTCAGAGAAAAACTGGAAAGAAGCTTTCTGAGAAACTGCTTCGTGATATTTGACTTCCACTCATAGAGTTACATCTGTATTTCGTGGATCTCTTTGCTGGCCTTATTTCTGTGGAATCTGAGAACAGATATTTCGGATCCCTTTGAAGAGTATAGGGCCAAAGGAAATAACCTACGAATACAAAGAAAAAGAAGCTTTCTGAGAAACTTCTTTGTGTTCTGTGAAATCATATCACAGAGTTACAGCTTTCCCCTCAAGAAGCCTTTCGGTAAGACAGTTCTTGTGGAATTTGCAAAGTGATATTTGGAAACAAATACAGGGCTATGGGGAAAAAGGAAATATCCTCAGATGAAATCTGGAAAGAAGCTTTCTGAGAAACTGCTTAGTGTTCTGTCAATTCATCTCACAGAGTTACAGCTTTCCCCTCAAGAAGCCGATCGCTAAGCCTGTTCTTGTGGAATTGACAAAGTGATATTTGGAAGCCCCTGAAGGGCTATGGTAAAAAAGAAAATATCCTCAGCGAAAAAGTGGAAAGAAATTTTCTGAGAAACTGCTCTGTGATGTGAGACTTCCACTCACAGAGTTACATCTGCATTTCGTGGATCTCTTTGCTATCCTTATTTCTGTGGAATCTGAGCAGATATTTCGGATCCCTTTGAAGACTATAGTGCCAAAGGAAATATCCTCCGATAACAAAGCAAAAGAAGCTTTCTCAGAAACTTCTTTGTGTTCTGTGAAATCATCTCTCAGAGTTACAGCTTTCCCCTCAAGAAGTCTTTCGCTAAGACAGTTCTTGTAGAATTGGAAAAGTGATATTTGGAAGCCCATAGAGGGCTGTGGTGAAATAGGAAATATCCTCAGATGAAATCCGGAAAGAATCTTTCTGAGAAGCTGCTTAGTGTTCTGTTAATTCATCTCACAGAGTTACATCTGTATTTCGTGGATCTCTTTGCTAGCCTTATTTCTGTGGAATCTGTGAACAGATATTTCGCATCCCTTTGAAGACTATAGGGCCAAAGGAAATATCTTCCGATAACAAAGAGAAAGAAGTTTTCTGAGAAACTTCTTTGTGTTCTGTGAAATCATCTCACAGAGGGACATCTTTCCCCTCAAGTAGCCTTTTCTCTAAGACAGTTCTTGTGGAATTTTCAAGGTGATATTTGGAAGCCCAGAGAGGGCTATGGTGAAAAAGGAAATATCCTCAGATGAAATCTGGAAAGAAACTTTCTGAGAAACTGCTTGGTGTTATGTGAATTCATCTCCCAGATTTACAGCTTTCTCCTCCAGAAGCAGCTCGCTTAGCGTGTTCTTGTGGAATTCACAAAGTGATATTTGGAAACCTCTGGAGGGCTATGGTGAAAAAGAAAACATCCTCAGAGAAAAACTGGAAAGAAGCTTTCTGAGAAACTGCTTTGTGATATGTGACTTCCACTAACAGAGTTACATCTGTATTTCGTGTATCTCTTTGCTGGCCTTATTTCTGTGGAATCTGAGAACAGATATTTCGGATCCCTTTGAAGAGCATAGGGCCAAAGGAAATATCCTCCTAAAACAAAGAGAAAGAAGCTTTCTGAGAAACTTCTTTGTGTTCTGTGAAATCATCTCACAGGGTTACAGCTTTCCGCTCAATAAGCCTTTCGCTAAGACAGTTCTTGAGGAATTCGCAAAGTGATATTTGGAAGCCCTTAGAGGGCTATGGTGAAAAAGGAAATATCCTCAGATGAAATCTGGAAAGAAGCTTTCTGGGAAACTGCTTAATGTTCTGTCAATTCATCTCACAGAGTTACAGCTTTCCCCTCAAGAAGCCGATCGCTAAGCCTGTTGTTGTGGAATTGACAAAGTGATATTTGGAAGCCCCTGGAGGGCTATGGTAAAAAAGAAAATATCCTCAGAGAAAAAGGGGAAAGAAGTTTTCTGAGAAACTGCTCTGTGATGTGAGACTTCCACTCACAGAGTTACATCTGCATTTCGTGGATCTCTTTGCTAGCCTTATTTCTGTGGAATCTGAGAGCAGATATTTCGGATCCCTTTGAAGACTATAGGGCTAAAGGAAATATCCTCTGATAACAAAGAGAAAGAAGATTTCTGAGAAATTTCTTTGTGTTCTGTGAAATCATCTCACAGAGTTACAGCTTTCCCCTCAAGAAGCCGCTCGCTAAGTCTGTTCTTGTGGAATTCGCAAGGTGATATTTGGAAGCCGCTAGTGGGCTATGGTGAAAAAGTAAATATCCTCAGAGAAAAACTGGAAAGAAACTTTCTGAGAAACTGCTTTGTGATGTGTGACTTCCACTCATAGAGTTACATCTGTATTTCGTGGATCTCTTTACTAGCCTTATTTCTGTGGAATCTGAGAACAGATATTTCGGATCCCTTTGAAGAATATAGGGCCAAAGGAAATTTCCTCTAATAACAAAGAGAAAGAAGCTTTCTGAGAAACTTCTTTCTGTTCTGTGAAATCACCTCACAGAGTTACAGCTTTCCCCTCAAGAAGACTTTCGTTAAGACAGTTCTTGTGGAATTGGCAAAGTGATATTTGTAGCCCTTAGAGGGCTATGGTGAAAAAGGAAATATCCTCAGATGAAATCTGGAAAGAAGCTTTTCGAGAAACTGCTTAGTGTTCTTTTAATTCATCTCACATAGTTACACCTTTCCCCTCAAGTCGCTGCTCGCTAAGCCTGTTCTTGTGGAATTCGCAAAGTGATATTTGGAAGCCCCTAGCGGGATATGGTGAAAAAGAAAATATTCTCAGAGAAAAACTGAAAAGAAGCTTTCTGAGAAACTGCTTTGTGATGTGTGACTTCCACTCAGAGAGTTACATCTGTATTTCGTGGATCTCTTTGCTGGCCTTCTTTTTGTAGAATGTCAGAACAGATATTTCGGATCCCTCAGAAGAGTGTAGGACCAAAGGAAATGTCCTCCGATAAGAAATAGAAAGAAGCTTTCTGAGAAACTTCTTTGTGTTCTGTGAAATCATCTCACAGAGTTACAGCTTTCCCCTCAAGAATCCTTTCGCTAAGACAGTTCCTGTGGAATTTTTACAGTGATATTTGGAAGCCCATAGAGGCCTATGGTGAAAAGGAAATATCCTCAGATGAAATCTGGAAAGAAGCTTTCTGAGACCATATTAGGGTTCTGTTAATTCATCTCACAGAGATACAGCTTTCCCCTCAAGAAGCCGCTCGCTAAGGCTGTTCTTCTGGAATTCGCAAAGTGATATTTGGAAGCCCCTGGACGGCTATGGTGAAAAAGAAAATGTACTCAGTGAAACACTGGTAAGAAGCTTTCAGAGAAACTGCTTTGTGATGGGTGACTTCCACTCACAGAGTTACATCTGTATTTCGTGGATCTCCTTGCTAGCCTTATATCTGTGGAATCTGAAGACAGATATTTCGGATCCCTTTGAAGTCTATATGGCCTAAGGAAATATCCTCCGATAAAAAAGAGAAAGAAGCTGTCTGAGAAACTTCTTTGTGTTCTGTGAAATCATCTCACCGATTACAGTTTTCCTTCAAGAAGACTTTCGCTAACACAGTTCTTGTGGAATTTGCACAGTGATATTTGGAAGCCCATAGAAGGCTATGGTGAAAAAGGAAATATCCTCAGATGAAATCTGGAAAGAAGCTTTCTGAGACAATGTTAGGGTTCTGTTAATTCATCTCACAGAGTTACAGCTATCCCCTGAGGAAGCCGCTCGCTAAGCCTGATCTTGTGGAATTCGCAAAGTGATATTTAGAAGCCCCTGCAGGGCTATGGTGAAAAAGAAAATATACTGAGAGAAACACTGGAAAGAAGCTTTCTGAGAAACTGATTTGTGATGTGTGACTTCCACTCACAGAGTTACATCTGTATTTTGTGGATCTCCTTGCTAGCCTTATTTCTGTGGAATCTGAGGACACATATTTCGGATCTCTTTGAAGACTATAGGGCCAAAGGAAATATCCTCCGATAACAAAGAGAAACAAGCTTTCTTAGAAATTTCTTTGTGTTCTGTGAAATCATCTCACAGACTTACAGTTTTCCCTCAAGAAGACTTTCGCTAAGATAGTTCTTGTGGAATTGGCAAAGTGATATTTGGAAGCCCATAGAGGGCTATGGTGAAAAAGGAAATATCCTCAGATGAAATCTGGAATGAAGCTTTCTGAGACCCTGTTAGGGTTCTGTTAATTCATTTCACAGAGTTACAGCTTTCCCCTGAAGAAGCCGCTCGTTAAGCCTGCTCTTTTGGAATTCGCAAAGTGATATTTGGAAACCCCTGGAAGGCTATGGTGAAAAAGAAAATATTATGAGAGAAACACTGGAAAGAAGCTTTCTTAGAAAATGATTTGTGATGTGTGACTTCCACTCACAGAGTTACATCTCTATTTCGCGGATCTCCTTGCTAGCCTTATTTCGTTGGAATCTGAGGACAGATATTTCGGATCCCTTTGAAGGCTATAGGGCCAAATGATATATCCTCCGATAAAAAAGAGAAAGAAGATTTCTGAGAAACTTCTTTGTGTTCTGTGAAATCATCTCACAGACTTACAGTTTTCCCTCAAGGAGACTTTCGCTAAGACAGTTCTTGTGGAATTTGCACAGTGATATTTGGAAGCCCATAGAGGGCTACGGTGCAAAAGGAAATATCCTCAGGTGAAAACTGGAAAGAAGCTTTCTGAGAAACTGCCAAGTGTTCTGTTAATTCATCTCACAGGGTTACAGCTTTCCCCTGAAGAAGCCGCTCGCTAACCCTGTTCTTGTGGAATTCGCAAAGTGATATTTGGAAACCCCTAGAGGGCTATGGTGAAAATGAAAATATCCCCAGAGAAAGACTGGAAAGAAGATTTCTGAGAAATATCTTTGAGGTGTGTGACTTCCACTCACAGAGTTACATCTGTATTTCGTGGATCTCCTTGCTAGCCTTATATCTGTGGAATCTGAGGATAGATATTTCGGATCCCTTTGAAGTCTATAGGGCCAAAGGAAATATCCTCCGATAACAAAGAGAAAGAAACGTTCTGAAAAACTTCTTTGTGTTCTGTGAAATCATCTCACAGAGTTACAGCTTTCCCCTCAAGAAGCGTTTCGCTAATACAGTTCTTGTGGTGTTTGTAAAGTGATATTTGGAAGCCCCTAGAGGGCTCTGGTGAAAAAGGAAATATCCTCAGATGAAATCTGGAAGGAAGCTTTTTGAGAAACTGCTTAGTGTTCTGTGAATTCATCTCACAGATTTACAGCTTTCCCCTCATGAAGCCGTTCCCTAAGCCTGTTCCTGTAGAATTTGCAAAGTGATATTTGGAAGCCAATAGAGGGCTATGTTGAAAATGAAAATATCCTCAGAGAAAAACTGAAAAGAAACTTTCTGAGAAACTGCTTTGTGATGTGTGACTTGCACTCAAAGAGTTGCTGCTGTATTTCGTGGATCTGTTTCGTAGCCGTGTTTCTATTTAATCTGAGAACTGTTATTTCGAATCCCTTTGAAGACTATAGGGCCAAAGGATATCTCCTAGGATAACAAAGAGAAAGAAGCTTTCTGAAAAATTTCTTTGTTTTCTGTGAAATCATCTCACAGAGTAACAGCTTTCCCCTCAAGAAGTCTTTCGCTAAGACTGTTGTTTTAGAATGTGCAAAGTGATATTTGGAAGCCCATGGAGGGCTATGTTGAAAACGTAAATATACTCAGATGAAAACTTGAAAGAAGCTTTCTGAGAAACTGCTTAGTTTTCTGTTAATTCATCTCACAGACTTACAGCTTTCCTCTCAAGAACCCGTTCGCTAAGCCTGTTCTTGTGCAATTTGGAAAGTGATATTGGGAAGCCCACAGCGGGCTACGGTGAAAAAGAAAATATCCTCAGAGAAAAACTGGAAAGAAGCTTTCTGAGAAACTGCTTTGTGATGTGTGACTTTCATTCACAGAGTTACAGTTGTATTTCGTGGATCTGTTTCCTAGCCTTATTTCTGTGGAATCTGAGAACTGATATTTTGGATCCCTGTGAAGACTATAGGGCCAAAGGAAATATACTCCGATAACAAAGAGAAAGAAGCTTTCTGAGAAACTTCTTTGTGTTCTGTGAAATCATCTCACAGAGTTATAGCTTTCCCCTCAAGAAGCCTTTCGCTAAGACAGTTCTTGTGGAATTGGCAAAGTGATATTTGGAAGCCCATGGAGGGCTATGGTGAATAAGGAAATATCCTCAGATGAAAACTGGAAAGAAGCTTTCTGAGACACTGCTGAGTGTTCTGTGAATTCATCTCACAGAGTTACAGCTTTCCCCTTAAGAAACCGTTCGCTAAGCCTGTACTTGTGGAATTTGCAAAGTGATTTTTGGAAGTCCATAGAGGGCTATGGTGAAAAAGAAAATATCCTCCGAGAAAAACTGGAAAGAAGCTTTCTGAGAAACTGATTTGTGATGTGGGACTTCCACTCACAGCGTTACAGCTGTATTTCGTGGATCTGTTTGCTAGGCTTATTTCTGTTTAATCTGAGAACTGATATTTCGGATGCCTTTGAAGACTATAGGGCCAAAGGAAATATACTCCGATTACAAAGAGAAGGAAGCTTATTGAGAAACTTCTTTGTGTTCTGCGAAATCACCTCACAGAGTTACAGCTTTTCCCTCAGGAAGTCTTTCGCTAAGACAGTTCTTGTGAAATTTGCAAAGTGATATTTGGAAGCCCATGGAGGGCTATGGTGAAAAAGGAAATATCCTCAGATGAAAACTGGAAAGAAGTTTTCTGAGACACTGCTTAGTGTTCTGTTAATTCATCTCACAGAGATACAGCTTTCCCCTCATGAAGTCATTCCCTAAGCCTGTTCCTGTAGAATTTGCAAAGTCATATTTGGAAGCCCATAGAGGGCTAGGTTGAAAATGAAAATATCCTCAGAGAAAAACTGGAAAGAAGCTTTCTGAGAAACTGCTTTGTGATGTGTGACTTCCCCTCACTGAGTTACAGCTGTATTTTGTCAATCTGTTTGCGAGCCTTATTTCTGTGGAATCTGAGAACTGATATTTCGGATCCCTATGAGAACTATAGGGCCAAAGGAATATCCTCCGATAACAAAGAGAAAGAAGCTTTCTGAGAAACTTCTTTGTGTTTTGTGAAATCATATCACAGAGTTACAGCTTTCCCCTAGGGAATCCTTTAGCTGAGACTGTTCTTGTGGAATTTGCAAAGTGATATTTGGAAGCCCACGGAGGGCTATGCTGAAAATGAAAATATCCTCAGATGAAAACGGGAAAGAAGCTTTCTGAGAAACTGCTTAGTGTTCTGTTAATTCATCTCACAGAGTTACAGCTTTCCCCTCAAGAATCCGTTCGCTAAGCCTGTTCTTGTGGAATTTGCAAAATGATATTTGGAAGCCCACAGAGGGCTACAGTGAAACAGAAAATATCCTCAGTGAAAAACTGGGAAGAAGCTTTATGAGAAACTGCTTTGTGATGTGTGACCTCCCCTCACAGAGTTACAGTTGCATTTATGGATCTGTTTGCTAGCCTTAATTCTGTGGAATCTGAGAACTGATATTTCGGATCCCTGTGAAGACTACAGGGCCAAAGGAAATATCCTCCGATACCAAAGAGAAAGAAGCTTTCTGAGAAACTTCCTTGTGTTCTGTGAAATCATCTCACAGAGTTACAGCTTTCCCCTCAAGAAGCCTTTCGCTAAGACAGTTCTTGTGGAATTTGCAAAGTGATATTTGGAAGCCCCTGGAGGGCTATGGTGAAAAAGGAAATATCCTCAGATTAAAACTGGAAAGAAGCTTTTGGAGAAACTGCTTAGTGTTCTGATAATTCGTCTCACAGAATTACAGGTTTCCCCTCAAGAAGCCGTTCGCTAAGCCTGTTCTTGTGAAATTTGCAAAGTGATATTTGGAAGCCCATAGAGGGCTATGGTGAAAAAGAAAATAACCTCAGAGAAAAACTGGAAAGAAGCTTTGTGAGAAACTGCTTCGTGATGTGTCACTTCCACTCACAGAGTTACAGCTATGTTTCGTGGACCTGTTTGCTAGCCTTACTTCTGTGGAATCTGAGAACTGATATTTCGGATCCCTGTGAGAACTATAGGGCCAAAGAAATATCCTCCGAAAACAAAGAGAAAGAAGCTTTCTGAGAAACTTCTTTGTGTTCTGTGAAATCATCTCACAGAGTTACAGCTTTCCCCTCGAGAAGCCTTTAGCTGAGACTGTTCTTGTGGTATTTGCAAAGTGATATTTTGAAACCCATGGAGGGCTATGGTGAAAACGGAAATATCCTCAGATGAAAAGTGGAAAAAGCTTTCTGAGAAACTGCTTAGTGTTCTATTAATTCATCTCAGAGTGTTATAGCCTTCCCCTCAAGAAGCCGTTCGCTAAGCCTATTCTTGTGGAATTTTCAAAGTGATATTTTGAAGCCCCTAGAGGGCTATGGCGAAAAAGAAAATATCCTCAGAGAAAAACAGGAAAGAAGCTTTCTGAGAAACTGCTTTGTGATGTGTGACTTCCACTAACTGAATTACAGCTGTATTTCGTGGATCTGTTTGCTAGCCGTATTTCTGTTTAATCGGAGAACTGATATTTCGGATCCCTTTGAAGACTATAGGGCCAAAGGAAATTTCCTCCAATAACAAAGACAAAGAAGCTTTCTGAGAAACTTCTTTGTGTTCTGTAAAATCATCTCACAGAGTTACAGCTTTCCCCTCAAGAAGCCTTTCGCTAAGACTGTTCTTATGGAATATGCAAAGTGATATTTGGAAGCCCACGGAGGGCTATGTTGAAAAAGGAAATATCCTCGGATGAAAACTGGAAAGAAGCTTTCTGAGAAACTGCTTAGTGTTCTGTTAATTCATCTCACAGATTTACAGCTTTCTCCTCAATTACCCGTTCGCTACACCTGTTCTTGTAGAATTTGCAAAGTGATATTGGGAAGCTCACAGAGGGCTACGGTGAAAAAGAAAATATCCTCTGAGAAAAACTGGAAAGAAGCATTATGAGAAACTACTTTGTGATGCGTGACTTTCATTCACTGAGTTACAGTTGTACTTCGTGGATCTGTTTCCTAGCCTTATTTCTGTGGAATCTGAGCACAGATATTTCGGATCCCTGTGAAGACTACAGGGCCAAAGGAAATATCCTCCGATAACAAAGAGAAAGAAGCTTTCTGAGAAACTTCTTTGTGTTCTCTGAAATCATCTCACAGAGTTACAACTTTCCCTCTAGAAGCCTTTCGCTAAGACAGTTCTTGTGGAATTTGGAAAGTGATATTTGGAAGCCCATGGAGGGCTACGGTGAAAAAGGAAATATCCTCAGATGAAAACTGAAAGAAGATTTCTGAGAAACTTCTTAGTGTTCTGTTAATTCATCTCAGAAAGTTACAGTCTTCCCCTCAAGATGCCGTTCACTTAGCCTGTTTTTGTGGAATTTTCAAAGTGATATTTGGAAGCCCCTAGAGGGCTATGGCGAAAAAGAAAATATCCTGAGAGAAAACCTGGAAAGAAGCTTTCTGAGAAACTGCTTTGTGATATGTGACTTCCACTCACAGAGTTACAGTTGTATTATGTGGATCTGCTTGCTAGCCTTATTTCTGTGGATTCTGAGAACTGATATTTCGGATCCCTTTGAACTAAAGGCCCAAGGAAATATCCTCTGATAATAAAGAGAAAGAAGCTTTTTGAGAAACTTTTTTGTGCTCTGCGATATCATCACACAGAGTTTCAGCTTTCCCCTCAAGAAGCCTTTCGCTAAGACGGTTCTTGTGAAATTTGCAAAGTGATATTTGTAAGCCCATGGAGGGCTATGGTGAAAAAGGAAACATCCTCACATGAAAACTGAAAAGAAGCTTTCTGAGAAACTGTTTAGTGTTCTGTTAATTCATCTCACAGACTTACAGCTTTCCCCTCAATAAACCGTACGCCAAGCCCGTTCTTGTGGAATTTGTAAAGTGATATTTGGAAGCCCATAGAGGGCTTTGGTGGAAAAGAACCTATCCTCATAAAAACTGGAAAGAAGCTTTCTGAGAAACTGCTTTGTGATGTGTGACTTCCACTCACAAAGTTACAGCTGTATTTCATCAATCTGTTGGCTAGCCTTATTTCTGTGGAATCTGAGAACTGATATTTCGGATCCCTTGAGGACTATAGGGCCAAAGAAATATCCTCCGATAACAAAGAGAAAGAAGCTTTCTGAGAAACTTGTTTGTGTTCTGCAAAATCATCTCACAGAGTAACAGCTTTCCCCTCAATAAGCCTTTCGCTAAGACTGTTCTTGTGGAATTTGCAAAGTGATATTTGGAAGCCGTTGGAGTGCTATTGTGTAAAGGAAAATATCCTCAGAGAAAAACTGAAAAGAAGCTTTCTGAGAAAATGCTTTGTGTTCTGCGAATACATCCCACAGAGTTACACCTTTCTCCTCCTGAAGCCGTTCGCTAAGACTGTTATTGTGGAATTTGCAAAGGTACATTTGGAAGCCCATAGACGTCTAGGGTGAAAAAGAAAATATCCTCTGATGAAAATTGGAAAGATGCTTTCTGAGAAACTGCTTTGTGATGTGTGACATCCACTCACTGAGTTACAGCTGTATGTCGTGGTGCTGTTTGCTAGCCTTATTTCTGTGGATCTGAGAACTGATATTTCGGATCCCTTGGAAGACTATAGGGCCAAAGGAAATATCCTCCAATCAAAATGAGAAGGAAGCTTTCTGAGAAATTTTTTTGTGGTCTGTGAATTCTTCTCAACAGAGTTACAGGTTTCCCCTCAAGAAGCCTTTCTCTAAGACTGTTCTTGTGGAATTTGCAAAGTGATATTTAGAAGCCCATGGAGGGCTATGGTGAAAAGGGAAATATCCTCAGATAAACACTGGAAAGAAGCTTTCTGAGAAACTGCTTTGTTTTCTGTGTATCCATCTCACAGATTTACAGCTTTCCTCTCCAGAAGCCATTTGCTAAGAGTGTTCTTGTGGAACTTGCAAAGGGATACTTGGAAGCCCACAGAGCCCTAAGGTGAAAATGAAAATATCCTCAGAAGAAAAATCGAAGGAACCTTTCTGAGAAACTGATTTGTAATGTGTGACTTCCAGTCACTGAGTTACAGCTCTATATCATGGAGCTGTTTGCTAGCCTTATTTCTGTGGAATCTGAGTCCTGATAATTCGGATACCTTTGAAGACTCTAGGGCCAAAGGAAATATCCTCCGATGAAAATTAGAAAGAAGCTTTCTGAGAAACTGCTTTGTGTTCTGTGAATTCATCTCACAGAGTTACAGTTTTCCCTAAAGAAGCCTTTCGCTAAGACTGTTCTTGTGGAATTTGCAAAGTGATATTTGGAAGCCCATGGAGGGCTACGGTGAAAAGGAAAATATCCTCAGATAAAAACTGAAAATAATCTTTCTCAGAAACTGCTTTGTGTTCTGTGAATTCAACTCACGGAGTTACAGCTTTCCCCCCCAAGAAGCCGTTAGCTAAGACTGATCTTGTGGAATTTTCAAAGGGCTATTTGGAAGCTGATAGATGCCTATGTTGAAAAAGAAAATATCCTCAGATGAAAACTGGAAAGAAGCTTTCTGGGAAACTGCATTGTGATGTGTGACTTCCACTCAGTGAGTTACAGCTGTATTTCCTGGAGCGGGTTGCAAGCGTTTTTCTGTGGAATCTGAGACCTAATATTTCCGATACCTTTGAAGACTCTAGGGCCAAAGGAAATATCCTCCGATCAAAATGAGAAGGAAACTTTCGGAGAAACTTCTTTGTGATCTGTGAATTCATCTCACGTTGTTACAGCATTCCCCTCAAGAAGCCTTTCACTAAGACTTTTTTTGTGGAATTTGCAAAGTGATATTTGGGAGACCATGGAGGGCTATGGTGAAAAGGGAAATATCCACAGATTAAATCTGGAAAGAAGACTTCTGAGATACTGCTTTGTGTTCCGTGAATTCATCTGACAGAGTTAAAGCGTACCCCTCCAGAAGCCGTTCGCTAAGACTGTTTTTGTGGAATTTGCAAAGGGATATTTGGAAGCCCATAGAGGACTAGGTTGAAAAAGAAAATATCTTCTGATGAAAACTGGAAAGAAGCTTTTTGAGAAACTGCTTTGTGATGTGTGAATTCCACTCACTGAGTTACAGCTGTATTTCATGTAGCTGTTTGCTAGCCTTATTTCTGTGGAATCTGAGAACTGATATTTCAGATCCCTTGAAAGACAATAGGGCCAAAGCAAATATCCTCCGACCAAAATGAGAAAGAAGCTTTCTGAGAAACTTCTTAGTGATCTGTGAATTCACCTCACGGAGTTACAGCTTTCCCTTCAAGAAGCCTTTCGCTAAGACTGTTCTTGTGGAATTTGCAAGTGATATTTGGAAGCCCATAGAGGACTATGGTGAATGAGGAAATATCCTCAGATGAAAATTGGAAAGAAGATTTCTGAGAAACTGCTTTGTATTCTGTGAAGTCACCTCACAAAGTTACTGCTTTCCCCTCCAGAAGCCGTTCGCTAAGACTGTTCTTGTGGAATTTGTAAAGGGATATTTGGAAGCTCTTAGAGGCCTATTGTGAAAAAGAAAATATCCTCAGATGAAAAGTGGAAAGAAGCTTTCTCAGAAACTGCTTTGTGATGTGTGACTTCCACTCACTAAGTTACAGCTGTATTTCGTGGAGCTGTTTGCTAGCCTTGTTTCCGTGGAATCTTAAAAACGGATATTTCGGATCCCTTGGAAGATTATAGGGCCAAAGGAAATATCCTCCGATCAAAATGAGAAAGAAGCTTTCTGAGAAACCTCTTTGTGACCTGTGAATTCATCTCACAGAGTTACAGATTTCCCCTCAAGAAGCCTTTCGCTAAGACTGTTCTTGTGGAATTTGCAAAGGGATATTTAAAAGCCCATAGAGGCATATGGTGAAAAGGGAGATATCCTCAGATAATAACTAGAAAGAAGCTTTCTGAGAAACTGCTTTTTGTTCTGTGAATTCATCTCACAGAGTTACAGCTTTCCCCTCCAGAAGACGTTCGCTAACACTGTTCTTGTGGAATTTTCAAAGGGATAATTGGAAGCCCTTAGAGGCCTACAGTGAAAGAGAAAATATCCTCAGATGAAAACTGGAAAAAAGCTTTCTGAGAAACTGCTTTGTGATGTGTGACTTCCACTCACTGTGTAACAACTGTATTTCGTGGAGCTCTTTGCTAGCCTTTTTTTCTGTGGAATTTTAGCACTGCTATTTTTTATCCCTTTGAAGACTATAGGGCCAAAGGAAATATCCTCCGATCAAAATGAGAAAGAAGCTTTCTGAGAAAGGATTTTGTGATCTGTGAATTCATCTCACAGAGTTACAGCTTTCACCTCAAGTAGCTTTTCACTAAGACTGTTCTTGTGGAATTCGCAAAGTGATATTTGGAAGCCCATAGAGGCCTATGGTGAAAAAGAAAATATCCTCATAGGAAAACTGGAAAGAAGCTTTCTGAGAAACTGCTTTGTGATGTTTGACTTCCACTAACTGAGTTACAGCTGTATATCATGGAGCTGTTTTCTAGTCTTATTTCTGTGGAATCTGAGAACTGATATTTCGGATCCCTTGGAAGACTATAAAACCAAAGGAAATATCCTGCGATCAAAAGGAGAAAGAAGCTTTCTGAGAGACTTCTTAGTGATCTGTGAATTCATCTCACAGTGTTACTGCTTTCCCTCAAGCAGCTTTTCACTAAGACTGTTCTTGTGGAATTTAAAAAGTGATATTTGGAAACCCATGGATGCTATGTTGAAAACTAAATATCCTCAGATGAAAACTCGAAAGAAGATTTCTGAGAAACTGCTTTGTGTTCTGTGAATTCAACTCACAGAGTTACAGCTTTCCCCTAAAGAAGCCGTTCGCTAACACTGCTCTTGTGGAATTTGCAAAGGGATATTTGGAAGCCCGAGGAGGCCTATGGTGGAAAAGAAAATATCCTCAGATGAAAACTGGAAGGAAGCTTTCTTAGAAACTGCTTTGTGATGTTGACATCCACTCACAGAGTTACAGCTGTAGTTCGTGAAGCTGTTTGCTAGACTTATTTCTGTTTAATCTGAGAACTGATATTTCGGATCCCTTTGAAGATGACAGGGACAAAAGAAATATCCTCCGATCAAAATGAGAAAGAAGCTTTCTGAGAAACTTCCTCGTGATCTGTGAATTCATCTCACATTGTTACAGCTTTCCCCTCAAAAAGCCTTTCGCTAAGACTGTTCTGGAATTTACAAAGTGATATTTGGAAGCCCATGGATGGCTATGTTGAAAGGGAAATATCCTCAGGTCAAAACTGGAAAGAAGCTTTCTGAGAAACTGCTTTGTGTTCTGTGAATTCACCTCACAGAGTTACTGCTGTCTCCTTAAGAAGCCGTTCGCTAAGACTGTTCTTGTGGAATAGCAAAGGGATATTTGGAAGACCACGGAGGGCTATGTTGAAAATGGAAATATCCTCGGATGAAAACGGGAAAGAAGCTTTCTGAGAAACTGCTTAGTGATGTTTGACTTCCACTCACTGTGTTACAGCTGTATTTTGTGGAGCTGTTTGTTAGCCTTATTTCTGTGGAATCTGAGAACTGACATTCCGGATCCCTTTGAAGACTATAGGGCCAAAGGAAATGTCCTCAGATCAAAATGATAAAGAAGCTTTCTAAGAAACATCTTTGTGATCTTGAATTCATCTAACAGAGGTACAGCTTTCCTCTCAAGAAGCCTTTTGCTAAGACTGTCCTTGTGGAATTTGCAAAGTGATATTTGGAACCCATGGAGTGCTATGGTGAAAAGGGAAATATCCTCAGATCAAAACTGGAAAGAAGCTTTCTGAGAAAATGCTTTTTGTTCTGTGAATTCATCTCATAGAGTTACAGCTTTCCACTCCAGAAGCCGTTCGCTAACACTGTTCTTGTGGAATTTGCAAAGGGATATTTCAAAGCCCATAGAGGCCTATGGTGAAATTGAAAATATCCTCAGATGAAAACTGGAAAGAAGGTTTCTGAGAAACTGCTTTGTGATGTGTCACTTCCACTCACTGAGTTACAGCTGTATTTCGTGGAGTTGTTTGCTAGCCTTATTTCTGTGGAATCTGAGAACTCATATTTCGAATCCCTCTGAAGACTATGTGGTGAAAGGAAACATCTTCTGATCAAAATGAGAAAGAAGCTTTCTGGAAACTTCTTTGTGATCTCTGAATTAATCTCACAGAGTTACAGCTTTCCACTCCAGAAGTCGTTGGCTAAGACTGGTCTTGTGGAATTTGTAAATGGATATTTGGAAGGCCCTAGAGGCCTATGGTGAAAAAGAAAATATCCTCATAGGAAAATCTTAAAGAAGCTTTCTGAGAAAATACTTTTTGATGTGTGACTTCCACTCACGGAATTACAGCTGTATTTCCTGGAGCGGGTTGCTAGCCTTATTTCTGTGGAATCTGAGAACTGTTATTTCGGATCCCTTTAAAGACTATAGGGCCAAAGGAATTATCCTCCGATCACAACGAGAAAGAAGCTTGCAGAGAAACTTCTTTGTGATCTGTGAATTCATCTCACAGAGTTACAGCTTTCACCTCAAGAAGCCTTTCGCTAAGACTGTTCTTGTGGAATTTGCAGAGTGATATTTGGAAGCCCATTCAGGACTATGGTGAAAGGGCAAATATCCTCAGATGAAAACTGGAAAGAAGCTTTCTGAGAAACTGCTTTGTGTTCTGTGAATTCAACTCACAGAGTTACTGCTTTCCCATCCAGAAGCCGTTCGCTACGACAGTTCTCTTGGAATTTGCAAAGGGATATTTGGAAGCCCATAGAGGAATATGGTGAAAAACAAAATATCCTCAGATGAAAACGGGAAAAAAGCTTTCTGGGAAACTGCTTTGTGATGTGTGACTTCCACTCACAGAGTTACAGCTGTATTTTATGGAGCTGTTTGCTAGCCTTATTTCTGTGTAATCTGAGAACTGATTTCGGATACCTTTGAGAGTATATGGACAAAAGAAATATCCTCTGATCAGAATGAGAATGAAGCTATCTGAGAAACTTCGTCGTGATTTTGAATTCATCTAACAGAGTTACAGCTTTCCCCTCAAGAAGCCTTTCGCTAACACTGTTCTTGTGGAATTTGCAAAGTGATATTTGGAAGCCCATGAAGAGCTATGGTGAAAAGGGAAATATCCTCAGATCAAAACTGGAAAGAAGCTTTCTGAGAAACTGCTGTGTGTTCTGTGAATTCATCTCACAGAGTTACAGCTTTCCCCTCCAGAAGCCGTTCGCTAAGACTGTTCTTGTGGAATTTGCAAAGGGATATTTGAAAGGCCATAGAGGCCTAGGGTGAAAAAGAAAATATCCTGAGATGAAAACTGGAAAGAAGCTTTCTGAGAAACTGCTTTGTGAAGTGTGACTTCCACTCACTGAGTTACAGCTGTATTTCGTGGAGCTGTTACCTAACCTTATTTCTGTGGAATCTGAGAGCTCACATTTCGAATCCCTGTGAAGACTATAGGGCCAAAGGAAATATACTCCGATCAAAAGGAGAAAGAAGCTTTCTGAGAGACTTCTTTGTGATCTGTGAAATCGTCTCAGAGAGTTACAGCTTTCCCTTCAAGCACCTTTTCACTAAGACTCTTCTTATGGAATTTGCAAAGTGATATTTGGAAGCCCATGGAGGGCTCTGGTGAAAAGGGAATTATCCTCAGATCAAAACTGGAAAGAAGACTTCTGAGAAACTGCTTTGTGTTCTGTGAATTCTTCTCACAGAGTTACAGCTTTCCCCTCCAGAATCCGTTCGCTAACACTGTTCTTGTGGAATTTTCAAAGGGATATTTGGAAGCCCATAGAGGCCTATGGTGAAAAAGAAAATATTCTCAGATGATAACTGGAAAGAAGCTTTCTGAGGAACTGCTGTGTGATGTGTGACTTCACTCACTGAGTTACAGCTGTATTTCGTGGAGCTGTTTGATAGCCTTATTTCTGTGGAATCTGAGAACGGATATTTCGGAACCCTTGGAAGACTATATGGCCAAAAGAAATATCCTACGATGAAAATGAGAAAGAAGCTTTCTGAGAAACTTCTTTGTGATCTGTGAATTCATCTCACAGAGTTACAGCTTTTCCCTCAAGAAGCCTTTCACTAAGACTGTTCTTGTGGTATATGCAAAGTGATATTTGGAAGCCCATGGAGGGATATGGTGCAAAGGGAAATATCCTCAGATCAAAACTGGAAAGAAGCTTTCTGAAAAACTGCTTTCTTTTCCGTGAATTCGTCTTACAGAGTTACAGCTTTCCCCTCCAGAAGCTGTTTGCTAAGATTGTTGTTGTGGAATTTCCAAAGGGATATTTGGAAGCCCATAGATGCCTACGGTGAAAAAGAAAATGTATTCAGATGAAAACTGGAAAGAACATTTCTGAGAAACTGCTTTGTGATGTGAAACTTCCAATTACGAAGTTACAGCTGTATTTCGTGGAGCTGTTTGCTAGCCTTATTTCTGTGGAATCTGAGAACGGATATTTCGGATCCCTTTGAAGACTATAGGGCCAAAGGAAAAACCTTCCGATCAAAATGAGAAAGAAGCTTTCTGGAAACTTCTTTGTGATCTCTGAATTCATCTCACAGAGTTACAGCTTTCCGCTCCAGAAGTCGTTTGCTAAGACTGGTCTTGTGAAATTTGTAAATGGATATTTGGAAGGCCCTAGAGGCCTATGGTGAAAAAGAAAATATCCTCATAGGAAAACTGGAAAGAAGCTTTCTGAGAAACTGCTTTGTGCTGTGTGACTTCCACTCACTGAGTTACAGCTGTATTTCCTGGAGCGGGTTGCTAGCCTTATTTCTGTGGAATATGAGACTTGATATTTCGGATCCCTTTGAAGTCTATAGGGCTAAAAGAAATATCCTCCGATCAAAATTAGAAAGAAGCTTTCAGAGAAACTTCTTTGTGGTCTGTGAATTCATCTCACAGAAATACAGCTTTCCCCTCAAGAAGCCATTCGCTAAGACTGTTCTTGTGGTGTTTGCAAAGTGATATTTGGAAGCCCATAGAGGACTATGGTGAAAAGGGAAATATCCTGAGATGAAAACTGGAAGGAAGCTTTCTGAGAAACTACTTTGTGTTCTGTGAATTCACCTCAGAAAGTTTCTGCTTTCCCCTCCAGAAGCCGTTCTCTAATACTCTTCTTGTGGAATTTGCAAAGGGATATTTGAAAGCCCTTAGAGGTCTATGGTGAAAAAGAAAATATCTTCAGATGAAAACTGGAAAGAAGCTTTCTGAGAAACTGCTTTGTGATGCTTGACTTCCACTCACTGAGTTACAGCTGTATTTCATGGAGAGGGTTGCTAGCCTTATTTCTGTGGAATCTGAGAACTGATATTTCGGATCCCTTGGAAGTCTATAGGGCTAAAGGAAATATCCTCCGATCAAAATGAGAAAGAAGTTTTCTGAGAAACTTCTTCATGATCTGTGAATTTATATCACAGAGTTACAGGCCCCCTCAAGAAGCCTTTCGCTACGACTGTTCTTGTGAAATTTGCAAAGTGATATTTGGAAGCCCATGGAGGGCTATGGAGAAAAGTTAAATATCCTCAGATTAAAACCGGAAAGAAGCTTTCAAGAAACCGATTTGTGTTCTGTGAATTCATCTCATAGAATTTCTGCTTTCCCCTCAAGAAGCCGTTCGCTAAGACTGTTCTTGTGGAATTTGCAAAGGGATATTTGGAAGCCCTTAGAGGCCTATAGTGAAAAAGAAAATATCCTCAGATGACAACGGGAAAGAAGCTTTCTGATAAACTGCTTTGCGATGTGTGACTTCCACTCACGGAGTTACAGCTGTATTTCATGGAGCTTTTTGCTAGCCTTTTTTGCATGGAATCAAACAACAGATATTTCGGATGCATTTGAAGACTATAGGACTAAAGAAATATCCTCCGATCAGAATGAGAAAGAAGCTTTCTGAGAAACTTCGTCGTGATTTTGAATTCATCTAACAGAGTTGCAGCTTTCCCCTCAAGAAGCCTTTCGCTAAGACTGTTCTTGTGGAATTTGCAGAGTGATATTTGGAAGCCCATGGAGAGCTATGGTGAAAAGGGAAATATCCTCAGATCAAAACTGGAAAGAAGCTTTCAGAGAAACTGCTTTGTGTTCTGTGAATTCATCTCACAGAATTACAACTTTCCCCTCCAGAAGCCGTTCGCTAACACGGTTCTTGTGGAATAGGCAAAGGGATATTTGGAAGCCCATAGAGGCCTATGGTGAAAAAGAAAATATCTTCAGATGAAAAGTGGAAAGAAGCTTTCTGAGGAACTGCTCTGTGATGTTTGACTTCCACTCACTGAGTTACAGCTGTATTTCGTGGAGCTGTTTCCTAGCCTTATTTCTGTGGAATCTGAGAACAGATATTTCGAATCCATATGAAGACTATAGGGCCAAAGGAAATATCCTCTGATAACAAAGAGAAAGAAGCTTTCTGAGAAAGTTCTTTGTGATCTGCGAATTCATCTCACAGAGTTACAGCTTTCCCCTAAAGCAGCTTTTCACTAAGACTGTTCTTGTGGAATTTGCAAAGTGATATTTGGAAGCCCATGGAGGGCTATGGTGAAAAGGGAAATATCCTCAGATAAAAACTGGAAAGAAGCTTTCTGAGAAAGTGCTTTGTGTTCTATGAATTCATATCACAGAGTTACATCTTGCTCCTCCAGAAGCCGTTCGCTGAGAGTGTTCTTGTGGAATTTGCAAAGAGATATTTGGAAGCCCATAGAGGCCTATGGTGAAAAAGAAAATATCCTCAGATGAAAACTCGAAAGAACCTTTCGGAGAAAATACTTTGTGATGTGTGACTTCCAATTAATGAGTTACAGCTGTATATTGTGTAGCTGTTTTCTAGCCTTATTTCTGTGTAATCTGACACCTGATATTTAGGATCCCTTTTTAGACTATAGGGCCAAAGGAAATATCCTCTGATCAAAAGGAGAAAGAAGCCTTCTGAGAAAATTCTTTGTGATCTGTGAATTCATCTCACAGAGTTGCAGCTTTCCCCTCAAGAAGACTTTCGCTAAGACTGTTCTTGTGGAATTTGCAAAGGGGTATTTGGAAGCCCGTAGAGTCCTATGGTGAAAAAAAAAAAAAATCCTCAGATGAAAACTGGAAAGAAGCTTTCTGAGAAACTGCTTGGTGATATGACTTCCACTCACTGAGTAACAGCTGTAGTTCGTGGAGCTGTTTGCTAGCCTTATTTCTGTGAAATCTGAGAACTGATATTTCGGATCCCTTTGAAGACTATACGGACAAAAGAAATATCCTCCGATCAGAATGAGAAAGAAGCTTTCTGAGAAACTTCTTCATGATCTGTGAATTCATCTCAAATTGTTACAGCTTTCCCCTCAAGAAGCCTTTCGATAAGATTGTTCTTGTGAAATTTGCAAAGTGATATCTGGAAGCCTAATGAGGGGTATGGTGAAAAGGGAAATAACCTCAGATCAAAATGGGAAAGAAGCTTTCTGAGAAACTGCTTTGTGTTCTGTGAATTCATCTCACAGAGTTACAGCTTTCCGCTCCAGAAGCCGTTCGCTAAGACTGGTCTTGTGGAATTTTTAAATGGATATTAGGAAGCCCATAGAAGCCTAAGGTGAAAAAGAAAATATCCTCATAGGAAAACTGGAAAGAAGCTTTCTGAGAAACTGCTTTGTGATGTGTGACTTCCACTCACGGAGTTACAGCTGTATTTCCTGGAGCGGGTTGCTTGCCTTATTTCTGTGGAATCTGAGACCTGATATTTCGGATCCCTTTTTATGTATATAGGGCCAAAGGAAATATCCTCTGATCAAAAGGAGAAAGAAGCTTTCTGAGAAACTGCGTTGTGATCTGTGAATTCATCCCACAGAGTTACAGCTTTCCCCTCAAGAAGCCTTTTGCTTAGACTGTTCTAGTGGAATTTGCAAAGTGATATTTGGAAGCCCATAGAGGACTATGGTGAAAAGGGAATTATCCTCAGATGAATACTGGAATGCAGCTTTCTGAGAAACTGCTTTGTGATGTGTGACCTCCCCTCACTGAGTTACAAATGTATTTCACGGAGCTGTTTGCTAGCCTTATTTTTGTGGAATCTGAGAACTGATATTTTGGATTCCTTTGAAGACTATAGAGCCAAGGAAATATCCTCTGATCAAAATAAGAAAGAAGCTTTCTGAGAAACTTATTTGTGATCTGTGAATTCATCTCACAGAGTTCCAGCTTTAACCTCAAGAAGCCTTTCGCTAAGACTTTTCTTGTGGAATTTGCAAAGTGAGATTTGGAAGCCCACGGAGAGCTGCGGTGAAAAGGGAAACATCCTCAGATGAAAACTGGAAAGAAGCTTTCTGAGAAACTGCTTTGTGTTCTGTGAATTCATCTCACAGAGTTACAGCTTTCCCCTCCAGAAGCCGTTCACTAAGACTGTTTTTGTGGAATGTGCAAAGGAATATTTGAAAGCCCATAGAGGCCTATTGTGAAAAAGAAAATATCCTCGATGAAAAGTGGAAAGAAACTTTCTGAGAAACTGCTCCGTGATTCTTGACTTCCACTCACTGAGTTACAGCTGTATTTCGTGGAGCTGTTTGCTAGCCTTATTTCTAGGGAATCTGAGAACTGATATTTCGAATCCATGTGAAAATTATAGGGCCAAAGGAAATATCTTCCGATCAAAAGGAGAAACAAGCTTTCTGAGAAACTTCTTTGTGATGTGTGAATTCAACTCACAGAATTACAGCTTTCCCCTAAAGCAGCTTTTCACTAAGACAGTTCTTGTGGAATTTGAAAAGTGATATTTGGAAGCCCATGACGGGCTATGGTGAAAAGGGAAATATCCTCAGATCAAAACTGGAAAGAAGCTTTCTGAGAAAGTGCTTTGTGTTCTGCGAATTCATCTCACAGAGTTACATGTTCCTCCTCCAGAAACCGTTTGCTGAAAGTGTTCATGTGGAATTGGCAAAGGGATATTTGGAAGCCCATAGAGGCCTATGGTGAAAAAGAAAATATCCTCAGATGAAAACTGGAAAGAAGCTTTCTGAGGAAATATTTTGTGATGTCTGTCTTCCACTTACTGAGTTACAGCTGTATATCGTGTTGCTGTTTTCTAGCCTTATTTCTGTGGAATCTGAGAATTGTTATTTCGGATCCCTTGTTAGACTATAGGGCCAAAAGAAACATCCTTCGATCAAAATGAGAAAGAAGCTTTCTGAGAAACTTCTTTGAGATCTGTGAATTGATCTCACAGAGTTACAGCCTTCCCCTCAAGAAGCCTTTCGCGAAGACTGTTCTTGTGAAATTTGCCAAGTGATATTTGGAAGCCCATGGAGTGCTGTGGTAAAAAGGGAAATATCCTCAGACCAAAACTGGAAAGAGGCTTTCTGAGAAAGTACCTTGTGTTCTGTGAATTCATCTCAGAGAGTTACAGCTGTCCAATCCAGAAGCCGTTCGCTATGACTGTTCTTGTGGAATTTGCAAAAGGATATTTGGAAGCCCATAGAGGCCTATGGTGAAAAAGAAATTATCCTCAGATGAAAACGGGAACGAAGCTTTCTGAGAAACTGCTTTGTGATGTGTGACTTCCACTCACGGAGTTACAGCTGTATTTCATGGAGCTGTTTGCCAGCCTTATTTGTGCGGAATCTGAAAAGAGATATTTCGGATGCCTTTGAAGACTATAGGGCCAAAGAAAATATCCTCCTTTCAAAAGGAGAAAGAATCAATCTGAGAAACTTCTTTGTGATCTGTGAATTCATCTCACAGAGTTACAGCTTTCCGCTCCAGAAGCCTTTCCCTAAGATTGTTCTTGTGGAATTTGCAAAGTGATATTTGGAAGCCCATGGAGGGCTATGGTGAAATGGGAAATACCCTCAGATCAAAACTGGAAAGAAGCTTTCTGAGAAACTGCTTTCTGTTCTGTGAATTCATCTCACAGGGTTACAGCTTTCCTCTCCACAAGCCGTTTGCTAACACTGTTCTTGTGGAAATTGCAAAGGGATATTTGGAAGCCCGTAGATGCCTATGGTGAAAAAGAAAATATCATCAGATGAAAACTGGAAAGAAGCTTTCTGAGAAACCGCTTTGTGATGTGTGACCTCCACTCACTGAGTTACAGCTGTATTTCGTGAAGCTTTTTGCTAGGCTTATTTCTGTGGAATCTGAGAACTGATATTTCGGATCCCTTGGAAGACAGTAGGGCCAAAGGAAATAAACTCTGATCAAAATGTGAAAGAAGATTTCTGAGAAACTTCTTTGTGATCTGTGAATTCATGTCACAGAGTTACAGGTTTCCCCTCAAGAAGCCTTTCTCTAAGACTGTTCTTGTGGAATTTGCAAAGTGATATTTTGAAGCCCATGGAGGGCAATGGTGAAAAGGGAAATATCCTCAGATCAAAACTGGAAAGAAGCTTTCTGAGAAAATGCTTTGTGTTCTGTGAATTCATCTCACAGAGTTACAGCTTTCCGCTCCAGCAGCCGTTCGCTAAGACTGTTCTTGTGGAATTTGTAAATGGATATTTGGAAACCCATGGATGCCTATGGGGAAAAAGAAAATATCCTCATAGAAAAATCGGAAAGACGCTTTCTGAGAAACTGCTTTGTGATGTGTGACTTCCACTCACAGAGTTACAGCTGTATTTTCTGGAGTGGGTTGCTAGCGTTATTTCTGTGGAATCTGAGAATTGATATTTCGGATCCCTTGGAAGACTATAGAGACAATAGAAATATCCTCCCTTCAGAATGAGGAAGAAGCTTTCTGAGAAACTTCTTCCTGGTCTTTGAATTCATCTCACAGTGTTACAGCATTCCCCTCAAGAAGCCTTTCACTAAGACTGTTCTTGTGGAACTTGCAAAGTGATATTTGGAAGCCCATGGAGGGCTATGGTGAAAAGGGAAATACCCTCAGATGAAAACTGGAAAGAAGCTTTTTGAGAAACTGCTTTGTGTTATGGGAATTCATCTCACAGAGATACAGGTTTCCGATCCAGAAGCCGTTCGCTAAGACTGTTCTTGTGGAATTTGCAAATGGATATTTGGAAGCCCATAGAGGCCTATGTGGAAAAGAAAATATCCTCAGATGAAAACTGGAAAGAAGCTTTCTGAGAAACTGCTTTGTGATGTGTGACTTTCACTCACAGAGTTACAGCTGTATTTCGTGGAGCTGTTTGCTTGCCTTATTTCTGTGGAATCTGAGAATTGATATTTCGGATCCCTTGGAAGACTGTAGGGACAAAAGAAATATCATCCCTTCCGAATGAGAAAGAAGCTTTCTGAGAAACTTCTTCGTGGTCTTTGAATTCATCCCACATTGTTACAGAATTCCCCTCAAGGATCCTTTCGCTAAGACTGTCCTTGTGGAATTTGCAAAGTGATATTTGGAAGCCCATAGAGGACTATGGTGAAAAGGAAACATTCTCAGATGAAAACTGGAAAGAAACTTTCTGAGAAACTTCTTTGGGTTCTGTGAATTCACCTCACAGAGTTACAGCTTTCCCCTCCAGAAGCCGTTCGCTAAGACTGTTCTTGTGGAATTTGTAAATGGATATTTGGAAGCCCATAGAAGCCTACGGTGAAAAAGAAAACATCCTCATAGGAAAATTGGAAAGAAGCTTTCTGAGAAACTGCTTTGTGATGTGTGAATGCCACTCACTGAGTTACAGCTGTATTTCGTGGAGCTGTTTGCTAGCCTTATTTCTGTGAAATCTGAGAGCTGAAATTTCGGATCCCGTGGAAGAACATAGGGCCAATGCAAATATTCTCCGATCAATATGAGGAAGAAGCTTTCTGAGAAACTACTTTTTGATCTGTCAATTCATCACACTGAGTTACACCTATCCCCTCAAGAAACCTTTCGCTAAGATCGTTCTTGTGGAATTTGCAAAGTTATATTTGTAAACCCAAGGAGGGCTATGGTGAAAAGGGAAATATCGTCAGATCATAACTGGAAAGGAGCTTTCTGAGAAACTGCTTTCTGTTCTGTGAATTCATCTCACAGAGTTACAGGTTTCCCCTCCAGAAGCCTTTCGCTACGACTGTTCTTGGGTAATTTGTAAATGGATATTTGGAAGCCCATAGAAGCCTAAGGTGAAAAAGAAAATATCCTCATAGGAATAGTGGAAAGAAGCTTTCTGAGAAACTGCCTTGTGATGTGTGATTTCCACTCACGGAGTTACAGCTGTATTTCATGGAGCTGTTTGCTAGCCTTATTTCTGTGGAATCTGATAACTCATATTTCGGATCCCTTTGAAGACTATAGGGCCAAAGGAAACATCCTTCGATCAAAATGAGAAAGAAGCTTTCTGAGAAACTTCTTCATGATCTTTGAATTCATCTCACATTGTTACAGCTTTCCCCTCAAGTAGACTTTCGCTAAGACTGTTCTTGGGGAATTTGCAAAGTGATATTTGGAATCCCATGGATGGCTATGGTCAAAAGGGAGATATCCTCACATGAAAGCTGGAAAGAAGCTTTCTGAGAAACTGCTTTGTGTTCTGTGAGTTCATCACACAGAGTTACAGCTTTCCGCTCCAGAAGCCGTTTGCTAAGAGTGGTCTTGTGGAATTTGTAAATGGATATTTGGAAGCCCATACAAGTCTATGGTGAAAAAGAAAATATCCTCAGATGAAAACCGGAAAGAAGCTTTCTGAGAAACTGCTTTGTGATGTGTGACTTCCACTCACTGAGTTACAGCTGGATTTCATGGTGCTGTTTGCTATCCTTATTTCTGTGGAAACTGAGAACTGATTTTTCGGATCCCTTTGAAGGCTATAGTGCCAAAGGAAATATCCTCCAATCGAAATGTGAAATAAGCTTTCTGAGAAACTTCTTTGTGATCTGTGAATTTATTTCACAGAGTTACAGTTTTCTACTACAGAAGTTGTTCGCTAAGACTGTTCTTGTGGAATTTGCAAAGGGATATTTGGAAGCCCCTAGAGGCCTAAGGTAAAAAAGAATATATCCTCAGATGAAAAATGGAAAGAAGCTTTCTGAGAAACTGCTTTGTGATGTGTGACTTTCACTCACTGAGTTACAGCTGTATTTCATGGAGCTGTTTGCTAGCCTTATTTCTGTGGAATCTGAGAACTGATACTTCGGATCCTATGGAAGACAATAGGGCCAAAGCAAGTAACCTCCGACCCAAATGAGAAAGAAGCTTTCTGAGAAACTTCTTTGTGATCTGTGAATTCATCTCACAGAGTTACAGCTTTCCCCTCAAGAAGCCTATCTCTGATGCTGTTCTTGTGGAATTTGCAAAGGGATATTTGGAAGCCCAAGGAGGGCTATGGTGAAAAGGGAAATATCCTCAGATAAAAACTGGAATGAAGCTTTCTGAGAAACTTCTTTGTGATCTGTGAATTCATCTAACGGAGTTACAGCTTTCCCCTCAAGAAGCCTTTCGCTAAGACAGTTCTTGTGGTATTTGCAAAATGCTATTTGGAAGCCCGTGTAGGGCTATGGTGAAAAGGGAAATATCCTCAGATAAAAACTGGAAAGAAGCTTTCTGAGAAACTGCTTTGTGTTCGGTGAATTCATCTCACAGACTTACACCTTTTCCCTACAGAAGCCATTTTGCTAAAACTGTTCTTGTGGAATTTGAAAAGGGATATTTGGAAGCCCGTAGAGGCCTACGGTGAAAAAGAAAATATCCTCGGATGAAAACTGGAAAGAAGCTTTCTGAGAAACTGCTTTGTGATGTGTGACTTCCACTCACTGAGTTACAGCTGTATTTCGTGGAGCTGTTTGCTAGCCTTATTTCTGTGGAATCTGAGAACTGATATTTCAGATCCCTTTGAAGACCTTTGGGTCAAAGAAAATATTCACCGATCAAAATAAGAAAGAAGCTTTCTGAGAAACTTCTTTCTGCTCTGTAAATTGATCTCACAGAGTTACAGCGTTCCCGTCCAGAAGCCGTTCACTAAGACTGTTTTTGTGGAATTTACAAAGGGATATTTGGAAGCCCATAGAGGCCTATGGTGAAAAAGGAAATATACTCAGATGAATTCTGGAAAGAAGCTTTCTGAGAACCTGCTTTGCGATGAGTGATTTCCACTCTCTGAGTTACAACGGTATATCGTGGAGCTGTTTGCTAGCCTTTTTTCTGTGGAATCTTAGTACTGATATTTTGGATCCCTTTGAAGACTAAAGGACCAATGGAAACATCCTCTGATCAAAATGAGAAAGAAGATTTCTGAGAAACTGCTTTTTATTCTGTGAATTCATCTCACAGGGTTACAGCTTTCTCCTCCCGCAACCGTTCGCTGATATTTTTCCTGTGGAATTTGCAAAGGGATATTTGGAAGCACAGAGAGGCTGATGGTGAAAAAGAAAATATCCTCAGATGAAAACTGGAAAGAAGTTTTCTGAAAAACTGCTTTGTGATGTATGACTTCCATTCACTGAATTTCATCTGTATTTCGTGGAGCTCTTTGCTGGTCTTATTTCAGTGGAATCTGAGAACTGTTATTTCGGATCCCTTTGAAGACTATAGGGCCAAAGCAAATATCTTCCGATCAAAATGAGAAAGAAGCTTTCTGAGAAACTTCTTTGTGATCTGTGAATTCATTTCACAGAGTTACAGCTTTCTCTTCAAGAGGCCTTTCGCTAAGATTGTTCTTGTGGAATTTCCAAAGTGATATTTGGAAGCCCGTGGAGGGCTATGGTGAAAAGGGAAATATCCTCAGATAAAAACTGCAAAGAAGCTTTCTGAGAAAGTGCTTTTTGTTCTGTGAATTCACATCAAAGAGTTTTAGCTTACCCCTCCAGAAGCCGTTCGCTGAGACTGTTCTTGTGGAATTTGCAAAGTGATATTTCTAAGCCCATACAGGCCTAGGGTAAAAAAGAAAATATCCTCAGATGAACACTGGAAAGAAGCTTTCTGAGAAACTGCTTTGTGATGTGTGACTTCCACTCACTGAGTTACAGCTGTATATCGTGGAGCTGTTTGTTAGCCTTACTCCTGTGGAATCTGAGAACTGATATTTCTGATCCCTTGGAAGACTATAGGGCCTAAGCAAATATCCTCCAATCAAAATGAGAAAGAAGCTTTCTGAGAAACTGCTTTGTGATGTGTGACTTCCACTCACTGAGTTACAGCTGTATATCATGGAACTGTTTGTTAGCCTTATTCCTGTGGAATCTGAGAACTGATATTTGGATCCCTTGGAAGACTATAGGGCCTTAGCAAATATCCTCCGATCAAAATGAGAAAGAAGCTTTCTGAGAAACTTCTTTGTGATCTGTGAATTCATCACACAACGTTATAGCTTTCCCCTCCAGAAGACTTTCGCTAAGACTGTTCTTGTGGAATTGGCAAATTGATATTTTGAAGCCCATGGAGGGCTACAGTGAAAAAGAAATATCCTCAGATGAAAACTGGAAAGAAGCTTTCTGAGAAACTTGTTTGTGTTCTGTGAATTCATCTCACAGAGTTACAGCATTCCTCTCCAGAAGCCGTTCGCTAAGAGTCTTCTTGTGGAATTTGCAAAGGGATATTTGGAAGCCCATAGTGGCCTAGGTTGAAAAAGGAAATATCCTCAAATGAAAACTGGAAAGAAGCTTTCTGAGAAACTGCTTTGTGATGTGTGACTTCCACTCACGGAGTTACAGCTGTATTTTCTGGAGCGGTTTGCTAGCCTTATTTCTGTGGAATCTGAGACCTGATATTTCGGATACCTTTGAAGACTATAGGGCCAAAGGAAATACCCTCCGATCAAAATGAGAAAGATGCTTTCACAGAAACTTCTTTGTGATCTGTGAATTCTTCTCACAGAGTTCCAGCATTCCCCTCAAGAAGCCTTTCGCTAAGACTGTTCTTGTGTAATTTGCAAAGTGATATTTAGAAACCCGTGGAGGGCTATGGTGAAAAAGAAATTATCCTCAGATAAAAACTGAAAGGAACTTTCTGCGAAACTGCTTTGTGTTGTGTGAATTCATCTCACAGAGATACAGCTTTCCCCAAAAAAGCCTTTCGCTAAGACTGTTCCTGTGGAATTTGCAAGTTGATATTACGAAGCCCATGGAGGGTAATGGTGAGAAGGGAAATATCCTCAGATAAAAACTGTAAAGAAACTTTCTGAGAAACTTCTTTGTGATCTGTGAATTCATCTCACAGAGTTACAGCATTCCCCTCAAGAAGACTTTCGCTAGGACTGTTCTTGTGGAATTTGCAAAGTGATATCTGGAAGCCCATGCAGGGCTATGGTGAAAAGGGAAATATCCTCAGATGAAAACTGGAAAGAATCATTCTGAGAAACTGCTTTGTGTTCCGTGAATTCACCCCACAGTGTTACTGCTTTCCCCTCCAGAAGCCGTTCGCTAAGACTCTTCTTGTGGAATTTGAAAAGGGATATTTGGAAGCCCATAGAGGTCTAAGATGAAAAAGAAAATATCCTCAGATGAAAACTGGAAAGAAGCTTTCTGAGAAACTGCTTTGTGATGTGTGACTTCCACTCACTGAGTTACAGCTGTATTTCGTGGAGCTGTTTGCTTGCCTTATTTCTTTGGAATCTGAGAAGTGATATTTCGGATTCCTTGGAAGACTATAGGGACAAAAGAAATATCCTCCGTTCAGAATGAGAAAGAAGTTTTCTGAGAACTTCTTCGTTATCGTTGAATTCATCTCTCATTCTTACAGCTTTCCCCACAAGTAGCCTTTCGCTAAGACTGTTCTTTTGGAATTTGCAAGTGATATTTGGAAGCCCATGGAGGGCTATGGTCAAAAGGGAAATATCCTCATGAAAACTGGAAAGAATCTTTCTGAGAAACTGCGTTGTGTTCTGTGAATTCATCTCACAGAGTAACAGCTTTCCGCTCCAGAAGCCATTCGCTAAGCGTGCTCTTGTGGAATTTGTAAATGGATATTTGGAAGCCCATAGAAGCCTATGGTGAAAAAGAAAATATCCTCATAGGAAAACCGGAAATAAGCTTTCTGAGAAACTGCTTTGTGATGTGTGACTTCCACTCATAGAGTTACAGCTGTATTTGATGGAGCTGCTTGCTAGCCTTACTTCTGTGGAATCTGAGAACTGATATTTCGAGTACCTTTGAAGAATATAGGTCTAAAGGAAATATCCTACAATCAAAAGGAGAAAGAAGCTTTCTGAGAAACTGCTTTCTGTACTGTGAATTCATCTCAGAGAGTTGCAGATTTCCGCTCCAGAAGCCATTCGCTAAGACTGTTCTTGTGGAATTTCCAAAGTGATATTAGGAAGCCCATGGAGGGCTATGGTGAAAAAGAAAATATCCTCAGATGAAAAGTGGAAAGAAACTTTCTGAGGAACTGCTCTGTGATGTTTGACTTCCACTCACTGAGTTACAGCTGTATTTCGTGGAGCTGTTTGCTATCCTTATTTCTGTGGAATCTGAGAACTGATATTTCGAATCCATGTGAAGACTATAGTGCCAAAGGAAATATCCTCCGATCAAAACGAGAAAGAAGCTTTCTGAGAAAGTTCTTTGTGATCTGTGAATTCATCTCACAGAGTTACAGCTTTCCCCTAAAGCAGCTTTTCACTAAGACTGTTCTTGTGGAATTTGCAAAGTGATATTTGGAAGCCCATGGAGGGCTATGGTGAAAAGGGAAATATCCTCAGATCAAAACTGGAAAGAAGCTTTCTGAGAAAGTGCTTTGTGTTCTATGAATTCATCTCACAGAGTTACATCTTTCTCCTCCAGAAGCCGTTCGCTGAGAGTGTTCTTGTGGAATTTGCAAAGGGATATTTGGAAGCCCATTGAGGCCTATGGTGAAAAAGAAAATATCCTCAGATGAAAACTCGAAAGAACCTTTCGGAGAAAATACTTTGTGATGTTTGACTTCCAATTAATGAGTTACAGCTGTATATTGTGTAGCTGTTTTCTAGCCTTATTGCTGTGTAATCTGACACCTGATATTTCGGATCCCTTGTTAGACTATAGGGCCAAAGGAAATATCCTCTGATCAAAAGGAGAAAGAAGCCTTCTGAGAAAGTTCTTTGTGACCTGTGAATTCATCTCACAGAGTTACAGCTTTCCCCTCAAGAAGACTTTCGCTAAGACTGTTCTTGTGGAATTTACAAAGTGCTATTTGGAAGCCCATGGAGGGCTATGGTGAAAAGGGAAATATCCTCAGATAAATACTGGAAAGAAGCTTTCTGAGAAATTGCTTTGTGTTCTGTGAATTCATCTCACAGAGTTACAGCTTTCTTTTCCAGAAACCGTCCGCTAAGACTGTTCTTGTGGAATTTGTAAAGGGGTATTTGGAAGCCCGTAGAGTCTTATGGTGAAAAAAAAAAAATCCTCAGATGAAACCTGGAAAGAAGCTTTCTGAGAAACTGCTTGGTGATATGACTTCCACTCACTGAGTAACAGCTGTAGTTCGTGGAGCTGTTTGCTAGCCTTATTTCTGTGAAATCTGAGAACTGATATTTCGGATCCCTTTGAAGACTATACGGACAAAAGAAATATCCTCCGATCAGAATGAGAAAGAAGCTTTCTGAGAAACTTCTTCATGATCTGTGAATTCATCTCAAATTGTTACAGCTTTCCCCTCAAGAAGCCTTTCGATAAGATTGTTCTTGTGAAATTTGCAAAGTGATATCTGGAAGCCTAATGAGGGGTATGGTGAAAAGGGAAATAACCTCAGATCAAAATGGGAAAGAAGCTTTCTGAGAAACTGCTTTGTGTTCTGTGAATACATCTCACAGAGTTACAGCTTTCCGCTGCAGAAGCCGTTCGCTAAGACTGGACTTGTGGAATTTGTAAATGGATATTTGGAAGCACATAAAAGCCTATGGTGAAAAAGAAAATATCCTCATAGGAAAACTGGAAAGAAGCTTTCTGAGAAACTGCTTTGTGATGTGTGACTTCCACTCACGGAGTTACAGCTGTATTTCCTGGAGTGGGTTGCTTGCCTTATTTCTGTGGAATCTGAGACCTGATATTTCGGATCCCTTTTTATGTCTATAGGGCCAAAGGAAATATCCTCCGATCAAAAGGAGAAAGAGGCTTTCTGAGAAACTGCGTTGTGATCTGTGAATTCATCCCACAGAGTTACAGCTTTCTCCTCAAGAAGCCTTTTGCTTAGACTGTTCTAGTGGAATTTGCAAAGTGATATTTGGTGGCACATAGAGGACTATGGTGAAAAGGGAAGTATCCTCAGATGAATACTGGAAAGCAGCTTTCTGAGAAACAGCTTTGTGATGTGTGACTTCCCCTCACTGAGTTACAAATGTATTTCGTGGAGCTGTTTGCTAGCCTTATTTTTGTGTAATCTGAGAAGTGATATTTTGGATTCCTTTGAAGACTATAGAGCCAAAGTAAATATCCTCCGATCAAAATAAGAAAGAAGCTTTCTGAGAAACTTATTTATGATCTGTGAATTCATCTCACAGAGTTCCAGCTTTAACCTCAAGAAGCCTTTCGCTAAGACTGTTCTTGTGGAATTAGCAAAGTGATATTTGGAAGCCCACGGAGAGCTGCGGTGTAAAGGGAAATATCCTCAGATGAAAACTGGAAAGAAGCTTTCTGAGAAACTGCTGTGTGTTCTGTGAATTCATCTCACAGAGTTACAGCTTTCCCCTCCAGAAGCCGTTCACTAACTGTTTTTGTGGAATGTGCAAAGGAATATTTAAAAGCCCATAGAGGCCTATTGTGAAAAAGAAAATATCCTCAGATGAAAAGTGGAAAGAAACTTTCTGAGAAACTGCTCTGTGATTCGTGACTTCCACTCACTGAGTTACAGCTGTATTTCGTGGAGCTGTTTGCTAGCTTTATTTCTAGGGAATCTGAGAACTGATATTTCGAATCCATGTGAAAATTATAGGGCCAAAGGAAGTATCTTCCGATCAAAAGGAGAAACAAGCTTTCTGAGAAACTTCTTTGTGATGTGTGAATTCATCTCACAGAGTTACAGCTTTCCCCTAAAGCAGCTTTTCACTAAGACTGTTCTTGTGGAATTTGAAAAGTGATATTTGGAAGCCCATGAAGGGCTATGGTGAAAAGGGAAATATCCTCAGATCAAAACTGGAAAGAAGCTTTCTGAGAAAGTGCTTTGTGTTCTGCGAATTCATCTCACAGAGTTACATCTTTCTCCTCCAGAAGCCGTTCGCTGAAAGTGTTCATGTGGAATTGGCAAAAGGATATTTGGAAGCCCATAGAGGCCTATGGTGAAAAAGAAAATATCCTCAGATGAAAACTGGAAAGAAGCTTTCTGAGAATCTGCTTTCTGATGCTTGACTTCCACTCACTGAGTTACAGCTGTGTTACCTGAGGCGGGTTGCTAGCCCTAATTCTGTGGAATCTGAGAACTGATATTTCGGATCCCTTGGAAGACTATACGGACAAAAGAAATATTCTCCGATCAGAATGAGAAAGAAGCTTTCTGAGAAACTTCTTCGTGATCTGTGAATTCATCTCAAATTGTTACAGCTTTCCCCTCAAGAAGCCTTTCGATAAGACTGTTCTTGTGGAATTTGCAAAGTGATATTTGGAAGCCTACGGAGTGCTGTGGTGAAAAGGGAAATAACCTCAGATGAAACCTGGAAAGTAGCTTTCTGAGAAACTGCTTTGTGTTCTGTGAATGCACCTCACAGAGTTACAGCTTTCCGCTACAGAAGCCGTTCGCTAAGACTGGTCTTCTGGAATTTGTAAATGGATATTTGGAAGCCCATAGAAGCCTATGGTGAAAAAGAAAATATCCTCATAGGAAAACAGAAAGAAGATTTCTGAGAAACTGCTTTGTGATGTGTGACTTCCACTCACGGAGTTACAGCTGTATTTACTAGAGTGGGTTGCTAGCCTTATTTCTGTGGAATCTGAGACCTGATATTTCGGATCCCTTTGAAGTCTATAGTGCCAAAGGAAATATCCTCCTATCAAAATGAGAAAGAAGCTTTCAGAAAAACTTCTCTGAGATCTGTGAATTCATCACACAGAGTTACAGCTTTCCACTCAAGAAGCCTTTCGCTAAGACTGTTCTAGTGGAATTTGCAAAGTGATATTTGGAAGCCCATAGAGGACTATGGTGAAAAGGGAAATATCATCACATGAAAACTGAAAGAAGCTTTCTGAGAAACTGCTTTGTGATGTGTGACTTCCACTCACTGAGTTACAGATGTATTTCATGGAGCTGTTTGCTAGCCTTATTTCTGTGTAATCTGGGAACAGATATCTTGGATACCTTTGAAACTATGGAGCCAAAGGAAATATCCTTCGATGAAAATGAGAAAGAAGATTTCTGAGAAACTTTTTGTGATCTGTGAATTCATCTCACAGAGTTACAGCCTTCCCCGCAAGAAGCACTTCGCGAAATCTGTTCTTGGGAGAATTGCCAAGTGCTATTTGGAATCCCATGGGGGGCTGTGGTAAAAAGGGAAATATCCTCAGATCAAAACTGGAAATAACCTTTCTGAGAAAGTGCTTTGTGTTCTGTGAATTCATCTCACAGAGTTGCAGTTGTCCAATCCAGAAGCCGTTCGCAAAGACTGTTCTTGCGGAATTTGCAAAGGGATATTTGGAAGCCCATAGAGGCCTATGGTGAAAAAGAAAATATCCTCAGATGAAAACTGGAAAGAAGCATTCTGAGAAACTGCTTTTTGATGTCTGACTTCTACTCACCGAGTTACAACTGTATTTCATGGAGCTGTTTGCTAGCCTTATTTGTGTGGAATCTGACAACAGATATTTCGGATGCATTTGAAGTCTATAGGGCCAAAGGAAATATCCTTCAATCAAAAGGACAAAGAAGCTTTCTGAGAAACTTCTTTGTGATCTATGAATTCATCTCACAGAGTTACAGCTTTCCGCTCAAGAAGCCTTTCGCTAAGACTGTTCTTGTGGATTTTGCAAAATGATATTTGGAAGCTCATGGAGGGGTATGGTGAAAAGGGAAATATCCTCAGATCAAAACTAGAAAGAAGCTTTCTGAGAAACTACTTTCTGTTCGGTGAATTCATCTCACAGAATTACAGCTTTCGACTTCAGAAGCCGTTCGCGTATACTGGTCTGGTGGAATTTGTAAAAGGATATTTGGAAGCCCGTAGAAGCCTATGGTGAAAGAGGAAATATCCCCATTGGAAAACCGGAAAGAATATTTCTGAGAAACTGCTTTGTGATGTGTGACTTCCACTCACTGAGTTACAGCTCGGTTTCATGGAGCTGTTTGCGAGCTTTATTTCTGTGGAATCTGAGACCTGATATTTCGGATACCTTGGAAGACTATAGGTCCAAAGGAAATATCCTCCGAACAAAATGAGAAAGAAACTTTCTGAGAAACTTCTTTGTGATCCATTAATTCATCTCACAGAGTTACAGCTTTCCCCTCAAGAAGCCTTTCCCTAAGATTGTTCTTGTGGAATATGCAAAGTGATATTTGGAAGCCCATGGAGGGCTATGCTGAAATGGGAAATACTCTCAGATCAAAACTGGAAAGAAGCTTTCTGAGAAACTGTTTGCTGTTCTGTGAATTCATCTCACAGGGTTACAGCTTTCCTCTCCACAAGCCGTTTGCTAACACTGTTCTTGTGGAAATTGCAAAGGGATATTTGGAAGCCCGTAGAGGCCTATGGTGAAAAAGAAAATATCCTCAGATGAAAACTGGAAAGAAGCTTTCTGAGAAACCGCTTTGCGATGTGTGACCTCCACTCCCTGAGTTACAGCTGTATTTCGTGAAGCTTTTTGCTAGGCTTATTTCTGTGGAATCTGAGAACTGATATTTCGGATCCCTTGGAAGACTGTAGGGCTAAAGGAAATATCCTCCAATCAAAATGAGAAGGAAGCTTTCTGAGAAACTTCTTTGTGATCTGTGAATTCGTCTCACAGAGTTACAGCTTTCCCCTCAAGAAGCCTTTCTCTAAGACTGTTCTTGTGGAATAGGCAAAGTGATATTTGGAAGCCCTTGGAGGGCTATGGTGAAAAGGAAAATATCCTCAGATCAAAACTGGAAAGAAGCTTTCTGGGAAACTGCTTTGTGTTCTGTGAATTCATCTCACAGAGTTACAGCTTTCCCCTCAAGAAGCCGCTCGCTAAGACTGTTCTTGTGGAATTTGCAAAGGGATATTTGGAAGCCCATAGAGGTCTATGGTGAAAAAGAACATATCCTCAGATGAAAACTGGAAAGAAGTTCCTGAGAAACTACTTTGTGATGTGGGACTTCCACTCACGGTGATACAACTGTATTTCGTCGAGCTCTTTTTTAGCCTTATTTCTCTGAATCTGAGAACTGATATTTCGCATCCCTTGGAAGTCTATAGGTCCAAAGGAAATATCCTCTGATCAAAATGAGAAAGAAGCTTTCTGAGAAACTGCTTTGTGATCTGTGATTTCATCTCACAGAGTTACAGCTTTCCCATCAAGAAGCCTTTCGCTAAGACTGTTCTTGTGGAATTTCCAAAGTGATATTTGG